>NW_022589710.1:18932623-19036370 GCF_004348235.1 Phoca vitulina
ATATATATATATATATACTGGTGTGAAATGAGGCGTTTAAATATTTTACACTTTGACATTATGAAATATTTATGCTCAAACTTCCACAAATAGAAAGAATAAGGTCAGCAAAAACTGTGAAATATAAATGCCTCCCTTACAACATCATTTTTGGGAACTAAAATGTGAAGATTTACCTCCTCCACCCAAATACATATATATATATATATATTAATTCACCCCATACTTCCATACTTACAGGTTTAAATATTAAAATTTAGCTGAAAAATATTCATGGCTTTTGTTTTAGATTTAGAAGGTTATCTTCCAAAGGCAAAACAATGGAACTTAGTTTCAAAACTTCTCATGCTTTTATATATGTAGATAATAGCAATTTTATTTCTTTATTCTACATATTTCAATATTAAACATTTGAGTCATATTCTTAAGTTGTTATGAACAAATTTCTTGATTGTTCTGATAGGCTTTGACATAAAAGATTTAGATTTCTGAAATGTATTGGTACAAATTTCAATATAAACAAGGAAAAGCTCCACGATTTTTAACATCTTATTGATCTACTGAAAATTGCCATCAAAGTTCAATCATACTTAAGGTTATATTCAAATATTTTGTACTGCAATTTTTATAATCCTACTTTGTATAAAGTAATATGTACAGCTTATAGAAAAAAAAAAGCAATCATTCATCTACTAAAAACAAGTGAACAACAGCATTATCTTTAAATTTCTGTATCTGCCTCCGAAAAAGCATTATTATCCCTGTGCCCAGAAATAACTGCTATTCTGGATTTTGTTAATAATCTCCATGTTCTTTTTCATCTCCCAATGTGTATTATTTAATTTTGCCAATTTTAATCTGTATTTTCTTCACTTTTAAAAATTATTTGCCTAAAGTTACACTTCTATATAATAACAGTATATCTATTTTCCTTTACAATGTCCTTTTCTTTCTCACAACCTCCAATTGTTCATACACTTGCAGGCTTTTCATAAAAAGTTGATAATTCATTGGGAAATATCAGGAGGAAAGATAATTAATCTACATAGCATGAACTGCTATTCACTGCCATTTTTCATTTGTTTGTTTGACCAGACAGAGTTGCTGGTGAAAACTGGTCCAGTGCAGCCTAATACACTCATATCCACTGCTACAGTAATGACTTAGAGCTGCAATGATGTGTAGAGTTAACAACATAACTTCAATGAGCATCATAAGAATACATATGACTGTAGCTGAAAGGTATATAACCCAAGGATTTCAATTCAGGCATTGGTTTCAGCTTCTTGAAAGTTAGAACCTTATGCAGAAGTAGTGGCATCAGAGAATCTGGGTTTGTTTGCTGGCTGAATATGTGTTTCTTTGTGGTTTGTATTTTTCCATCTGATATGTCTGCTGTTGCAAAATGGAACCATAATGGAGAAGAATGAAATTTTGATTTGTCATTGTAAAGAGATGTACAGGAATGTGTCCAGCATTGCTCTGGCATGTCAGTTACCTGCTTCCTTATTGAATTCATTTCTTTTCATATCCTCTTGTGCCTTTTGGTAGTGATTATTTTCTCCATATAATTATGTATTATCAATTTTAAAGGTTAATTATAATGTATTAATATACCAAAAAGGTTCCTAATTTCTTTTTTTGAACAATGCAGCCAACACTTGTTAGAGATAGGCTTTTCCTCTGAATCTTCCAGATCAAGAGTCAGGAATAAAGGGCCAAATTTTAAAAATTTTAGTCATTGACAGCCATATAGTCTCTGTTCCAGCTACTGAACTCTGCTTGTGTAACACAAAAGCTACCAGAGACAAAATGCAAATAAATGAGAGTGGCTATGTTCTCATAAAACTTTATTTATGGATGCTATGATTTAAATTGCATATAGCAGGAAAAAATGTCCAATGGAAAAAAGACAGTCTCTTCAACAAATGGTGTTGGGAAAATTGGACAACCACATGCAGAAGAATGAAACTGGACCATTTCTTTACACCACACACAAAAATAGACTCAAAATGGTTGAAAGACCTCAATGTGAGACAAGAGTCCATCAAATCCTAAAGGAGAACACAGGCAGCAACCTCTTCGACCTCAGCCGCAGCAACTTCTTCCTAGAAACATCGCCAAAGGCAAGGGAAGCAAGGCAAAAATGAACTATTGGGACTTCATCAAGATAAAAAGCTTTTGCACAGCAGAAGAAACAGTCAACAAAACCAAAAGACAACCGACAGAATGAGAGAAGATATTTGCAAATGACATATCAGATAAAGGGCTAGTATCCAAAATCTATAAAGAACTATCAAACTCAACATCCAAAGAACAAATAATCCAATCAAGAAATGGGCAGACATTTTTCCAAAGAAGACATCCAAATGGCCAACAGACACATGAAAAAGGGCTCAACATCACTCAGCATCAGGGAAATCCAAATCAAAACCTCAATGAGATACCACCTCACACCAGTCAGAATGGCTAAAATTAACAAGTCAGGAAATGACAGATGTTGGCAGGGGTGCTGAGAAAGGGGAACCCTCCTACACTGTTGGTGGGAATGCAAGCTGGTGCAGCCACTCTGGAAAACAGTATGGAGGTTCCTCAAATAGTTGAAAATAGAGCTACCCTATGACCCAGCAATTGCACTACTGGGTATTTACCACAAAGATACAAATGTAGGGATCCGAAGGGGTATGTGCAGCCCGATGTTTATAGCAGCAATGTCCACAATAGCCAAACTGTGGAAAGAGCCAAGATGTTCATAGACAGATGAATGGATAAAGAAGATGTGGTGTATATATACAATGGAATATTATGCAGCCATCAAAAGGAATGAAATCTTGCCATTTGCAACAACGTGGATGGAACTGGAAGGTATTCTGCTGAGCGAAATAAGTCAATCAGAGAAAGACATGTATCATATGATCTCACTGATATGAGGAATTCTTAATCTTAGGAAACAAACTGAGGGTTGCTGGAGTGGCAGGGGGTGGGAGGGATGGGGTGGCTGGGTGATAGACACTGGGGAGGGTATGTGCTATGGTGAGCGTTGTGAATTGTGTAAGACTGTTGAATCACAGACCTGTACCTCTGAAGCAAATAATACATTATATGTTAAAAAAAAAAAAAAAAAAAAAAGGAAAAAGATAGCAGGAAGGGAAAAATGAAAGTGGGGGAATCAGAGGGGGAGATGAACCATGAGAGACTATGGACTCCGAGAAACAAACTGAGGGTTCTAGAGGGGAGGGGGTGGGGGGATGGGTTAGCCTGGTGATGGGTATTAAAGAGGGCACGTACTGAATGGAGCACTGTGTGTTATATGCAAACAATGAATCATGGAACAGTACATCAAAAACTAATGATGTAATGTATGGTGATTAACATAACATAATAAAAAAATAAATAAATTGCATATAATTTTTGTGTCCTCAAATATTCTTCTTTTAATTCAACTCTTTAAAATTGAAAAAAAAAAAACAAAACAAAAACTATTCTTGGTTTGTGAGCTGTGCAAAAAATAGGCAGCAGGCCAGATTTTGCCCAAAAACTATAGTTTGCCAACCTCTGTTCTAGATCTGTACTTCTCAATTCTAGCTGCATATTGGAACTAGAATCTAAACCAATCAGTTGAATCATCATCCTGTTACTGGGGCCTGTGGAGCTTTGTTACATTGTAAAAGCTCCCTGCATGATTTCAGCATTGAGATTCTAATCAATTCTGCAAAGTCTTTCTTCCATGCCACTGTATAATTTTTCCCCCTCTCTATTAATTCTCCACAAGTATCTAAATAAGCTCAATCCGTATGTATGGCAAAAATGTGAGGGAATTGCAGATTGCTCTGTTCACTCTCCACACTGAGTAGATGAATACCCTTCTTAGATCTGCAATTGAGGTACATGTAGTATTTTAGTCCTATTCCCCTTTTCTAGCAAAATACAGTAGATACAATACAATAGATACAATACAAAGATACAACAGAAGAGTTGTATCTTTATTCTATCCTTCACCTCCTGGTGCTCTGGTGCTCCAAAACAATGTAATACATGAAAAACTACTTTCAAATATAAATCATTACCCTCCTTGTCTTCTTTCTGACACCCCCAACTGCACTTTATTCACAAAAGCTAAAATCATGGAATGTATTGATCCACCCCCTCACAGTCCTTACTTCTTGTTCCTTTATTGTCTAGGATTCTTCATCTGGGTGCAGTAAGATCTCAGTACAGCTAAAGGTAAAAATGTCAACTCTCCAAAAGACCACTAGAAAAGAACTACTACTAATCAAACAAAGCTAAGTTTCTTAGCTTACTGCAGTAAAGAGGACATTATTTTGACTGGCTCTTAGTAGTGTCTCAGAAGGGTGAAGTCAAGGAGTACACTTAAAGGGCCACAGGGACTGGACCGAATGGTTTCAAGGTTTTGTTTTTGGTTCGGTTTTGGTGGGAGTGGGGACTAGGCTAAGTGATTTTAGGCTGAATTTTGCAAGGTGGGAAACTCATTATGATTAGGAAGTTTATAACATAATAGTTTTAGCTTTGTTGACATGGTGAAGTGAGAGTCTCAAAGCAAGTCTTGATACTAGCAAAGAGTTTTGAAAAGTAACCTATTTTAGTTCTTTTCCCAGTCTTATCTTTTAGAGACAAGCATTTCTTAGGGCAAATTGCTAAATTGTTTTTGCCTGGTCACAGTAGTGTTCAGCTCAGGGACAGGAAATTATGTTGCTATCAGTATGTAAGGCAAACAGACTGGAGGAAGCAGCACTCTGCTTACTTCATAAAGCAACTCTTCAAAAAAAAGGAGTGGGCAACACAGCTTTTAAGTTTATTCAGGTCTAAAATGTGAATCACAGAGACTATGGTGGAAAGGAACAAAGCACATTTTGTGTTTTTTGGTTGGGTTTATTTCATATTGTAAAGTACAAATTCCAGGAGTTAAAATATATTTTTTTCAGTACATATTAATTTATCTTATGGTTAGTTATAATTATTCCTGATTGTATAATTAGACTGTCCAATATATTTTTTAACACCACCAAGAAATTCTCAAATTCTTAGCAGACACCGACTATCAGATGCCAGTCACAAGTTCATGTTGTTACCTGTGCTTCTGACCAACTGGTTATAAATCAGAAGTTCCCAACACCTCCTAGGGGTCAATTAATTTGCTAGAGTAGCTCACAGAAGTCAGGACAATGTTTGTTTAATAGATTAACAGTTTACTTATCCTTTATTAAAGGATTTGAATGAGCATCCTGATGAAGAGATACTTGGGTCAAGGTCCAGAAGGATCCAAAACACAGAAGCTCCTGTCCCCATGGAGCTTGGGGTATGCCACCCTCCCAGTACACATATGTGTTCCAGTTTGCAAACGTGGAAGCACTCCAGTCCCCACCATTTTGGAGTTTTGTGGAGGCTTCATAACATAGTCGTGCTCAATTAAATCATTGGCTATTGGTCATGGAACTCAATCTTCTCTAATTCTTCACCCCTCATGGGGCTGGGACTGGATGTGCCAATCCTCTAATCACATGGTTGGTTCCCCTGGCAACCAGCCCTCATACTTGAAGTCTTTCCAAAAGTCACCTTATTAATATAACAACTACAGCAACAACAACAATAAAAAAAACCTTTATTACTCTCATGACTTAGGAAATTTCAAGGATTTTAGGAGCTCTGTGCCAGGAATGGGGACAAAGACCAAATATATATTTCTTATAAATTACAACATCACAGGTTGCCTTTTACTGCTTTTATTGGTGTAGAGAATTTTCTTTTCATGTGTCTATTTATGGATATTTTATAAGAAGTTAGAAAAATCTGCTTAATTGTATAACATTTTGGAAAGAAATTATTTATGTAATAACTTCTAAGATCTAACTTCTTAGATTACTAAGAGTCCAGTATATGTAGGTACTGAGTCATTGGCATGGTAAGTAGTTGCTTTGCAAGAGTAGCTGGGTTGAGAGGACTATTAATGTGGTAGATAAACAACCCACAATGACCTGGCAAGGAAGATGCTATGGGAAAAGAATATGCCAACATCACTCTCCTTTCTACTTTCAACCTTCTGGTATCATTAGCTGAAACAAACCAGAAATCAGAGTTAGCTGAAGAAGTCCATTTCTGTTATTCCTCTGTGTGACAGAATGAATAAAGAAGGGTCAAAAAGGGATCTGGAAGGGAAAATGGAACATATGCAGGACAATCCCTTTCTACATGGTTCTGTGTGGGTATATTTACATATATAAACATCTTTATACAAACATCAGATCAGAAAGAAACCAACATCACATAAATGTCAGACCAGAAGGAAGGATGTTACAAACACCCTGACCATGACACAGTGAGATTAAAATCCTGGAAATTTGGTGAGAATGCTGAACTACAGAATTATATGTGAAGCCAACCTACCTCAAACCGTCTGCATGAAAAAATAATAAATATCTCCTAGAAGATAACATAAGAGAAAACATACATGACCTTTGATATAGCAATGACTTTTTAGATACAATACTAAAGGCATGATAAATGAAAAATAATTGGTAAACTAGACCATTAAAATTTCTGCTCTGCAAAAGACAATGTCAGGAGAATGAGAAGACAAGAAACAGACTGGGATGAAATATTGGAAAAAGACATATCTGATAAAGGGCTATTACCCAAAATGTACAAAGAACTCTTAAAACAATAATAAGAAAGCAAAAAAACAGATAAAAAGTGGGCCAAGGAGCTTAACAGATACAACTCACCAAAGAAGATTTATGAATGATAAACATATTGCTCCACATGTGCCATCAGGGAAATGCAAATTAAAACAATGAGATACCACTACACCCATTAGAATGTCCAAATCCAGAATACTGACAACACCAAATGCTGGCAAGGATGTGGAGTTGGAATAAGGAACTCTTATTCATTGCTAGTGAGAATGTACAATAGTAGAATCACTTTGGATGATAGCTTGGTGGTTTCTTATAAAACTAAAGATACACTTACCATACAATCCACCAATTATTCTCTTTGGTATTTACCCCAAAGTGGTGAAAACATATCCACACCAAGACCTCCATGGAGCGGGAGGGCGGGTTGCAGCTTTATTCATAATTGAAAAATTTGGAAGCCATCAAGATGTCCTTCAGTAGGTAAATAAATAAACTTGGGTACATTCAGACAATGGAATATTATTTAGCACTAAAAAGGGAACTTTCAAACCATGAAAATACATGGAGGAAGCTTATATTCATAGTACTAAATGAAATAAACCATAAGAAAATGCTACATACTAAATGATTCCATTCTGGAAAAGGCAAAACTATGGAGGCAGTAAAAGGATCAGTGGTTGCCAGGGGATGGGTGAGAGGGACAGATGAATAAACGAAGCACAGAAGGTTCATAGGACAGTGAAAATACCATGATACCATAATAATGAATATATGTCATTATTTGTCCAAACCCATAGAATGTACAACACCAAGAGTAAACTGTAATGTTAACTATGGACTTTGCATGATTATAATGTGTCAGTACAGATTCATCTGTGGTAACAAATGTACTACTCTGGTAGGGACAATGATAATGGGGGAGGGTATGCATGTGTTGAGGCAGGGAAAATCTCTATACCTTGGGATAGTCTGGGAAATCTCTATACCTTCCCTTTGATTTTGCTTTGAACTTTAAACTGCTCTCAAAAAATAAAGTCTTAATTACAAAAAAGAATGGTTATATTATTTAAGCCACAATTCTGTTATTTGTAGTGGAAAGTATCTTAACCAATATACTACCTTGTGAGGCAATTACTGCTGTTATTCCCATTATCCAGATTTAAAAAAAAATTGTCAAAAAGGGAACTTAATTAAAGTCACATAGCCGATAAGTGTCAATGCCAAACCAAGTATCAGCTGTATCTGATTCTAGTGCCCAAGCTATTAACTTCATTTCTGCACTATTTTTCATACTACTGTACTTGTAATTAAACATGCATATCAAAACAATGATTTACAGTTGAAAGCGGTTCCGTTATACTAGATTTGGAATGAAGAGACATGTATGCTTTTCTTAATTTGTGAATATTACTTCAACAAGCTTCATTTTCCTTATCTGCAAAAGTGGAACAAACCATACCAATCAAGCAGGCGTGGTGTTATGTTACTTAAATAACATATGGAAAATATTTTGAAGCAGTAAAAATTCTATACCAACATGCAAACTGACCAATATTTATTAAGGTGCATTTTAATATTTGATATTTGTATATGTCTCTATCAATCAACAGATTCTTCAGACAAAATAATCTGTTTCTACATTTTATCAGTAGCTTTTTCTTGTTTCTCCACAGTTCCTTGTCTTCTCTAATTTAATGTAAGCGTTTGAAGCTGAGGATTATGATTTCACAGCTTTATATCCCCACAGATTTCTGAATCATAAAGTGATACACATAATACATGTTCAATACATTTTGTTGAGTGAACATGATGGTATTTTATCCTTTCACATCCAACATATACATTTCCTATTATATCCCATAAAGTATAAGATGATGCTTATTTCCAACATTAACTAAAAACATAGTATCAACAAAAAGTAACATATCATTCTATAGCTTAGGTTAGGAGAAATGCTCTCAGTTGTTATTCCTACTGAATAAAGCAAACCCACCAGAAATAACATTTTTGAATTCACTTCAACTGGCTCAGATTTTTCGAAAAGCTGAAAAGTTTGTAATAAGAAAAAACCTGCTGTGTATCAATAAAGTTTCATTTCCACTTCCAGTTCTTTTTCTGCATTTGTTTTTCTTCCCACCTACCTACCCAACCATCCATGGTCCACAAGACACTAAGAACATAAAACCTGAAAGAGTTTTGAAAATGCATTGGGAAACATAGCTTTCTTTCTTGTTCTTAAAATTTCCACTGCTAAAATGCATCTTTTACTATAGATAACTTAGGGTTCTAAAAAATTAAATTCCACCAAATGCAAGCAAATAATTGAACTATACTTACCCCTCAAAAACAATCAAATGTAATACTAACACTTGATACTTGATGCATCTGAGCTTTTGAATATGTTACCACCACTTAACAGAAAGAAGAAAATCAAATGAAATAGAGAGATGGTTTAAATAGTTTTTAACTTTTGACATAATTTCTTAAAAGGAAGAAGGCTTTATTATCTAAAACAAATATGTATATAACTCATTCATTACATTTGTTACTCTCCCTTGACAACTAAGAACAGATATGAGAAATGGATCAGGAATAACTTACCTCAAATGTTTATTTGATTCTATGTAACCTAGAAACAGTGAGTACTTAAGGTAAGTAAATGTAATTTTTAAAAAGAAATGCTTAAAAAATTAAAATTAAAAAATAAAATAAAATATAAATGTTTATTATGCACTTACTATAAATCAGAGAACATGTTAAAAACTTTATTGTTTTATTTATTTCAATAATAATTCTCTAATATAGATAAAATGATGCCAATTTTACAGTGTAGAAAGGTAGGATTCTGGGACAAAATTACATGACTCCATTTCTAGGGCTTTTGCAGAGCTTCATAAAATGCATAGACTTTCTGATTTAATCGTCAACAATAACCAAGGTCTTGCTTATGTGGTCGATCATCATACAGCCTTAAGCAATTCGCAAGTACTCTGTGCTATTCTAACTGTACTTATAAAATGAAAAGTAATTCACCATTCCTTTTTTCCTATATCATTCATTAATCCAGTCACTCATTCAGTCAATATTCATTGAGCATATGACATCTAGCCTCGTCCTAGCTCTCAAGATCTAGAAATACAATATGCATGCACTGCCTTAAGAGACTTCCAGTGTACTGAAAGAGACACAATTTAAAACCCTAATTACAATGCAGGGAGATAAATGCTGTAATAGTGGCATGTACTTGGCTCTAATTAGAACACAAGGAAGGTGCATTTAATTGAGGCCCAGTCTTTTTATCTGGAAATGCTTCCCAGAGGAAGTAGCATTTGAACTGAGTACTTGCGGTATAATATCTTCAAGCCAGTATCCAGTCCCTAAAATAAACTCACTGTTTTTAGCACTCAGTAAAATTTTCCTTTACCATCTTCATTTGTTGGGTCAATTAAAATAAGTACTTGCCTCTTAAAAAGACTTACTTCTGGTCTTGAAACATGGACTAGGCCTTCCTGCCCTTCTCTCATCCTCTTAGTTTGAGAGAGGGGGACTCAACAGGGAAGAAGAAATTAGGCCTATGCATCCTTCTGATGAAGAACCAGTGAATGAAATAAAGGGAGCTCTTTGTGTCAGGCCAAACAGTGATCTACTGATGAACAGCAGTTTCTTAGATGCCCTAGTCTATATTCTACATGATCCCGTCACCCAACCTCCTAAGCTCTATCCTCACTGACCCTTTTTTTTATAATCTAAGAGTAAACAATTTGAAATTGGTCAATTCTTTGTGCTTATAAGAATGAAGACAACTCTAAACAGGCTGTCTATAGTTTTCTATCTTTTCCCAGGGTGATACACAGAGTTATCTGGTTTTGAGTTTCCTTCAATCTTTAGCATTGCAAATGGCTTAACATTTCTATAACTTCAGGCATCCTACTGTGTATTCCAGGAAACAGGAAGGAGAACAAAAGAAAAAAAAAAAAAAAAGAAACCTATTTCTTTTTTTTTTTTTTTTTTAAAGATTTTATTTATTTATTTGACAGAGAGAGACAGCGAGAGAAGGAACACAAGCAGGGGGAGTGGGAGAGGGAGAAGCAGGCTTCCCGCGGAGCAGGAAGCCCAACGTGGGGCTCGATCCCAGGACCCTGGGATCATGACCTGAGCCGAAGGCAGACGCTTAACGACTGAGCCACCCAGGCGCCCCAAAAGAAACCTATTTCTTGTCGGGTCAGCTTCCTTAAATAGCTTTTCTGGAGTTACCACATAATACTTCTATTTATATATTATATGGCCTTTTTTAAAAATTTTATTTTATTATGTTATGTTAATCACCATATATTACATCATTAGTTTTTGATGTAGTGTTCCATGATTCATTGCGTATAACACCCAGTGCTCCATGCAGAATGTGCCCTCTTTAATACCCATCACCAGGCAAACCCATCCCCACCCCCCTCCCCTCTAGAACCCTCAGTTTGTTTCTCAGAGTTATATGGCCATTTCTAGCTACAAATGAAGTAGTAATAGTAGTGGCAATAATCATCTCTGCAATGTAGATTTGGACTCAGAATATGTTTTAGGGTCAAGGTCAACAAGATTTATTAGTGTTGTGAATATGAGAATTGAAGCAAGCAAGACCTCAGGATAACTTGTAGGTTTGAACCTGAGAAAATGGGTGGCTATAGATGACATTAATTTAGAAGGAATAAGTTTTGGATCAGAGAGAAAACCCAAGATTTCTGTTTTGATATTATCAAGTTTACAGTGTTTAAAAGACCTATCAGGCCTATTTGAAGTTAGTCTACATTTAGGAGAGAGGTTAGGGGTTAGAATTATAAATAATCATTCACATAATGATGACATTAAAAACCATGGAAATAGATGAGGTCACCAGAGAAAGTGTTGGGAAACAATTCTCCAAAACATTTCTGCAGTTTTTGTTTGTGATTATCTTTTTCAAGGATGTTTATATAGTAGACTACCTTGGAAGATAGAGATGGATAGATAGAGATCTACCTGGTGCAGAGGTGAAATTTGTTTCCTGACCAGGGTACCAGAAAGAGTGGCTCCATCTAGCAAACATGCTGAGCATGTTTGCTAGTAGCCCTTAAAAGATCAGTTCAGGGGTTTCCTGAACATGTGATGGATCTTTGCCATAGCATCCAACTGGATCACTATCATTTCTGTGAGCATTGAGGAAAAAAAAGGGAAAATAATGGAAACATGAAGCCAATGTGCAACCTGTTGTGCCATGAGCAGTAAAGTCCATTGTCTGACTTTGGAGTCCTGTGTCTTCTGCTAGCATCTATAAAACTTTGGCAAGCTGCAATTAAGGTAAAATTTCAGAAACTTCACAGTTCTTGAAAATGTAAATGAAGAAGAAAAAAGAGAAAAAGTATGACATTTTGAACTAGCCAATATGTATAGATCAAGAGAGATTGGGGATGAAGGAAAGAATAAGTAATAGCCAGTCATATTAGAGCCAAACCAGAAGAATTTATTTTACTGTTTTCCATGGAATCCTATATTTAAAATATATTTCAAATGGGAGATCATCTTTGTTCTAATGCCAAGTGTTTGAATAGATAATTGGCCACTGGATCCAGTAAGTTGGTGGAACTAAATAAGGACCTTAACTAATAATCCATGACCATAACTTATTCATAGATCTGTGAAAACCTCAATTTCTTTAATAAACAGACACTGCTAATGTCACACAAATAATACAAATATTTATGGACATCTGGGAAAGTTATTTTTCAAAGTTTTTTTTTTTTTTTTGAAATAACTGTAGATTCACATGCAGTTGTAAGAAATGATACAGAGAGATCCTGTTACCCTTCACTTAGTCTCCTCCAGTGGTAACATCGTGTATCACTACAGTACAATACACAACTACAAAACTGATGTTGATAAGACCCATTCAGATATCACAAGTTTTACATTCACTTGTGGGTATGAGTGTATTTAGTCCTATGCAATTTTATCATATTTGTAGGTTGAGGTGATCACCACAACATTTAAGACAAAGAAAAGTACCATTACAAGGATCCCTTGTGATACCTTTTTATAATCATACCCACCTTCTTCCTTCCTAAAATAAGAATTAGCCAAATAAAACAGACAGAGAAGTTGGGCAGAAAAAGATGTACAAAAGCTATGAAGGATGAGAAAAAGTGTTAAGCTTAAAGAACAGCAACTCTTATTCTATATTGTGAATTTATTTTAAAAATCTAAATTCTGAGGAACTAAGACTATTTAATCAATGCAAATATCATCTTTTATCCAATCCTAGATCCCTGGTTGTAAATCAAGATATGGCAGAACTGAGGGTCAGAATGAATCATCTGCAGAGTTAGTAGAATCTTTTTTATTTTCCCACCCATGGAAGGAGGAGATATTCCAGTTCCCTTAAACTTCCTGTTCAGTTAAGCATATGCACATTCCCAAGTACAAATATTAATTTCCATGGGTAATATAGTTTGCACCCTTATTTTAAAAATTTATTTTATTAATTAACAAATTAACCACCCCTTTTTCTAAAGCCATTAGATCTATTTAATGTAAAGATTAACTTCAAAAGCCTCTCCTTTACAGACAGTCTTGCTCTGGTGAGGTAAGAGCAGTGGAGAAGGGGCAGCCAATTCTCCTTACAAATGCCAGATGAGCTTATGTTAAAAATGGATCTAGAAATAGGAACAAAAATAACATTCCTCAGATGTTAAAAATAATGAGTGCCTACATATAGAATCAGGAAGTTGTGGGGAATGCAGGGAAGAAGTGAATAATTCTGCTTTGCCAGACAATAGTGCCATGGAAAACAGAGAAAATGAAGCCTAGGAAACAGGTAAAATTACAGAAAACTTTAATAGAAAGGACAAGATTATAATTACTCTTTATGAACCCAAAGGAAGCAGCATGCATGGAAAAGTCTAAAAAGGACTAAGGTGAAGTGAAAACTGGTCAGAGTGAGACTATTAAAATAATCCAGATGAGTGAGCCCTGAAACACCTTTCATCCATATTACCTCCAAGACAGTAATTGGCTCTCTACTATACAGAAATACTATGAAAATGAATGAATTGTATAGCTAGATTCTAACAAGTTAACATACAAAACAAAATAAAACTGTGTGAGCTCTAGGGATTTTGCAAACTGTTAACTTTCCCAGAACATCAGGATATAATCTTTTAATAGGTTAAAGGGAAAAAAAAGATATTATCTGAAATATTTATCTTCATTTTCAGATTGCGCCCTGGTCTTGAGAGAATATTTTAGATAAACTTGGCAAAATATGTTTTGATTCCTCTGATTTATCTGATATTAGCACTGTGTTTGATTAAAGTACCCAATACTCAAGTACAGTACAGTGATCTGTTATTGAGCTATAAATTTTACATTGTCTATACCACAATATATGTGTTTTATAAAATGCTTTTGTGATGAAATTTGAGATAATAAAATTATAATAAAAATTGTTAAAATACATTATACATATTCACTTAACTTTAAAGCAAGTTCTTTTTATTCCATTTTACAGATAAGGAAAATGAGGTTCAGGGAATTTGTGTCAAATATTCAAGTTAGTAAGTTGCTAAGCTGTGGTTTCAAATGGTTCTGTCTCCAAACCCAGTGCTAAAGTTTATAAGAAGAGTTATATATCAAAGTTGTCACTGGAGAAATGTTCATTTTAAGCCTTAGCAACTTCATTCAAAATATCAGTTTAGCAGTCTTCAAAGCCAAGACCCACTGTTATTAAAACCATCCATGAAGCTCTTTTAAAATCATAAACAAGAGTAGACTTGCTTTCTTTCTTTTTTTTTTTTTTTAAAGATTTTATTTATTTGACAGAGAGAGACACAGTGAGAGAGGGAACACAAGCAAGGGGAGTGAGAGAGGGAGAAGCAGGCTTCCCGCCGAGCAGGGAGCCCAATGCGGGGCTCGATCCCAGGACTCCGGGATCATGACCTGAGCCGAAGGCAGACGCTTAACGACTGAGCCACCCAGGCGCCCCCAGACTTGCTTTCTTTATAGTGTATTTGATTTAGTTCAGGAAGATATTTCCAATCTCAAAAGGAACCTGTGTTATTCATCTCAAGCTGGCAAATGCATAGCATTGTTGCTCCTTTTTGTTCCAAACTTGTCTTCTATTTAAATCCACTGCTCAGGGGTGCCTGGGTGGCTCAGTCGTTAAGCGTCTGCCTTCGGCTCAGGTCATGACCCCAGGGTCCTGGGATCAAGCCCCACATCGGGCTCCCTGCTCCGCAGGCAGCCTGCTTCTCCCTCTCCCACTCCCCCTGCTTGTGTTCCCTCTCTTGCTGTGTCTCTCCCTGTCAAATAAATAAAATCTTTAAATAAATAAATAAATAAATAAATCCACTGCTCAAGGAAACACTCAACTCTTTAGACAGAATAAATCAGCAAAGCAAGAACTGGATCTCTCTCCTTACCCTTCTCTTTTTCCAGGTTCATCACTAAATTGTGTCAGAAGATTTTTCCCATTTCCCTCTACCTTTTTTTTTTCCCCTCTACCCTCTTAAGCACCATTTGTTCTAACTTTTCTTCAACTTGAATAATAATCTCTTCTTTCAAAGAGAACTCTAGGAAACACTGAGAAGTAGGCAGACATTTTTCCATCATCAAAGTCCAACTAATACCTGACGATACTAGTATCTTTCCATTCACATCCTCATTCTTAACTGTCAATATCAAAACCTGATTTCAGGTGAGGATCCAATTAGCACAAATACATTAAGTTATAAAGAATACATTATTTGCATTTTAAAAGAGGGTAACTACCTAGGCCCCAGAAAGGAATCTCAGTTATGGAACTTAGACCCTGGAAAGATGGGAAAAGCTCTTTTGGGAAGAGGGATACAGCATAGAAATTAAAGTCATGGATCTTTTCTCATTTCCTCTAAAATCACCAAACTATGGGAGTGTCTGGGTGGTATAGTTGGTTAAGTGTCCGACTCTTGGTTTTAGCCAGGTCATGATCTCAGGGTTGTGAGATCAAGCCCCACACTGCGCCCCACACTCAGCACTAAGTCTGCCTGTGACTCTCTCTCCCTCTCCCTCTGCCCTTTCCCCCCTCTAAAATAAATATATAGGAATGCCTGGGTGGCTCAGTCAGTTAAGCATCTGCCTTCGGCTCAGGTCATGATCCCAGGGTCCTGGGATTGAGTCCCACATCAGGCTCCTTGCTTGGCGGGGAGCCTGCTTCTCCCTCTCCTGCTCCCCCTGCTTGTGCTTGCACTCTCTCTCTCTCTCTGACAAATAAATAAAATCTTAGGGAAAAAAAATAATAAAAAATAAATAAATCTTTAAAAAAAATTAAATCACCAAACTATGAAGCCAATTTTATCCCTTAAAAGTAAATGAAGCCTTGATGATTTTAAAGTGCTGACATAGACCATCCTTGCAAAATGAAAGTTGGATGACACATAGAACACAAAGTCAACTATGATAATTACACTTTTAAACCCTTAATCTACTCCTTCACAAGTCATTTAGAGAATCAGTAAAACACTAGAAAATAAAATTTAGGGGACAGCTGCCTCACTGAAACACTAATAACAGAAACTCAACTTTAATTTTACAAACTAAGAAAAGCTTGATAGAGGTTAACTGAAAATGATCCATACCCACGACAAAATGTAAGATCTATCTTATGACCCATGAATATTGGTAAATGAATGATTTTAATAGAACAATTGTGTGTTTACTATTGAAAGTATGCTTTCTATCTGTAGAATATCTTTCTATGCCCCTTCTCACATCCTTTAAGCTCATCTTTTTGCTCCAGCCATTGCTGTGGTATCCAGCTGTGCACAAATGTAGCCTAACATCACCTAGCCTCAGCTAATATGAATACATCACTTGTTTTCTGTCCTGTATGTTTCTGCCACCACCATACAGGATGCAATAGCCCAAGACACCACTCTAGCCCATGAAGAAAACAAACATGGAGGTATGAGGTATTTATTCTCCCTGGGCAACCCTTGACAAATGGGAAACTTAATGTTGCCAGTACAAAAAGTCCTTTTGCATCCCAAGCAGGTAATGCTGAGGGATATTTTACATGGTTCATCAGAGGGCACCTTGTGCAATTGAAGCCCAATTACTCTCAGTGGTAACCAGGTCAATGATGTGCTCTTGAAGAGCTTTCTCTCCTTCCATGCTTTGTTCTTTCATGCTCTCTCCATCTTGTTCCTGACCAGGAAGGTACCTGCACTCAAAGTGTATTCTCTGGTTCTGGGAAAGCTTGTCACAGGAGTAGTCTTAACAGTAGTTAATTGATTGATCACTTGGCCAGGGGCCTGAAAAAAGAAAGGTTAGAAGATGGTGGGCAAGAAGTTTTGGGAAAGACACAGTATGGATGGAAGTACAAGAGTGGGCAAATGTGAAGATTTTTAATGACATATGAATTCCAACTAGGAAACATCTATAGTAGAAGAGGCAATAAGCAACCAATGTATAGGAAAATATATCAGAAACATTTCACAAACATGTCCTCACAAAGAAGATTACCATTTTCCAATAGAACTCAGACCCTTATCGTGATTCCAGATTTCAGGGTATATTACAAAGCTATAATCATCAAAACAGTATGGTACTGGCACAAAAATGACATATAGATCAATGGAATAAAATAGAGAACCCAGAAATGGACCCACAGCTATATGGTCAACTAATCTTCAACCAAGCAGGAAAGAATATCCAGTGGAAAAAGGACAGTCTCTTCAACAAATGGTGTTGAGAAAACTGGATAGCAACATGCAGAAGAATGAGACTGGACCACTTCTTTACACTCTACACAAAAATAAATTCAAAATGGATGAAAGGCCTTAATGTGAGACAGGAAACCATCAAAATCCTAGAGGAGAACACAGGCAGTAACCTCTTTGACCTCGGCTGTAGTAACCTCTTATTAGACACGTTGCTGGAGGCAAGGGAAACAAAAGTAAAAATGAACTATTGGAACTTCATGAAGATAAAGAGCTTCTGCACAGTGAAGGAAACAACCAACAAAACTCAAAGACAGCCTATGGAATGGGAGAAGATATTTGCAAATGACATATCTGATAAAGGGTTAGTATCTGAAATATATAAATAACTTCTCAAATTCAACACCCAAAAAAACAAATAATCCAGTTAAGAATTGGGCAGAAGACATGAACAGATACTTTTCTAAAGAAGACACCCAGATGGATAACAGACACATGAAAAGATGCTCAACATCACTCATCATCAGGGAAATACAAATCAAAACCATGATGAGATACCACCTCACACCAGTCAGAATGGCTAAAATTAACAACACAGAAACAACAGATGTTGGTGAGGATGTGGAGAAAGGGGAACCCTCTTGCACTGGTGGTGGGAATGCAAACTGGTGCAGCCACTCTGGAGAACAGTATGGAGGTTCCTCAAAAAGTTAAAAATAGAACTACCCTACCACCCAGCAATTGCACTACTAGGTATTTACCCAAAGGATACAAAAAGACTAATTCAAAGGTATACATGCACCCTAATGTTTACAGCAGCATTATCAACAATAGCCAAACTATGGAAAGAGCCCAGATGTCCACTGACTAATGAATGGATAAAGAAGTGGTATATATACACAACGGAATATTAGCCATAAAAAAGAACGAAATCTTGCCATTTGCAATGACATGGATGGAGCTAGAATGTATTATGCTAAGTGAAATAAGTCAGTCAGAGAAAGACAGATACCATATGATCTCACTCATATGTGGAATTTAAGAAAGAAAATAGATGAACGTATGGGAAGGAGCAAAAGGAAAAAAAGGAGAGAGGGAAACAGACCATAAGAGACTCTTAATGATAGAGAACAAACTGAGGGTTGATGGAGGAGGTAGGTGGGGGATGGGCTTGATGGGTGGTGTGTATTAAAGAGGGTACTTGTGATGAGCATTGGGTGTTGTACGTAAGTGATAAATCACTGAATTCTACTCCAGAAGCCATTATTGCACTGTATGTTAACTAAAATTAAATAAAAAAATCAAAGTCTCATTGATGAACATCTGAGCCTGTAGTTATACGCATACCCAACACCTAAATGTCAACAAATGTTTTCAAAGAGAAAGAAAATTATAATAAATATTTTGTGATGATTCCAGCTCCCTTATTCTTCATAAGAATTCAATTGTTGGTGTATCTGACACCAAATCATCTGAAAGTTTTAGAGATAAGAAACATGATAACTTTGTATACTCACCCACACAATGTTATAGTCTCTTGAACGAGAGAAAAATATAAAGAAACATAGAATTACATGAGGAAATCTATACATGTTTTTCACATTTAAGATTCCATAGAAGGGAAATCATATTATTGGGGTGAGATTAAAAATGAATTTCAAACTGGCTCTGGAAGGAAAGAAAGAGTCTGGGATGACAAGGAGTAAGAGCAAAGTTAAAGGTACCCAAGAAAAGAAATAGCAGGTATGGTGGAAAAGCAGAGCTAATACTTACTGTACTCTGTAGGAACCAGGTCACACTCTAGGCCATTCCTATCTATGCCCGTCCCCAGTTGAAGTCCTATTCTGTCTCAGCCTTTCTCATCTCAATAAATTTCAAATCTTGCAGGTGCTCAGCTAAAAACTTGGGGTACTATCAATCTACAAATCTTGTCAGCTGTACTTCAACATATATACTGAGCCTAGTGCTTTCAATCACATCTACCACCAATAGTCTCATTGAACCCACAATCATGTTTCTCCTGGACCATTGCTTCTGTTTGGTCTCACTGTACTTTCCTTTGCCCTCCTACAGTCTCTTCTTCCACAAGAAGCCAGAGTAACAATTCCTTAAAATCCCAAGGAAGATCATTTTACTGCTCCACACAAAACTCTCTGATGGTTTCTCCTCCTGATTCAGAGGAAAATCCCAAATCCTTACAATGGCTTCACAAGGCCTGGCACTTTCCCCCACTAATTCTCTCATTCAATGGTCAATTGATCCAGCCATATTTGCCTTCTTGCTTTTCTTTAAATATGTCAAGCACATGTCTGTCTAAGGGCCTTTGCACTTATTTGCTGGTATCTCTTAAAAACAAAACAAAACAACAGAAAACAAAACCCTTTTCTCCATATGATAACCACTTGGCTGGTTTCACATTATTTGGGCCTCTACTCAAAGATCACCTCTTGAGAGAGGTCCTTTACAATAACAATATAAAATAGTGGTTCTACTTACTTTCAATGTCTTTACCTTGCTTTATTCTTCTTTAAAACATTTATTACTGCCTGTAATGCTATATATTTATTTATTACTTATTTCTTCTTATTAGAATTTCAGTGCTATGAAAGCAGGGATTTTGTCTATTTTTACTTCATTGGGTCTATTCAGGATCTAAAACAGGGTTTGGTGCATAGTGAGTAGTTTACAAACATTTAGGGAAAGGTGAATTTATTACTTTAATTCTTTCAAAACCCTACAAAATAGGTAGTATTCCCCATCGTACTAAGAGGAAATTGCACAAAGATATATTAAATGGCCTTACCATAGTCAATAGCTAATAAGAATTATAATTCAGATATATACCCGGGCTTCAGAATCTACATTTTTAATGACTACTTTATGCTGCCTTTCCAGGAAGGGACTATAAGAAGAAGAGGTATAAATGAGCAGAAGTTGCATATTGGTGAGAAGTAAGAGGAAAGGTGTGATAAATTATATTTTCATACTAGGACATAACAAAATCCCCACATTTAAATCTTTTATTTATATAAATGCCTGACACAGGGACTACAGAAATTTTATTCCATCCCACAAATCTAAATTTAAAAAGATATTAGGGGCGCCTGGGTGGCTCAGTTGGTTAAGCGACTGCCTTCGGCTCAGGTCATGATCCTGGAGTTCCAGCATTGAGTCCTGCATCCGGCTCCCTGCTCAGCAGGGAGTCTGCTTCTCCCTCTGACCCTTCCCCCTCTCATACTCGCTCTCTTTCTCTCTCTCATTCTCTTTCTCAAGTAAATTAACAAATAAAATCTTTAAAAATAAAAAATAAGATATTAAAGTTAATTAGTGCTGAGATTTTAAATGTTATATATTTTATTTCATTATAATAGCATAAAATAAATAGCTTGAACTTATTTTTTTATTCAAAAAACAAAACTCCTAGTATTTAAGTGCTCTTTGAAAATTTTGCAATTTCCTAAAGGAAAAAAATATTAACAATTACAGATTGAGTTATTGCCAGAGGGGGGAAAATATTGGAAATATCATTTAGGAACTACTATTTGTTGATGGCTATAGTTTGGAAGTGCACATATAAGTAAATGTGTTCAGTACCACAGTAAGGATCACACACTTCAGAATGATGTTAATCAGCTTGGTGAATTCTGAGGCTGTAATCTCCACTTCCATGTAATACCATAATCATCTTTAAATATTTAGTACTGAACAATATCCCTAAATTGCCTTACTTTAGCTGAGATACACCATCTGAAAATGCCAGCATAAATGCAGGTGGTATATCAACCACAATTTAATTTTTTTAACTCTAAATCATGTGTTTAAAATAATAAACATTTGGGTGCCTGGTAGCTCAGTCAGTTAAGCGTCTGCCTTCGGCTCACGTCATGATCCCAGGGTCCTGGGATCGAGTCCCGCATCAGGCTCCTTGCTCAGGGGGGAGCCTGCTTCTCCCTCTGCCTGTGCCTGTCACTCCCCCTGCTTGTGCTCTTTCTCTCTCTCTCTGACAAATAAATAAAATCTTAAAAAAAATAATAAACATTTAGAAAACTTAAAAGCTATCCTCAGCTACACCAATAACTATTTAAAAAGTATTTCTTGTCAATGTCTTTAATTTTATAAAATAAGACAATTTAATTTAATGCCTTCACGTTTTGTCCTGGTCTCATGCTCTGCATGCCTACATAGACTCCAAAGTATGTTATTTCTTACACTGATGTGGCTTAAAAAGCCATTCTCCATTCACCAAATTTCATCAGTAAATAATCTTTTTTTTTTTAATTATTTCAAGACGGTGAGATTTGTCTCTATATACATGATAAATTTCCCTGCGGATCAAATTTTGTTTGTTTTACTCTTATTTGTAACTCCAACAGCACCAAGTTCAGTAGTTTGTGATTCATTCAAAAATTAAATGTATGAATATTAGCTTTTCTTAACTTCCATTACATGAGGAGAAAGCCAAATGAGAACTAAAGTCACAGGGCAAACAGCCTTTTAAAAATCTGGAAAGACAGAAGATCCAGACAGTAAGAGCTGAGATCTGCTTACCTGGAGCAGAAACCTCTGGAAAAATAAACTGGGTGGAGTTGGAAAACTTAAATAGTAATTTTGACAAATTGCTAGAGACTCACTATGGACTAGCATAGGAGTGAGAACCTGGAAGCCATAGTCTAAGGGGGACCCTAACACCTAAATTGATTTTATCTCGAGGAATCCCAGCAGATTCTCTTCAGTAAAGAGCCAAAAAGATCCCCTTGTGGATGAGGCAGCAGGAGAGGAAGAATAACCATCATGAAATATGATCACAACTTTTCCTGTAACACAAACCTATTCTCTAGTGGGAAAGACTTTATCAGACTTATCCTACACGTGGTAAGGGCATTTCTCAGACCTAAGCACCTTCCAGTCTTTCTGTATCAACTAATGGGGTGGGGGTGGGAAAGCTAAGAAACATTCAAGAAGGTCAGAGACACAGACTCATTTAAGCACTCATATAATCACACGTGTACAGAATACTTTCTCTCTTCTATACCTCTCCACAGCCACAACAGGGATCCAGGATAATAACAATGGATTACAGCAGAAAGAGTTACAAAATGCAGACTGTCTAAGAGATAGTTTTTAGGGAAGTACAAAGATGAACAGAAGAGACCAAACAACGACACTAGAAGATTTTGAAGACTCTAGAACCTGTAACTACATCAAACACTAAATACAACCAACTCCTCGCCAGATTAACCTGCATTCTCACAAAAAGGGCCTATTTAGCTCAGTTTCCCTTACTCAACACATAGTCTAGCTTCAAAAAAAACATAAGACATGCTCAAAATCAAGAAAAAAACAGTCTGAAGAGACAAAACAAGTCACAGAATGAGACTCAGATGGGACAGATTTTCAGAATTATAATACAGGAAACATCAAATAACTATGATTAATGTATTAAGGTCTCTAATGGAAAAAGTTGAGAACATGTAAGAACGGATGAGTAATATAAGTAGAAAGAAAAAAAAACTGAGAAAGAACCAAAAGGAAATGCTAGAAATCAGTAACACTAGGGCAGAAATGAATACATTTGATGAGCTCATCAGTGGACTGGACAAGGCAGAAGAAAGAATCAGTGATCTTGAAGACAGGCCAACAGGAACTCTCCAGATGAAATGCAAACAAAAAAACAATAATAAAACTGGAACATAACATGCAAGAACTATGAGAAAACTATAAAAGGTGCAACATACACATAGCTGGAATACCAGAAAGAGAAGGAAGACATAACAGAGCTGAATAAATAATTGAAGTAAAAATGGCCAAATTTTTTTCTAAAATTAAAGATGGACACCAAACCATACAACCAGGAAGCTCAAATAATTCTAAGCCAGATAACTACCAAAAAATCTATACCTCTGCATGTCATATTCAAATTGCAGAAAACAAAACAAACAAAAAAAAGAGCACCATATTATTGTATTAAACCTCATTCTGATTTAAAATGAGGTTTTTAAAAATGATTTTCATCAACAGAGTGCTTTCTTGAGATTAAATCTTACATGGAAGCCCAACGTATAAAACAGAAGTATAAGAAAAGAACAGAACTTATTCCAGGGAAGTTTGGCATGGGAAGGATAACACAGCTAACCCTCATCTTTGCACACACCCAGGTTCTAAAACAGCTCTGTCCAGTAAAAACACAGTGTGAGTGACATGTGTATAATTTTAAATTTCCTAGGAGTCACCTTTTTTAAAAAGTAAGAAGCCATAGGTGAACTTAATTTTACAATATTTTACCTAATATTTATAAAATATCAATAAGTAATCAACATAAAAATTATTAATGAGGGAGTGGCATCAGCATCATGGCACTGTGAGTCCTTCCTTTTTTTTTTTTTTTTCTCCCTTGGGATTTACAAGAATCAGACACCTATACCAGACAAAAAGCACCTCTGCGCAGCACACCGGGACACCTGAGCGATCCATTCATCTGTGCACCCAAAAGTGACGTATTGGACCACAGAGGAGGCTGTGGAGCAAAAGGAGTGCCAGCAGGGCTAACCGCAGTAGAGGCAGCAGTTAGCAGAAAAGGTAGGGTCTGACAGCGGGCCAGCAAGACTGTCTGGCAGAGGAGGTGGAGGGTGAAGGCAGTGAGTGAAGGGTCTTCTCAACTGGAATGTGCTGAAGCTGGAGGGACCAGATACTTTCTTGAGGAGAGAGGTGTGACCAGGGAGACAGAAAAGAAAGGGAAGTAGGCAAAAGGAATTAAAGAAAAATGTCTCATGTTCTCTGTTCTAAGGGACAAGAGAACTCCTCATGGACCTCTGGGATCCCTCCAGTTGGAGGATCCCCCTACCGGTCTGTGGGTACACCCAAAGCCCCAAGTGCTAAGTACCCTCTCTTCCTTCCTTCCTTATCAGGCACTCCAACCTTAGCAGGGAATCAGCACTGGTTAAGAGAAACCAAAAACTTGTGCTATGGCGCCACCTTCTGGAAATCAAAAGGAAGGCGCCTAACTACCAACCTGTTGAATTTAAGAATCAAAGAAAACAAAACCTTGCCTAAAATAAGAAAGGTGTTGGCTACTTCAAATGTGGCAGCAGAGGCACTTTTCATCAAGCACTATGAAAAATCATGGTAAAAAGAAATAGGCAATTTTCCAGCACTTGAACCCAAAGACAGGGAATATTGTAATCTAGCTGATAAAGAACTCAAAATGGCTGTTATGAAGAAATTCAACAAACTACAAAAAAACCTCAGAAAGGCAATATAATGATCTCAGGAATAAAATTGACAAAGAGAAAGAGTTATTTACCAAAGAGATTGAAATTCTAAAAGCTAACCAAACAGATATTCTGGTCTGAAAAACTCAATAAATGAGATAAAGAATGTATCAGTATGCACTGGAAATAGAGTGGATCAAATGGAAGGCAAGATTAGCAAGCTCAAGGATAGGAATATGGAAATGATTCAGAAGGAACAGGAGAGAGAACTAAGATTTTAAAAAGTAAAGAAACCTTTTAAGATCTGACTCCATTAAGAAACCCAACATATAAATAATGGGTACACCAAAGGAGAAGAGAAGGGGAAGGGAGCAGAGAGCATAATTAAAAAACAGCTGAGAACTTCCCAAACTTGAGGAAGGAACCAGATATACAAGAGTCCACAAAGCTAACCAAATACCTAATCTCAACACAAAAAGATCTTTTCCAAGACATTATTTTAAAACTGTCAAAAGCAACGAAAAATAAAGAATTTTAAAGGCAGCCAGGGGCTGGGAGAGTGGGGGGAGATAGTAACCTACAAAGGTACCACTGTTAGGCTATCAGTAGATTTCTCAGCAGAAACTCCACAGGCCAGGAGAGAGAAGAATGACATATTCAAAATATTAGTAAAATAAAAGCTGCCAGCCAAGAATATTCTATCCAGCAGTTATCCTTCAGATATGAAGGGGAGATAAAAGCTTTTCCAGGCAAAAATTATTTATGAGATATTTTACATTCTTTTTCTTCAATTAGTTCTTCAAATTCAATGTGCAATTTTTCCTTAACCTATATCTCAGATGCTTAATTTTCAGTGGAAATATGAGATCTGTGTAAAGATTTCAGAAAATTAGAGTTGCAAAAGTATACTCACATACTCATGTTCTTCTAAACATGATTATAAGTGTTCCAAATTAAGTATTTTTAACTTTAATTTCAATTAAGTAATATTAAAATTATAACTTAAAATTCTGTTCCTTAATTTTACTAGTCACATTTCAATTTTTTAATATCCACATATGGCTAGAAGCTGCCATATTGGATAATGATTTCTAGAGTTTCATGGAATACAGCTTAAAAACCACTAGCCTGATCAAAATACTTCCCAAAACTATCATTCAAGAGGCTAATACCATGCTTACTAAGAAGCATTCTGCTTAGTGTTTGGCATCTGGGTGTACTGATAAAATCCTGTTACTAAACCTGTAAGGTGGAGTTTCAGACCACAGACCTAATTAAATCCACTGACATAATAATATTCTGTGAAGGATCTGGGAATCGTGCTAGCTAGCCAAAATTTCCCTGGCAGTACTCCCTTTCAGCATGCATATTGCTTTCAAAATGTCAACATAACACCACTCTGAGATTTGTTCATCTCACAGATGGCAAAGTAAGCTCCTTAAATTAATCAGCCTAACCTGGAAGATATAATAAGTATGAAATAGATTAGGCAGGAGTTATTCCCCAAAGGCTTGTCAATCCACCAACTTAAAGCAAAGCTGATCACTGCTCTAATAGTTGTAGGTAGTTGTCAAAGATAGGCAAATAATTCCCAGATGGACTGTTGAAAGGAGGAAGAACTGCATCTGCAAAAGCATAAGCACAAAGTGAATTATAATTTCAAGCAATATAGCTTAATTGTGGGCAATAGAGGGTAGAGTAATATGAAGTGAAGTTATCAAATGAAATTAATGCTGCCTTAACTTAGGCTACTGTAGTTTGTGAACTGTGAAAAGTAATTCTTCAGGAAGCACTAAATCTTGGAAATGGTAGGAATCTTTAAAAAGGACCAGTTTCACTTGGAATTTTAGGTAGTAAAACGTCCTGAATACTGGACACTGATCTCCTAGTAAAGGAATAGACAGGAGGAATTCAATATGGAACACTCTTCTTGCTCTCCTCATCTTTTCTGTCTTGGTCCTTCTATAACCGTAGAGAGTACAAATGAACACAGACATGGTGATGCAATTTGTTGCACTTAAACCAACTCTCCCCAGCTGTCTTCCCATAAAGGAGACTTGATCTCACTTGTTTTACATAAGTTTATGAGCAATGTGAAAAGAAATTCTATTTAATGAAATCAGAAACAATACAGATTACATATAAAGAAGAACAAGAATAGATTTCAAAAATTACATTGGATGGAATCTATGTGATTTCACGTACTCTACTGTAATTATAACTTTCTCCTAGCCAATTTGGACACTTATGCCAAATATCAAATCCATGCACTATCTTACCATTATAGCTATTTTTTTAAATAATTACAGTATTTGATGTCACCTACTTCTCATAAAGAAAAGAAACAAAAATATTAAATTCCCCACAAATCCTGAGCATTAGAGTCAAAGCCCATCACATTATGTTTTTGATCTTGTTTTCCAGGTATATACTTCATTCTAATCTATCTACCCAGGAGTTAAACTCAAAATATGTAATAACCACTATGGTAAATTCACTGCCTGACAAAAATTGATACTAGACAGCTTTGGACAGAACCAGGCTCTTTGAAATCTCTCCTCTGCCCAAGCAGGTTTTTGCTTCCATTATTAGATCCTGGAGAGGTCTGGTGAATCCCAAGGAAGGTTCTGGGCTGGACAGAGCCAAGGAGCATACTTCACCAGGGCTGTGATTATTTATCAGGTAGAATTGCAGCATTTCAATATTTTAACACCCAGAATGCTGTATCAGTGTTTACCAGTTGAATGTCAATCGGAAATGCACCCTGAATTACAAATTTCAGAATTCTAATCATTCCTCATGCCCAAGATCAAGCAAGTAAATACTTATTAAACTGAGTATAACTTAAATATTCCATGGATTTTCCTATCTCTTAATGTTTGCTCATAAGATTTCTTTTAGATTACTCTTTAGTTTGTCCACCATCTATTTCAACCTATCTTCTGTAAGTCAGCTGCAACAGCAGCTTTACTCTTGTGCCTTCCCAGAACTCTACAGTGGGAATAATGCCTGCCTTCTTAGGATAACGATAATTAAAGTATACCCCTAATGACAGCTACCATAGGAAAACTTTAATTATGGTTACTTCTAAATGTATTTAGGATAGAGCTCCTGATTTATTTGCTTTGTAAACCCATAATCAGAGCCTAGCTGAGTGCCTTTCCATAACAATGCCAAATAAAGAAATTTTTTTAAAAGTCACAAAAGCTGGATGAGTAACCATATTGAAAATTTATACCCATTTGAGAGTGTGGCAAACAACTCTTTTATGTATATTAAGCCCAATGAGTTTATTCTCTTGGGGAAAGATAAGCAATTGTGAGCACAAAGGAAGGAAATACAGAAAGAACTAGGGCTGTACTTTTAAGGTGAGAGCTTTATGCTATTCCTAAGCCCCATTTTTATGCTTTTATGTTTCAACCTCATATTGCTTTAATAATTGAGTGGTTTAATTTACTTTTAATAGTGGAATAAATATTATGATGACCTTTTTACTGGAAAGGAAAAGAAACATAATTTGTTCCCATTGCAATACTGTGGTTTTTTTCTCAACTTTCTGCTGAATGGGTCATCCAAGGGCAAGATAAAGTAACTTGAAATCAAACTTCATTAGGGCAGTGATGTCAACTTGCAAGAAAAGTGAAAGTCTCATTACGCTTTCTTTTCAAGATGACCTTCCTGTAACTCCCATTTTGCTTTTATATTTTCACATATTTTATGTATAAAGATTCACTGAAAACTATAAAAATTATTCCAACTTTAGGGCAAAATTGCTCTTCTAGCAGTATAAAGAGGCCATGGCAACTTCACATCTATTATAGGCTTACTTTCCAACTCTCTTTCAAGATACTCACTACATCAAAGATTAGAACTCACTGTTGAGATAAAGTCCATAACATGTACACACAGTTTCTCTTCCATCCTGTATATCCTCAGTTTATTTATTTGCTTCTGAGACAGAATAAGGTAATTTGTTAAAAAGTGCTTATCTTTTCTTTCTCATTGATTCTTCATTTGTTTCCAATCTGAGTTTCTCACCTCTTTGTCACAAATGTCTAAAGGAACTGTGAATAATGAACCTTCTTTTTGTTACTTTTCCATTTTCTAATTTTTGACTTTTCATTTCAATGTAATCCCTTCTAAGAATGACTATTATGTAGCCTCCAGCGGTTTCCTCTGGCACAGCCAACGTAAATGATTTACAGTTGGTTCTATCATCTATACACCTGGTTTCCCTTAGGTTTATGGTAAATAAATGGCTGAGAAAATTCTTTACCATACCTTTGCCTCCCCCTTTCACCTCTGATACATACATACAGTAAATAAGAGAATAAATAGTACTTGCCTCAAAAGTAATCCAATATCTCATTTCATTTTGTCGATGCTTTCCTTACGGTATGGTACATTGTTACTAAAAGAGTTGTGGGCACAAATACATAAGCTAATGAGTCTTCTCTAAAATCAGTATACCTGTATTCTTTAGTTTTTAGTTCCTATGTTTACCAAAAGTTAATGAAATCACAACTTGTTTGGTATATTTTGGGGGCTCATTTCACATACACTTAAGTTTCACATTTTCAACAGTTTAAACTATTTTTATTTTATTTTCTCTGGGGTATTTAGAAAATTGCGTGAGAATGTTGGTGGGAGGGAACACCTAGTAATGGATTTATGTTTGGAGAAGCAGAATAGGAACTAAAAGGCATTTTATGTCTAACTCATATTGTTTTTTTGCTGCAAGTTAAGCCTTTTTCCTCTTGTTTCTTAAGATGAAAATAATTTACATTATTCTCTAAAGGCATGTGCCAATGTAGAACACATTAAAAGTTTTACTGGAACAGATATATTTTCTTCCATATTCCATCTTCTATACATTCCGCATACTTTATCCTGAAATGTGACAGAAGAATAAAATAAAAGAGACTCTAAAAATTATTTGTAACTAGTGAGTGCACTAAAACAAAGGAAGACTTGCTAAATCTTGGTCTTGAAATTTTTGAACAAGCATAAAAAACGATTTATATAGATATGGCCATAATTACAGATTACAAATCTCAAAAAATTTACTAGCCTTGGCTTCTCCTTCAAGCCAAATGTGATACATTATAAACTTTCTTCTAGCAAAGAAATAGAAATCTCAAAAATTATCCTTGCTTAATCTTTCCAATGGTTTGTAATGCAAGTCAGAAAAAAATAAGTGTTATGATTAACACAAATTATTTGTGCTGCAATTTAAACTTTAAGATGGTGACAGTCACCATCCTCTCATAATACTTTATTTAGTACTTAGAGAAATGAAATTATCACCTGGGCCTCTTTGTTTTATTATAGTAAACCCAATGTTCACATTTTGGTGGCAATCCCCTGGATACTGTATCATTCATCTTTGGATTTCAAACTTTTTGACTACATACTGAGTCAGGAATAAAGGCAGATTGCTCTTTTAGGAGATTTATGAGTGTTTTGTTTTGGTTTTGTATTTCTTTAAAGGTCAAGCTAGCTGAAGATACCTCATCTACAGAATGAGTTTATCTGTAAATGTATTTTGATTGCTTTTTTCCCTTTTGTTTTTACCTTAACTCTAATACCCAATCCCATTACAGAGAATAAGGAAAAGAGCATTTAAAAAAAATAACTTTTCCATTTTTCATGTAAGCAAAGAAAAGGAAAAAGATTACCTAGAGATTATGACATTTCCTAAAAACAGCTCTAGTCAAGACCTTAACCTGCCAGGTAATGCCTAAGGCTCCAGATTCCCAATATTCAGAAACAAGGTGTGTCTGATCAGGACCTAAGGGACTGGCCTGGCTTACTACCTGGAGGTAGTTGGACTAGCCTGGAGATAAATTTTGATGTTCAAGTTCATTCTACAATGGACCTAGGTATATTAAATCTCTATCCTATTTCCAAAATTACCTAAGTTTTTCAATTTTCTTGAAGATTGAATAAAATTTCTTTGATCTGCTTTGCACTGAAACCAAATTCCTCATCCTATTCATCCATGTCCAGTTTTCTAAAATGTACCTAAATTATACCTGTTTCCCATAGAAGGACATAACAAACAGAATCAGGAGGCTGTATGTCTATCAGAACTAATAGCTCAATTGACATCTGAGTAAAGAAAATACAGTTTTTCCTAACACTACATTTATAGTGCAAGAATACAAAAACCCAGAATATGCCTTTCATTTATATCACCAAACACTTGAATTTTTAAAGTTGACAAAGGAAATTACCATTTTCACCTTATTTCTAAAATGGAAATTCTGAAAACAAAAATATACCTTCCACCATTTAATAATTTTATTTAAGTATATATCCTGGGTTTGTCTTTCAACCAACTTCCATCATCCATATTGGGCTCTACCTTTTGTCTTAATGACTTCTCATCTTTCAAGTTTCTTACTTTTCTTGCTCCCCAGCAATTTCCTCACTTAGCAACACCCTCAGAAGGCCCAAACATTTTCCTATTTGATAGAGCAAGGTACCTTTGTCCTACCACCCTAGGGAATGTGTTATGTAAGTCAATGGGTGTGACAATGTGATTTTCTCCCAAATGATTAAAACACAGAAAGTATATAACTGTATAGATTTATTTGTAGATTTATGAACTGTATAGTTTATTTATTGAGTCTCCTATCTACCAAGCTATACATATTGCTGTATGTATAATCTACAAATAACATCAGGTTAGGAATATTACTATTGGATAGAATTTTTGGTGTAAGAGAACATTTAGGACCTTTCAAATTGATTGTAAATTTTAATGTTTTAAACATGCAAAATTTAGGTAACATATCAGAAATGTGTATAGTTTATAATTAAGGGGAAATTCTTCCCTTATTATCTTGCAAATACATATCACAGAATTTTAGGATTAACAGAGGCCTAGCTATTATTAGCTTCTATAGTTTAACACATGAAGGTACCAGGTAGAAAACATAAATATTATACAACTAATTACTGAATGAATTGGAACTTAATCTCAGATCTTTTGATTCTTATCTTTCAAACTCCAATTATTTTTCAAAAATAATAAATATAGGTTACTCATAAGCTATTTTATATTATATGCTATTTCTTAACAATAGTTGAAAAGTATTAACTATGAGAATTTTTTTCATGACTCTTAAAAGTACACAATGAATTTTATCACCATTACCAGGGGCGGGGGAGAGCTACAGAGGGGGAAGACAAAAATTTAAGCTAAAATGGAACTCTAAGTGTAGTTCAATAAATGTATTTTATATTTTAAAAGACATACCATCTTTATCAACTTAAATAAGGTCAAACCTTATACATTGCTTTAGTCTAAGCTGACTTTTTTGATGCTGCTAACATAGGAATTTTCAAAAGACACTCTTTGAAATTACTTATTTCCCAAACATGTTGAAAAACAGTCTAGGGGATATTCTCTCTCACAAACCAAGAGAGAATTAGTTATATTTCCTATTTAGTACAGAAAGAAGGTCATTTTTTTTATTTAAAAAAATTTTAGTATTTTAAAATTCCAGGATAATGAATACACAGTGTTATATTAATCTCAGGCAGAAGGAAGATCTTGACCTTTCTTCTGCCACAATCTCATCTTATGGCCCAGCTGAGAATTTTGCTCCACAATTAACTGTGCTAATTTGGGCAGCAGAGAAGAGTTACCGTGCTCTCTCATATTAGAAGGCACATGTCTCCCTATCTGAGAACATTACCCTGTGCTGACTAGTCTTTTGCCATTTGGGTCAATGAATAACTTCCATCCAGGTGAACTATCAGGAATTTTTAATAAATATAAACCTCCCTTGATCTCTCTCAAAATTAAACCATATATATTTGTTATTTAGAATTAACTTCCCCTGAAATTATGAAAAATATTATTGGTAACATTATATATCCAACTGTCTTTAACTTTTAATACCATATAAACCAACAAAAGCATCATGGAATTAAGTTCCTTATCTTTTGAATAATTAAGCTCTTAATTCCACCCAATTAATTTGTCTCAAGACTGAACTCTCTAGATTTAGGTACGAAATTCTGAAATTATCAAGATAATCTTACAGAAGGAAAAGCTAATACTAATGTTTCTAGACATTCAGATGAAGCAAAATATGCAAACAATGAATCATGGAACACTACATCAAAAACTAATGATGTAATGTATGGTGATTAACATAATAAAATAAAACAAAATAAAGTAAAAAAAGTATATGAGTAAAATTTACGTTAATGAAAGTTAAATTCAAAATTAAATAAAAAGCTTAAAATCATAATGGCATAATTGAGGGAATTCTAAGAAAGTATACTTTTTTAAAAAGAAAATATTTTATTGATGTTATGTGATATTAATAAGAAAATGTTATGATATTGAAGAGGAAAAACTATTAACTTAAAATATATTAGTTAATAAAAAATAATCAGTGAATTAAGGGAAATATATATTATGTAAGTATATATATATATTAGCAGAACATTTTAAGGAAAAAAAATTTAAGGAGGAAATCAGGGACCCCTGTCCTGGACCCAGTCTTTAGAGTGTCCACTTCTGATCTTACCCTGACCACACCTCTCCCCAGTGGATGAGAAGTCTTTGGGGCCAATAAGATGTGCCCACATTGAGCCTTTCAGTTATTCTAGGCCATGCTCTGGATTCCAAGACACTGGAATAGCTGCTTGAATTGACTTGTGTCCATTTCTAGGGCCTATGCAAGTCTCTTCCTGATTCTGTCTTCTTGAGGGACATTGAAGCTATTTGTATGTCTATCCATAGATTATACTTGGCCTTTTTTGTAATGCACAGGTGCTGTCAAATGCAATGGTAAATTGGTAGGCAAAAGAAGGAAAATGTAAAGTGAGTAAGAATAGCACAGATATTTTACAGTGTATGACTCTTGTCTTTCCTACCAAGAAACAAAACAAAAATTATTTTCTTTGACCCAGTGGCATTCAGTACCATATTCTGATGAAGTTTGTCATAAATTGCCTTAACATATGACTTGCTATCCTTTGCTGAGATTATACTTTTATTTAACAAAAATTCCCAAGGTTTAACTCGGAGTTCTATATATAATGAGAGAGAGTCCATGAAGTCAGGAATTTTTTTAGTAGCCTTTCATATCATACTAAATAATGTTATGTCTTTGTAAGCAGCAGAAAAGATCTAGGACTGGTATCTACTAGGCTGCATTGCCTTGACTCGTATAATAATATGCACTCTCTTTCTTCATGCTAAATGCCTTCTAGCACTTACGCTTCTCAATACGATGTTCCTCATCAATTGTTGGAAATTTATATTAGGCTTTATTTTTTGTGCACAAAATGAAATCCACATGCATTCGGTGTCATCCTCAAAAGTCTTCATATTTTTTGAGTTGATCAAAGAATCACATTAAAAGATAGTCCCCACTGTTCTAAGTTCTACTGCTTGATAATTGACCACAGTGGGAGTTACTTATAATGGCTATCAATTCAAGAGCAATTAATGGGCAGTAAAGCTTACAGAGAAAGCAACATGGGCTGGAAGAAAGTGCTTTTAGATCAATACAGCTTTTAAAATCTTCTAAATTTTAGGGGAGAGAAAGCACCCCTGATGAACAGAGAATGTTCAACTACTTATAAACATTTCAATCACAATAATGTGAACATTCCAGGGAACTGGCACAGGAAGAAGTTCCAGTTTAATTGTGGAAAGATTATGTTTCTAATTATGTATAAACTCTTAGATGGTATTTACTTCTTAAGATAAGAGAATGTAGTATTCGAATAATGGGTATCCCTATATAACTAAAGGTAGTTTCTGTAGTCAAAGCTCTCATCGTTTGCTCACTCAGGAAAGTTCCAAATTAAAGGAGACAATGACAGAATTTCTATTTTGCCTTATCACATGAATTTCTACTATAGCCTAAGTTGGAAATGAAAATGGCAAAATGGAAGCTGAAGGTATAATTTATAGATTGGACTCAATCAAGTTATAAATAACATATTTTAAAACTTTAAATGCAATATGTTTGCACTAAAAAGGACTGCAAATGTTTCTATATGTTAATTTGAATCTAGGGGCACCTGGGTGGCTCAGTCGGTTAAGTGTCTGACCTTGGCTCAGGTCATGATCCCAGGGTCCTGGGATCGAGCCCCGCATCAGGCTCCCTGCTCAATGGGTTGCCTGCTTCTCCCTCTCCCTCTGCCACTCCCCCTGCTTGTGTGCTCACTCTCCGTTGCTCTCTCTCTCCCAAATAAATATTTTTTTTAAAAATTTGAATGTAGTTATTTAGGCTCAACAGGTATGATCTAATGCATAAATATATCAAAATAAAAGATTATTCCATTATAGAAATACTTCCATGCACATTAATGTTTTATTAATAACTTTCAGGAAATCATTAGGATTTTAAAATGAAATCCAGGATAATGCAATGAATTCTCTTGACTATTTTTTTCCATTTCCTGAAAGACTGAAATGATCTTAAATTCAGGAAAGTATTATTTGATAACATTAGACACCTTAGTATTATGCAATCTAAAATACAAGTAGAGCACAAGTACTCCTTGACTGATATGGATAAATGTTAGAATATACCAAAAGTCCAAATGATGGGAAAAATCTTTTAAGATTGCTGCTTCTTCACATCATGAAAGTGTTCAAGTATATCCACGTTTATAGAGGGTCTCTTTTTCAAAGCATCAATTCTGAATTAGGTCAAGTATCTGAAGAATACTTCTATAGATTATGCTAAAATTGCCTTAATAAGAGAATGGCCACAAAAGTCTTTTAGTTATGATGAAAAGATAATAAAATTTTCATAAGTACAGTGTTACTTAAAATTTATAAAGAATATTCATTCTTTTTGAATACTATCTTGCTGGTTACAATTAAGTGTGAAAAGTACAAATTAAGATAATATAAACAGAATATTCTTTGCTCTCCCCTAAACTATTTTTAAACTATAGTCACAGAGTGTGGTAGGCAGGATTATAAAATTGTCCTGGTTATTCCCACCCCTGGTATACTTTGTTTAATCCCCTCTTTCTGAGTGTGGTCTAAGTCTAAGGCTTGCTTCTAATCAATAAAATATGGCAAAGGTGGAGAGATTTTGGAGATATAATTAAGGTCTCTAATCAGTTAACTTCATGTTAATCAGAGGGAAATTATCTTGGGTAGACCTGACCTAATCAGAGGAGCCCATTAAAAGGAAATTTAGAGATCAGAGAGACAGACACTCCTGCTGGTCTTGAAGAAGAAAGCTTCCTTCCATGTATTCTAGAGCTGCAAGAAAGTAAATTCTACCAAAAGCAGTGAGCTTGGAAGAGGACCTTGAGCCTCAGATGAGAATGCATCCCCAGTTTACCTCTTGACTGTAGTCTTATGAGATAGTGAACAGAGGAACCAAAAGCAATGGCCAGATTCCTGACCTATGGAAATCATGTGATAAATTTACATTGTTTTAAGACACTAAATTAATTGTAATATGCTACTCAAAAAAAAAAAAATACTAAGACACAGAGAAACAAAAAAAGGAGAAACATGGATATTGAAAAAAATGAATAACAATATTATAAATAATGCTCATAAGGGATAAAAATATTTTTTCCTAACACTGATCACAATTGACATCTTTTGGATTTATGTGTTTATGTATTTATTGTATGAATTATCTACTAGAACATATGTTTTTGGAAGATAGGGACCTTGTTTTGTTCACTGCTGTATCTTAAAAATCCAAAATAGTGTCTTTACTTATGACTATGTACTATGTGTGTTTGTGCTGAGATTATAGATATGTCCAAAAATCAAACATGAAATTGGGAAATAGTCCTTAATAATAGTTTTACTGAAAAAAAAAAAGTATATTAGTCTTCTAATGATCTAATTTCACTCTCTTTCTTTTTAATTTGCTTCAACCCTCTTTCCTCAATCGGCAATGTCACTGCCAACACGTTTTCATACAAACAACTATGGCTATATACTACACATATCATTGTAAGTGAACCACTCTGACTGGTCATAGAGACCTTCCTTAGTTCAGCTCCACCCAATCTTTCCAACCTGATATCATTTGAACCCAACTTCCATGTATATGTTGTGGTCAAGCAGGTCTCCCCCTGCTCTGTAACCCCCAAAACCGTGTATTTACTCACTTTCTTCTCCAGTTCTGAAATGCATCTTTCCTTTCCTTTCCTATCTCTACTCTTCAAAGTTAAATTTGAACAGATAAAATCTTGCCTAGTTACACTGTATTGAACTACAATCTCATCTCTCCAGTTACATGTCAAAAGCCCTTGATGGTAGGATAGTATAGCAGGAAGTATAAAACAGAAAGATGATGATGCCAGACCAAATTAGTTAGTAATTATGTGACTTTGAATATATAAAGTAACCTCTCTAAACAATGCTTTCTACATGTGAAATAGGAGAGGATAATGTCACATACTTTACAGCTTGCCTCAACATTACGTACCATTTTAGCCCAATTCCAAAACCGTTACAAGTTATTGCACACGCATCCATTTCCACTTACGTATTTTTCTTCCCAAAAACAAATGGCACAAATCAGGGTATATCAGCTCTGAACAAATACTTTCTGTTTATCCAATCATTTTCATTTTCCTCAAGAATACTAAAATCATAACTGAGAAAACATCAAACCCTATAGTATTACAAAATTAATGTAAAGTAAATCAATACAAATAAACTTTGTTCATGCACATGCGCGTGCACACGCACACACACACACACCCCTTTAATGTGGCATGATGCTTCTATATGATCAGAAATATACCTCTCATTTGTGATGCTCTTCAAGTTATGGCATGTAGGAATTGTAAAGGAAAGTCATTTGGGTACCCAAAGCTATGCCGACAAAAAATGCCAACCTACTACAAAAATGCATCAGAGAACTAAAGAGTATTTTGCTTACTTAAAAAAAAAAAAAAAAAAACCTCTATTTAATGTATATTTATATATAACAGACAATCTAGGTTAGGTTGTTTTAGATGCAATATACAGTTTGATAATATGTTGAATTTTGTTGTCTTAACAAGTAGAAAACATCAACATTAGGTCAAATTCCAAAATATTTTTCTCACAGCTTTTTAAAATTGTATTTTCATGAAACTATTATTATATATTAATTACTGACATTTGGAAGGTTTGCATGCAACAAAACAAACACTTCTGAGGAAATCCTGGGTTTATGAAGTGAAATTCTTGCTGTTTTTAATTGTGTCAGCGCACCACTGAAGAGACAACAGAGAGCTTCTATACACAGGCACTATCTCTGACCACACTTAGAACCCACTTCAAACAACATCAAGAATAAGAGTATTTAGCATTTTAAAGACAAATCTTCAGTTAAAATTGTTTTATTCTGGATCAAAAATAACTGTAAAAATGCATCATTCCACTTAACATGGGGGGAGGAAAGCATTCATTCATTTAACAAACATTTATTGTGTTTCTTTTAAGTACTGGGGGGTACAAAATATACTTTAGGATCTTAGTCCTAAGGTTGTCCTTAGTTTTGGAGAGAATAGACACACAAATGAGTAACCATAATGAAGTGTGGTAATAAATTAAAATGGATGATAGAGTTATTAGGGTCAGTTACAGAATAGTTATAATAAATAATTAACATATACTCACTCTATATACACAGTCCCATACATTTGTTGTATACATTTCACATATACAGTAAAATTATATCTATTGATACCTCTCTCTATATATATCTATGTCTGTATCTATCTATATCTAGCTTCTTGTTTCTTGGCATAAGAGCAAATTTTGTTCTAACATTTGGTCTTTGACCCTGGTTTTTAACAGAGTTCCTAAATTCCCTGGAATTCTCTGGGTAATAGGAATGTATTTTTTTCTGATGAGGCAACTTTTGATGGGCTTCTGGATAACTTCAGGATGAATGCCAGTCATCAGAAAGACCAAGCCATGATTAGAAACTTGGAACTTTTAGCTCCACCCCCATCCTCCCAAAAGGAGAGAGGAGCTAGAAATTGAGTTAATGATTGATCATGACTAATGGAAGCCTCCAAAAATACCAAAAGTTCAGGGTTCTGAGAGTTTCTGGGTTGGTAAACCACCTGTATGCCAAAATTGTGGTACATCCTAATTCCTTGGGAAGAGAAATTCCTATGCTCAAGACCCTTCCAGACTTTGTCCTCAGTATTTCTTCTCTGGCTGTTCATCTGTATCATCATATCCTTTGTTATACATAATAAACTGGAAAATGTAAGCAAATGTTTCTCTGAGTTCTGTGAGGTACTTTAGCTAATGATCAAAGAGGTTGTGGGAATTTGTGATTTGTAGCCAAGTAGAACAGAAGTTGTGAATAATCTTGTGACCTATGATTTGAGACTGGCATTTCAAGTGGGGGGCAGTATTATGGGAATGAGTCCCTAACCTGTGTGATCTGCATTAACTCTGGTTAGTTAGTGTCAAAATTGAATTGAATTACAGGATACCCAGCTAGTTGGGTGTGGAGGAAAAAAACACACAACTAGTGTTAGAAGGATTGTGTGGCAGCAGTATAAAAGTAGAATAGGAGAAGCACAAGAGTATGTATATATATACACACATACACATACGCAGAAACTCTACATTAAAGTGCAATTGTTACTAAGTACATAAATTTTGAATAATTGGAGGTTTGTGCCACATTCTGGATGGAAAATTATTATTAGAGTGTGAACTGTCCATCAATAACCTTGTCTATTTTAAGTAAATCAAAAATAAAATTCCAAAAGGAGCTCCTACCCCACCAAACATACTTGGCAAGCAGCTCTGGCAGGAAGTAGACTCAGCACAGGTGAGGAGAGAGAGGGTGATAGTCATATATACTAGCTTACCTGAGTCTTTTAGCTGGCAACACAGGGAGAGCACCATGGAATTCATTGCACCTGCAGCCCTAGGAGACAGACTGGGGATAGACAGCTACCCTGAGTATTGACACTGCCTAACTACAAGCCCATGTCAGCCTTAGACAGGCCCCTGCACAACACAGGGACCAAACCCTGCCACTATGCTTAGGGTAAGCCAAGTGGGCCATTGCTTCTGACTGGACTAAAGGCAAACATGGCTCAGCCACAATAATAGGGTGCATGCAACCCACATAGGCAACAACCTTGGAGTGCCCCCTGGTGACCAGGGGCATTGTACTGTGGGGCACCACAGGACCTCGTACATAAAGTCATTACTCTCAAGATTAGAAGATGTATGTACACTACATCAAAAACTAATGATGCGTTCTGGGCTCTGGAGGAGCAAGATGGCGGAGGAGTAGGAGACCTAAATTTTGTCTGATCCCAGGAATTCAGCTAGATAGCTATCAAACCATTCTGAACACCTACAAACTCAACAGGAGATTGAAGAAAAAAATAGCTGCAACTCTCTGAACAGAAAAGAGAACACTTTCTAGAAGGTAGGACGTGCGGAGAAGTGAATCCGAGGCAATATTCGGGAAGATAGACAGCAGGGAGGGGGCCTCTGTCAGCCGCTACTGTCAAGCAACAGAGCAGCGGAGCACAAAATCGGAACTTTTAGAAGTCTGCTCTGCTGAGACACATCGCTCCAGTGGCTAAGCAGTGGGTGGAACCCTCGCTGGGACAGTGTGGTCTCAGGACCCTCGGGGACACAGAAAGACCAGGGGTGCCTGAGCATGGCAGAGCTCCCAGGTATCAGAGCAGGGAAGCCGGCTGCAAAGATGGCGCCGAGAAGTGGGCTCTCAATTCAGGGTTGCCATAAACCATAAACCCTCTTCCAGCAGGGACCCAAGAAGCGGCAGATCCGGCGAGACTCCCCTTCTTCCCCCGGCAGAAGCAGTGCCGGAGCACACCACAGGAATCTGCTGGGTTTGGAGACTCCAAATGGGGTCGTGTGCCAGAGATGAAGCAGTACCGACTGCTAGGAACCTAATCAATAAGGACATGAGTAAGATGTCAGAACTAGAGTTCAGAATGGTGATTATAAAGATATTAGCTGGGCTTGAAAAAAGCATGGAAGATACTAAGAAACCCTTTCTGGAGAAATAAAAGAACTAAAATCTAACCAAGTTGAAATCAAAAAGGCTATTAATGAGATGCAATAAAAAATGGAGGCTCTAACTGCTAGGATAAATGAGGCAGAAGAGAGAATTAGTGATACAGAAGACCAAATGATGGAAAATAAAGAAGCTGAGAAAAAGAGATAAACAACTACTGGATCATGAGGGCAGAATTCGAGAGACAAGTGATACCATAAGATGAAACAATATTAGAATAATTGGGATCCCAGAAGAAGAAGAAAGAGAGAGAGGGGCAGAAGGCATATTGGAGCAAATTATAGCAGAGAACTTCCCTAATCTGAGGAAGGAAACAGGCATCAAAATCCAGGGGGCACAGAAAACCCATCTCAAAATCAATAAAAATAGGTCAACACCCCGACATCTAATAGTAAAACTTACAAGTCACAGAGACAAAGAGAAAATCCTGAAAGCAGCTCGGGACAAGAGGTCTGTAACCTCCAAGGGTAGAAACATTAGACTGGCAACAGACCTATCCACAGAGACCTGGCAGGCCAGAAAGGACTGGCATGATATATTCAGAGCACTAAACGAGAAAAATATGCAGCCAAGAATATTATATCCAGCTAGGCTGTCACTGAAAATGGAAGGAGAGATAAAAAACTTCCAGGACAAACAAAAACTAAAAGAATTTGCAAACACGAAACCAGCCCGACAAGAAATATTGAAAGGGGTCCTCTAAGTAAAGAGAGAGCCTAAAAGTAACATAGACCAGAAAGGAACAGAGACAATATACAATAACAGTCACCTTACAGGCAATACAATGGCATTAAATTTATATCTTTCAATAGTTACCCTGAATGTAAATGGGCTAAATGCCCCAATCAAAAGACACAGGGAATCAGATTGGGTAAAAAAACAAGACCCATCGATATGCTGTCTGCAAGAGACTCATTTTAGACCCAAAGACACCTCCAGATTGAAAGTGAGGGGGTGGAAAACCATCTACCATGCTAATGGACACCAAAAGAAAGCTGGGGTGGCAATCCTTATATCAGACAAATTACATTTTAAACCAAAGACTGTAATAAGAGATGAGGAAGGACACTAAAGCATACTTAAAGTATCTATCCAACAAGATGATCTAACAATTGTAAATATCTATGCCCCTAACATGGGAGCAGCCAATTATATAAGCCAATTAATAACAAAAGCAAAGAAACACATAGACAACAATACAAGAATAGTGGGGGACTTTAACACCCCCTTCACTGAAATGGACAGATCATCTCAGCAAAAGATCAACAAGGAAATAAAGACTTTAAATGACACACTGGACCAAATGGACTTCACAGATATATTCAGAACATTCCATCCCAAAGCAACGGAATACACATTCTTCTCTAGTGCCCATGGAACATTCTCAAGGATCGATCACATCCTAGGTCACAAATCAGGTCTCAACCGGTACCAAAAGTTTGGGATCATTCCCTGCATATTTTTTGACCACACTGCTTTGAAACTAGAACTCAATCACAAGAGGAAAGTTGGAAAGAAGTCAAATACATGGGGGCAAAAGAGCAACCTACTAAAGAATGAATGGGTCAACCAGGAAATTAAAGAAGAATTTAAAAAATTCATGGAAACAAATGAAAATGAAAACACAACTGTTCAAAATCTTTGGGATGCAGCAAAGGCGGTCCTAAGAGGAAAGTATATGGCAATACAAGCCTTTCTCAAGAAACAAGAAAGATCTCAAATACACAACCTAACCCTACACCTAAAGAGCTGGAGCAAGAACAGCATATAAAGCCTAAACCCAGCAGGAGAAGAGAAATAATAAAGATCAGAGCGGAAATCAATGAAATAGAAACCAAAAGAACAGTAAAACAGATCAACGAAACTAGGAGCTGGTTCTTCGAAAGAATTATGAAGATTGATAAACCCCTGGCCAGACTTATCAAAAAGAAAAGAGAAATGACCCAAATAAATAAAATCATGAATGTAAGAGGAGAGAGCACAACCAACACCAAAGAAATACAAACAATTATAAGAACACATAATGAGCAACTCTATGCCAGCAAATTCGATAATCTGGAAGAAATGGATGCATTCCTAGAGATGTATAAACTACCAAAACTGAACCAGGAAGAAAGAGAAAACCTGAACAGACCCATAACCACTAAGGAAATTGAAGCAGTAATCAAAAATCTCCCAAGAAACAAGAGCCCAAGGCGAGATGGCTTCCCAGGGGAATTCTACCAAACATTTAAAGAAGAATTAATACCTATTCTTCTGAAAATGTTCCAAAAAGTAGAAATGGAAGGATAACTTCCAAACTTGTTTTATGAGGCCACCATTACCTTGATCCCCAAATCAGACAAAGACCCCATCCAAAAGGAGAATTACAGACCAAAATCCTTGATGAACATGGATGAAAAATTCTCACCAAAATACTAGCCAAGAGGATCCAACAGTACATTAAAAGGATTATTCACCATGACCAAGTGGGATTTATTCCTGGGATGCAAGGTTGGTTCAACATCCGCAAATCAATCAATGTGGTACAATACATTAATAAAAGAAAGAACAAGAACCATATGATCCTCTCAATAGATGCAGAAAAAGCATTCGACAAAGTGCAGCATCCTTTCTTGATTAAAACTCTTCAGAGTGTAGGGATAAAGAGTACATACCTCGATATCATAAAAGCCATCTATGAAAAACCCACAGCGAATATCATTCTCAATGGGGAAAAACTGAGAGCTTTCGCCCTAAGGTCAGGAACATGGCAGGGATGTCCACTATCACCACTGCTATTCAACATAGTAGTAGAAGTCCTAGCCACAGCAATCAGGCAACAAAAAGAAATAAAAGGCATCCAAATTGGCAAAGAAGAAGTCAAACTCTCACTCTTTGCAGATGATATGATACTTTATGTGGAAAACCCAAAAACTCCACCCCAAAATGCTACAACTCATACAGGAATTCAGTAAAGTGGCAGGATATCAGAAATCAATGCACAGAAATCAGTGGCATTCCTATACACCAACAACAAGACAGAAGAAAGAGAAATTAAGGAGTCGATCCCATTTACAACTGCACCCAAAACCATAAGATACCTAGGAATAAATCTAACCAAAGAGGCAAAGGATCTGTAGTCAGAAAACTATAAAATACTCATGAAAGAAATTGAGGAAGACACAAAGAAATGGAAAAACGTTCCATGCTCATGGATTGGAAGAACAAATATTGTGAAGATGTCAATGCTACCTAGAGCAATCTACACATTTAATGCAATCCCTATCAAAATACCATCCACTTTTTTCAAAGATATGGAACAAATAATCCTAAAATTTGTATGGAACCAGAAAAGACCCCAAATAGCCAGAGGAATGTTGAAAAAGAAAAGCAAAGCTGGCGGCATCACAATTCCGGACTTCCAGCTCTATTACAAAGCTGTCATCAAGACAGTATGGTACTGGCACAAAAAAGGACACATAGATCAATGGAACAGAATAGAGAGCCCAGAAATGGACTCTCAACTCTATGGGCAACTAATCTTTGACAAAGCAGGAAAGAATATCCAATGGAAAAAAGACAGTCTCTTCAACAAAGGGTGTTGGGAAAATTGGACAGCCACATGCAGAAGAATGAAACTGGACCATTTCCTTACACCACACACAAAAATAGACTCAAAATGGTTGAAAGACCTAAATGTGAGACAGGAGTCCATCAAAATCCTAGAGAACACAGGCAGCAACCTCTTCGACCTCAGCCACAGCAACTTCTTCCTAGAAACATCGCCAAAGGCAAGGGAAGCAAGGGCAAAAATGAACTATTGGGACTTCATCAAGATAAAAAGCTTTTGCACAGCAAAGGAAACAGTTGACAAAACCAAAAGACAACCGAAAGAATGAGAGAAGATATTTGCAAATGACATATCAGATAAAGGGCTAGTATCCAAAATCTATAAAGAACTTATTAAACTCAACACCCAAAAGAACAAATGATCCAATCAAGAAATGGGCAGAGATTTTTTCCAAAGAAGACATCCAAATGGCCAACAGACACATGAAAAATTGCTCAACATCACTCGGCATCAGGGAAATCCAAATCAAAACCTCAATGAGATACTACCTCACACCAGTCAGAATGGCTAAAATTAACCAGTCAGGAAATGACAGATGTTGGCAGGGATGCTGAGAAAGGGGAACCCGCCTACACTCTTGGTGGGAAGGCAAGCTGGTGCAGCCACTCTGGAAAACAGTATGGAGGTTCCTCAAAAAGTTGAAAATAGAGTTTCCCTACGACCCAGCAACTGCACTACTGGGTATTTACCCCACGTTTACAAATGTAGTGATCCAAAGGGGTACGTGCACCCCAATGTTTATAGCAGCAATGTCCACAATAGCCAAACTATGAAAAGAGCCAAGATGTCCATCAACAGATGAATGGATAAAGAAGATGTGGTATATATATACACAATGGAATATTATACATCCATCAAAAAAAAAAAAAAAAAGAAATCTTTCCATGCAACAACGTGGATGGAACTAGAGGGTATTATGCTAAATGAAATAAGTCAATCAGAGAAAGATATGTATCATATGACCTCACTGATATGAGGAATTCTTAATCTCAGGAAACAAACTGAGGGTTGCTGGAGTGGTTGGGGGGTGGGAGGGATGGGGTGGCTAGGTGATAGACATTGGGGAAGGTATGTGCTATGGTGAGTACTGTGAATTGTGTAAGACTGTTGAATCACAGACCTGTACCCCTGAAACAAATAATATATTATATGTTAAAAAAAAAAAGAAGATAGTAGGAAGGGACAAATGAAGGGGGGGAAATCAGAGGGGGAGATGAACCATGAGAGACTATGGACTCTGAGGAACAAACTGAGGGTTTTAGAAGGGAGGGGGTTGGGGGGGATGGGTTAGCCTGGTGATGGGTATTAAAGAGGGCATATATTGAATGGAGCACTGGGTTTTATATGCAAACAATGAATCATGGAACACTACATCAAAAACTAATGTGTAATATATGGTGATTAACATAATAAAATAAAATTAAAGAAAAAAACTAATGATGTACTAATGCTGGCTAATTGAACATAATAATTTTTTTAAAAATTAATAAAATGTATTAGAAGATGTAGTTGACCTTTGTAATACAGAAACACACACAGAGAATTAGACAAAATGAAGACACAGAAGATAGGTCCCAAATTAAAGAACTGGACAAAATCACAGCAAAAGAACTAAGTCAAACAAGGTAAGCAATATCTCTGATGCACAATTTAAAGTAATGGTCATAAAAATACTTCACGTGAGAAAAGAGTAGAGGATCTCAATAAGACCTTTGGTAAATGATAGAAAATAAAAACAAAACACAATTAGAGATGAAGAACTCAATAACTGAAATAAACACAGTAGAGGAAAACAATCACAGATTAGAGGACGCAGAAGAATAGACCAGCACACTGGAAGAGAGTTATGGAAAGCAACCAAGCTGAACAGCACAAATAAAAAGCAATAATACAAAATGAGCCTACGTTAAGAGAATTCAGAGACACCATCAGTGTAATAACACTTGCATTATAGGGTTCCAGAAAGAGAAGAAAGAGAAGAGGGAGCAGAAGAACTTATTTGAATAAATAATACCTGAAAACTTCCCTAATCCAGGGAAGGAAGAAGACATCCAGATCCAAGAGGCACAGAAATCCCCCAACAAAATCAACTCAAGGAGGTCCACCCCAAGACACATAATGAAAATGGCAAAAATTCATGATAAAGAAAGAATTTTAAAAGAAGAGAAAAGAAAACAGTTACATATAAGGGAGACTCCATAAGGCTATCACTTGATTTTTTCAGCAGAAACTTTGCAGGCCAACAGAGAATGGCATGGTATATTCAAACTGTTGACAAGAAAAAAATCTGCAGCTAAGAATTCTCTATCCAGCAAGGTTATCATTCAGAAAAGAAGGAGAGATAAAAAGTTTCCCAGACAAACAAAAGCTAAATGCATTCATGATTACTAAAGCAGCCCTAAAAGAAATGATAGAGGGGACTCTGAGTGAAAGGAAAGACCATAAGTAAGAGTAAGAAAAGTAGGAAGAACAAAAGCAGTAAAAATAAGTATATCTATAAAAGTCAGTAAAGGGACTCACAAAATAAAAGGAAGAAAGTATGATACCATACACCTAAAATTGGGGGGGGGGGGGGAGGAGGAGTAAAGAAAGAGTCCACACTTAAATGACCATCAACTTAAGATAGACTGTACATGCAGAAGATGTTATATACAAACCTAATGGTAACCACAAATCAAAAATCAGTAATAGATATGCAAAGAATAAAGGGAAAGGAATCCAAATATATCACTAAAGAAAGCGAACTTATCATGAGAGAAGAGAGCAAGGGCAGAAAAGAACAGAAAAGATCTAAAAAAAACAACCATAAAACAAGTAACAAAATGGCAAAACACATACCTACCAATAATTACTTTGAATGTAAATGGACTAAATGGTCCAATCGAAAGACACAGGGTGTCAGAATGCATAAAAAAACAAGACCCATCTATATGCTGCCTACAAGAGACTTATTTCTGACCTACAAACACAAGAAGATTGAAAGTGAGAGGATGGAGGAGCATTTATATGGTAATAGATGTGAAAAGAAAGCTGGGACAGTAGTAGTTACTTTACAATATCAGACAAAATAGACTTTAAAACAAAGATTGCAACAAAGAACACTATATAATCAGTAAGGGGACAATCCAACAAAAAGATACAACAACTGTAAATATTTATATGCCCAACATGGGAGCAGTCAAATACATAAAACAGTTAATAACAAACACAAAGGAATTGATTAATAGTAATACAATAATAGGGGACTTTTAACACCCTACTTACAACAATGGACAGATGCAGAAAATCAACAAGAAAACAGTGGCTTTAAATGTCAGATTTGACCAGATGGATTTAACTGGCATATTCAGAACATTCCATCCTAAAACAAGAAAATACACATTCCTTTCAAGTGCTCATGGAACATTCATTCACCAGAATAGATCACATAAAAAGCCATGAAACAAGCCTCAACAAATTCATTCTGACCACAACACTATGAAACTAGAAATAAACTACAGGAAAAATCTGGAAAGAGCACAAATACATGGAGGTTAAACAACATGCTACTAAAAATGAATGGGTCAACCAAGAAATCAAAGTGAAAATAAAAAAAATACTTGGAGACAAATAAAAACACAATGGTCCAAAATCTTTGGGATGCAGCAAAAGTGGTTCTAAGAGGGAAGTTTCCAGTAATACAGGTCTGCCTCAAGAAGCAAGAAAAATCTCAAATGACAACCTAACCTTATACCTAAAGAAGCTAGACAAAGAATAAACAAAAGCCCAAACCAGCAGAAGAAAAGGAAATAATAAAGATTAGTGCAGAGATAAATATTACAGAAACCAAAAGAACAATAGAACGATCAATGAAATCAGGAGCTGTTTCCTTGAAAAAAAAAAAAAATCAACAAAATTGACAAACCTTTCACCAGTCCTACCAAGAGAAAAAGAGAGAGAACTCAATAAATAAAGTAAAAAATGAAGGGGGAGAAATAAAAACAATCACCACAGAAATACAAAGGATTATAAGAGAATATTACAAAAAATGATATGCCAACAAATTGGACAACCTAGAAGAAATGGAAAAATTTCTAAAAACATATAACTTACCAAAAATGAAACAGAAAGAAATAGAAAATTTGAACAGACTAATTACCAGCAATCAATTTGAATCAGTAATTTTAATCTGCCAACAAACAAAAGTCCAGGACCAGGCAGCTTCACAGGCAAATTTTACCAAACACCCTAAGAAAAGTTAATACTTACTCTTTGCAAACTATTCCAAAAAATAGAAGAGACAAGAAAGCTTCCAAATTCATTCTATGAAGCCAGCATTACCTGATTCCAAAACCAGAAAAAAGACACTACAAGAAAAGAAAACTATAGACCAATATCCCTGATAAACACAGAGGCAGGAATCCTCAATAAAATATTAGCACATTGAATTCAACAATGTATTAAAAAAATCATTCACCATGATCAGGTGGGATTTATTCCCAAGATGCAGGCATGGTTCAATATTTACAAATCAATTAGTGCAATACATCTCATTAGCAAGAGAAAGAATAAAAACCATATGAACATCTCAATAAATGCAGAAAAAGAATTTGACAAAGTACAACATTCATTCATGATAAAAACTCTCAACAAAGTAGCTTTAGAGAGAACATACATCAACATATATGAAAAACCCACAGCTAACATCATACTCAATGGTGAAAAATTGAAAGCTTTCCCTCTAAGTTTGGGAATAAGAAAAAAGATGTCCACTCTCACCACTCACATTCAACAAAGTAATAGAAGTCCTAGCCTGCAATCAGGCTAGAAAGAGAAATAAAAGTCATCCAAATTGGTAAGGAAGAAATAAAACTGTCACTATTTACAGATAACACATAGACAACCTGAAAGACTCCACCAAAAAATTCCTAGAACTGATGAAGGAATTCAGTAAAGTGACAGCATACAAAAATATTATATGGAAATCTGTTGCAATTGTATACATTAATAATGAAGTAGCAGAAATAGAAATTTAAAATACAATCCCATATATAATTGTACCAAAAAGAATAAAATATTTAGGAATAAACTTAACCAAGGAGGTGAAAGGCCTGTACTCTGAAAACTGTATAACACTGATGACAGAATTTAAAGGCAACAAAAACAAATGGAAAGATTTTTCTATGCTCATGGATTGGAAGAACCAATATTGTTAAAATGTCCATATTAGCCAAAGCAATCTACAGATTTAATGTAATCCCTATCAAATAGCAACAGCATTTTTCACAGAACTAGAACAAATAATTTTAAAATTTGCATGGAACCACAAAGCAATCCTACGAAGGAATAAAGCTGGAGGGAACACAATTCTAGATTTCAAGATATACTACAAAGCTGCAGTAACCAAAACAGTATGGTACTGGCACAAAAAACAGACACATAGATCAACAAAACAAAATAGGGACCCCAGAAATAAACCCATGTTTATATGGTCGATTAATCTATGACAAAGAAACCAAAAATTCGTATTCGGGTAAAGGGTAAAGGCAGTCTCTTCAACAAATGGTGCTGGGAAAGTTGGACAGCTATAGGCAAAAGAACAAAACTGGACCACTTTTTTACATCACTTTCTTACACAAAAATAAACTCAAAATGGATTAAATACCTAAATGTGAGACCCAAAACCATCAAATTCGTAAAAGAGAACACAGGCAGTAATTCTTGAACACTAGCTGTAGAAACATTGTTCTAGTTATGTCTACTCAGCTGACAGAAACAAAAGCAAAAATAAACTATCAGGACTATATCAAAATAAAAAGCTTATGCAAGGCAAAGGAAACCATCAGCAAAACAAAAGGCAACATACTGAATAGGAGAATATTTGAAAATGATATATCCAATAAGAGGTTGATATCCAATATATATAAAGGATTTATATAACTCAACACCAAAAAACCAAAACAAATAATCTGATTTTAAAAATGAGCAGAGGTGCACCTGGGTGGCTCAGTTGTTAAGCGTCTGGGTTCTGCTCTGGTTACCATCCCAGGGTCCTGGGATTGAGCCCAGCATTGGGCTCCCTGCTCTGCGGGAAGCCTGCTTCTCCCTCTCCCACTCCCCCTGCTTGTGTTCCCTCTCTCGATGTTTCTCTCTCTCTTTGTCAAATAAATAAATAAATAAAATCTCTTAAAAAATAAAAAAAATTAAAAATGAGCAGAGAAACCGAACATTTTTTTTTCCAAAGAAGAGATACAGATGGCCAACAGACATATGAAAAGATACTCGATGTTATTACTTGTCAGGGAAGTGCAAATCAAAACCATAATGAGATATCACATTATATCTATCAGAATGGCTAGAATCAAAAGGACAAGAAATAACAAATGTTGGTGAGGATGTGAAGAAAAATGAATCCTTGTGCACTGCTTGTGAAAATGCAAATTGATACAGTCACGGTGGAAAACATCAGAGATTCCTCAAAAAAATTAAAAATAGAAATACCATATGACCCAGGAATTTCACTACTTGGTATTTACCCAAAGAAAATGAAAACACTAATTTGAAAAGATATATGCACCCCTCTGTTTATTGCAGCTATTTTTACAATAGACAAGATGTGGAAGCAAAGCAAGTGTCCATCAGTAGATGAATGGATAAAGATGTGTATATATACAATAGAATATTACTCCACCATAGGAAAGAATGAGATACTGTGTTTGCAACAACATGGATGGACCTAGAGGGTATAATGGTAAGCAAAATAAATTAGAGAAAAACAAATACCATGTGATTTCACTTGTATGTGGAATTTAAGAAACAAAACAAAGAAAAGAAAAAGAAAAAACAGACTCTCAAATGCAGAGAACAAACTGGTGGCTGTCAGAGGGGAGGTGGATAGACATGGGGTAAAATACATAAAAGGGATCAAGAGTACACTTTTCTTGATGAGCACTGAGTAATGTATAGAATTGTTGAATTGTACTGCACACCTGAAACTAATATAACACTGTATGTTAATTAAACTCATTTTACATTTGCTCAGGAACATCTTATTACATTAAAAATAAATAATTTTCTGTTTTATTAAAAGACAAAAAAAAAAAGTTGGAAGCAATACAGGTGGCTGACTCAGTCTCCCCTATGGTTAGGCTTGGCTTCAGCCTGCCCCGCATGGGCCTCCATAGCAGGATTCCAGCAGCTCTTCTGCTCATATTTAACTTTGCCAGATGACTGGAGACAGTGGTTCTTCCCACTGTGCTATAAGGTGTGAGATCTGATTTTCCTGACAGCTACTTGGAAAGTTCATAAATACGGGGGGATACAAAAAAAAAAAAAAAAAAAATCCTTCCATTTTAAGTGCCAGTTTTAACAAAAGAAATACTTTCTAAGAAGTTATATAAATTATAAACTATTTCAATCAGTTTTGAAAGTATTTTCCATTTACCTTTTAATCCAATCACAAGACATATTAAGAAGACATTGAGTGGAAAACCCTGTTTTCGCAGGAACTCTTCTAAATATTAATAAAATATGACCTGCAAATAAGACTTAGTCCCTACCTTCTTTTAGACTATGATTCAGGTTTAGGGAGGAAGACAAGCAATTAGTAAAGTAGTAACAAAGTGTATAGCACAGTAATTCTTGTTATAAGGAAAGCACACCATGATGAGATCTGGGCACACAGGACTAGATTAAACTTGCTGAAAACAGTGAAACTATACTGAATACTTAAGGTAAATTAAGACTTAGACAACATGGACAAGTGTTCCACTCATTAATTTATTTATTCAACAAGAGTTTATAAATACCTACCTGTTCTTTTCTAAGCAGTGGAGGCATCACTGAACAAAATAGGGGGAAAAAAGAATCTTTCTCTTACAGACCTTACATTCTGTTGGGTGGAGGACACAAAAAATAAAAATAAGTAAAATATATAATAAATTACATGATAAAGGCTATGGAGAAAAATAAACTAGGGAAAGTATGTAGTCAGTGCCAAGGTGAAAGTGATGGGCAATTCTGAACAGATTGGGCAGGAAACTTTTCACTGGGGAGGTTATATTAGAGCAAATATTTAAAGGAGGTGAGAGAAGTGTCTGGGTGGCTCAGATGGTTAAGCATCTGCCGTCAGCTCAGGTCGTGATCCCAGGGTCCTGGATTGGAGCTCCACATCGGGCTCCCAGCTCAACGGGGAGTCTGCTTCTCCCTCTCCCTCTGCCTCTCTCCCCTGCTCATGTTCTCTATCTGCCTCTGTCTCTCTCTCTCAAATGAATAAATAAAATCTTAAAAAAAATAAAGGGGGTGTGAGAGAGAGCCATAAAGATATTTAAGACAAAGACATTCCGGGCAGAAAAAACAGCAAATGCAAAGTTCCAAAGGTATTTTTAACAAACCTCAAGCACCAGCAAGGAATCTAGTAGAGATAAACAGGCCAAGAAGGAGAATACTGGAGATGAGCCAAGGGAAGAAAGAAGGAGCCAGATCATTTGGGGCTAAAGGAGTTGGTAATTTAAATCTGTGAGACTGAGATCACCAAGAGATTAACTATGTATACATAGAAGAGACCACCAAGGACTAAGCCTGGAACATTCCTATGTTAATACACTCAAAGAAATGAGAGACATCTGACAAAGAAAACTGAGGAACAGAACAATGAGATGGAAAGAAAACAAGGCAAACACATTTCTCAAAAAGCCAATAAAGGATATGTTTCAAAGAGAAGAAAATGGCAATTTTGATTAATTCTACTGAAAGGTCAATGGGATTTGACATGAGGATTTATCACTGAATATAGCAATATGGAGATCATTGGTAATTTTCAAAGTTACCCTTGATATGGGTTTAGTGAAGAGATGGGAATAAAGTAAGATGTGAGAAGAAGAACTTAGGCAGCTTTTGGGGGGAAGATTTGTTGTAAAGGGGAAGAGATAATGGGGAAGTAGCTAGGAGGGATAAATGTGGTCAAGTTTGATGGCCTTGAGAAACACTCAGTGTGAAGGAAAATCCAGTATTCATTAGGTAGGGGGGAGATTTGCTGGAGGACTGTGCTTGAATAAAAGAAGGGGGATAGGATCCAGTAAACAAGTAAAAGTTTTGGCTTTTTCCTCCTTAGTCAGGAGAAAATGAGGACTGCCCTGCAGGTGTGCCTCTCATGGTGACTTACATAAACAGGAATTAAGTACACAGTGAGAGCAGTGGTGATGGTTGAAGGCAGATAGTGCTAACAAGGCAGTAAATTTTGGGAGGATAAGTGTGGGGGTCTGTACCCTTCTCCACTTTGGCAAGTAAAGATGTGGAAACCAAGTGCATGGAGGCCAATGTTGGTCTGCCTCTGAGAAGGTGGAGGTAACTCTTAAGAAATGCTGTCAGAAGTTTGGAGGTTTAGGATGAGAAAGTCTTATTTCCAGCATGCAGGAATCTCTGTAGACTCCTGGTGATAGAGGCAAAAATGCTAGCGAGAGAGGTATCAAGAAGCATAGGAGCATTGACATCTTCACAATATTTGTTCTTCCAACCCATGAGCATGGAATGTTTTTCCATTTCTTTGTGTCTTCCTCAATTTCTTCCATGAGTATTTAATAGTTTTCTGAGTACTGATTCTTTGCCTCTTTGGTTAGATTTATTCCTAGGTATCTTATGGTTTTGGGTGCAACTGTAAATGGGATCGACTCCTTAATTTCTCTTTCTTCTGTCTTGTTGGTGCATAGGAATGCCACTGATTTCTGTGCATTGATTTTATATCCTGCCACTTTACTGAATTCCTGTATGAGTTCTAACTGTTTTGGGGTGGAGTTTTTGGGTTTTCCACATAAAGTATCATATCATCTGCAAAGAGTGAGAGTTTGACTTCTTCTTTGCCAATTTGGATGCCTTTTATTTCTTTTTGTTGTCTGATTGCTGAGGCTAGAACTTCTAGTACTATGTTGAATAGCAGTGGTGATAGTGGACATCCCTGCCGTGTTCCTGACCTTAGGGGGGAAGCTCTCAGTTTTTCCCCATTGAGAATGATATTCGCTGTGGGTTTTTCATAGATGGCTTTTATGATATTGAGGTATGTACCCTCTATCCCTATACTCTGAAGAGTTTTGATCAAGAAAGGATGCTGTACTTTGTCAAATGCTTTTTCTGCATCTATTGAGAGGATCATATGGTTCTTGTTCTTTCTTTTATTAATGTATTGTATCACAGTGATTGATTTGTGGATGTTGAACCAATAACTGAGGCTTGCTGGAGTGGTGGGGGGTGGGAGGGATGGGGTGGCTGAGTGATAGACATTGGGGAGGGTATGTGCTATGGTGAGCGCTGTGAATTGTTTGAGACTGTTGAATCACAGACCTGTACCTCTGAAACAAATAATACATTATATGTTAAAAAAAAAAAGAAGAAGAAGAAGAAGATAGCAGGAAGGGAAAAATGAAGGGGGGAAAATCGGAGGGGGAGACGAACCATGAGAGACTATGGACTCTGAGAAACAAACTGAGGGTTCTAGAGGGTAGGGGGTGGGGGGATGGGTTAGCCTGGTGATGGGTATTGAAGAGGGCACGTACTGAATGGAGCACTGGGTGTTATACGCCAACGATAAATCATGGAACACTACATCAAAAACTAATGATGTAATGTATGGTGATTAACATAACATAATAAAAGAAAAAAAAAGCAGCATAGGAGTATTGGCTAGAAAAAAAGAAAAAAAAACCTGAAAGGTAAAAGGAACAACAACATGGGAATTAATATGGCTGATTCTGAATTCAGTGAGGAAAGTGACATGAAAATGAGATAAAGTTAAAGTGACTACCAGTGAGAACATGAAGGACCTTGGAGCACATTTTAAACACAGTGGACTTTTTCCTAATGGAATTGGGAGAATAGCTATTAAAGAGATTCAAGCAGAAGTTGCCATGGAAAGATTGTACTGTTTGAAAACATATCTCACCTACAATATGGATAATGGATTAGAGACACAGGTGGGCTTTATATAAATTTTTAATCTAAAATTTTTAATATGAAAATGTATTTTTAAAATCATTCTAATAAACATCTATCAGAAAAATGAAACATGATTAGTTCCTCATAAGAGTGAAGTTAGGGATGTTATACATAGGGTCCTTCCCTTTTGAAAACTTCTGTATGCCCATTTCCTCCTATTTCCCCTTTACCTATGTTTTTAAAGACTAAGCTCAGGAATTATTTCCCCTTTGGACTTCTTCCCAGACTGCCAAAGTTATTTCCTCTCCTACCATCACATGTTATTGAATAGATAATTCAAATATTTTCCTCCTCTCCAGAACCTAAACTCCTCAAAATCAGACTTTATTTTTGAATATCAGTGTATCAAACAAGGTTTTATACATAGAACTTACTGAATAAGAGATTAACTTATTTTTTATTAATTTTACACAGTATGCATGCTTTATGGGTTATTTCATTATATATGCAAATCTCTGGCTCCTCATTAATGAGAACAAGGAAGGAAAACCCATATGTCCTCTTTAAAGAACATAAAAGTCACTCCTATTATATATTTAATGTGTGTATATCCCCATGCATTCCTCTTTTGCTGATGAAAGACAAAAGCAGCATGGAAGCACATTAGTGATTTCTTTTAAACACATATCTCAACTGACATTAGCACTTTGTCAGCTAAAAAACTTTGATTCAAAATGTGTTTTCAAATAAATATTTGATTGTATATGTGTGTATGTATATAATTTCCTTTGAGGCCTTTATCATAAAAGAGTATATCCTATAAAGTTGTTTAGAAAGTTTCTTTTAAGGTGAAGTTTAAATCAACAAACAGTGACAAAAAAAGATTCTTAGGTTTTAATCTTTCATCCCTCTAGAGTCCAAGATTGGTGTAAGTTCTATTAACATATTTTAAAAACTTCGAATGTCACTCTTTGTTGGCAAAGCCCACTTTTAATTGTTTGTATATAGATTTTAACTCATTATCTTTCACTCTCAAATAATTTATTGTCAGTTAACAAGTCACTAGATTTGTCCATGATAAAAATGTATTTGCTTCTAAAAAAAAAAAAAAAGTAAAGGATCACTTCTTTTTCAAGGCAAGATGCTGCAGAAAGGACATGATTCACTTTTCTATCTGAAACAATAAAAAAAAAAAATAGAAGAACTATATGAACAATGGTTTTCAAGACATTGGCTATCATGCAACAAAGGACAGTTATCCCTAAGAGACAGGACCCAAACAGGTGGCCCTGTAAGAGTTGCAACTCACTGTTTTAAGAGAGTTTCCAGGTCATGACATAGATAAGAACCCATGTGAACTGATGGAGTTCTTTAGTTGAGAGTCTAAGATGACTAGAACAGAGAACAAACAGAACAAAGAAATGAACAGAAAGAGAAATCCAAAGATCTGTAGTGGGTCTCACTTAAGTACTCAGCAAAGTACTGGTCAACACACGCAGTGAGTAAACTACCAAAGACCACGTGTACCACGTGAAAGGAATAAATAATAGTTAATGTTCCCACAGGGCCAGCCATACTGAAAAACATCAAAATTTACAGGGCATTGGATAAGACTTCTTGACTCATTACCAGGACAAAATCAGCTTTAGTCTACATGCTGCTCTATTCCTGTCTAAAACATTTTAAAATCAAAAACAGAAGGAATCAAACTATTTCCAAGTAATTTAACTGCATCTCAGAACAAAGCTCAAATATACTTATAGAAATACAAAAATATCCAATCAAAAGATAAAATTCAAAATGCATGACATTGAATCCAAATTACCAGTCAGCAAAGGAGAAGGAAAATGTGAACCATGAGGAGAAAAAATTAATCAAAACAGTCTAGAACTGACACAGCTGTTAGAATTAGTAGCAAATGACATTAAACAGGTATTAAAATATATTCCATATGTTCAAAACTAGCAGAAATATTGAACAAATATAAGACATGGAAGAAAGAAAAGACTCAAATAGAACCTCTAGAAATGAAAACTACAATGTCTGAAATGAAAAATATACTGGATGAAATTACAACAGATTAGATATCACAGAAGAAAATGCAATAAACATGAAGGGATAACAACAGAATTGATACAAAATGAAATACATATATACAAAGGAAGAAAAATTATTCAAAGATCATTGTGCTATTGGATTTCAAGATATATAAAATATGCACAAAAAGAGAAGACAGGAAAGAAGAATAGAAAAAAGAAGAGGGGCACCTCAGTGGCTCAGTCGATTAAGCAACCAACTCTTGGTATAGGCTCAGGTCATGATCTCAGTGTTGTGAGATAGAGTCCCACATAGGACTCCATGTTGGGCTTGGAGTCTGCTTAAGATTCTCTCTCTCCCTCTCCCTTGCCCCTCCCCTGCTCTCTCTCTCTCTCCTTCCCCCTCTAAAAAGTATAATAATAATAATAACAATAATAAAATTTAGGTTGATTATAAAAACCTATGGGGGAAGAAGAAATACTGGTTGAAATCAGGTATTGTTAGTATTATATGATTCTTTTAAAAACTATTGACTATTCTAGGTCTTTTGCATTTTGTTATGAATTTTAAAATTAGCTTCTCAGTTTCTATAAGAATGCCTCCGGACATTTTGCTTGGGATTGCATTGAATTTACGTGTCAAATTTGGAGCTTGGTGTCTTCTTTCTATTTGGTTTTCTAATAAATGAATGCAGTTTAACTTTCTCTTAATTTAGGTCATCTTCAACAATGGTGTGTAGTTGTTCAGTGTTTGGATCATGCACATACTTTGTCAGATTTAGTCCTAAGTATTTCAGACTTTTTAAAGCTATCATAAAAGGTAGTGATTGTTTAATTTTGATTTCTAAGTGTGTGTTGCTAATGTATTTAAATGTAATTAATTTTTATATATTGATCTTATACCCGCCAACCTTGCTAAACACACTTGTTAGTTCTTACAGCATTTTTTGTCGATTACATTGAATTTTCAACATAGATGATCATATTATCTTATAATAAAGAGTTTTACTTCTTAATTTAGATGCCTGTTTAGAACACAAAGGCAGACACGCACAGAGAGAAGATGCTGTGAAGACACAGGGAAAACACTATATCTATGAGTCAAGGAATGCCTGAAGCCACCAGAAGCTAGGAGAGAGGCACATAACAATTTCTTCCTTTACAGCCGTCCATAGAAACCAACCCTGCTGACACCTTGATTTCATACTTCTAGCTTCCAGAACTGTGAGACAATTTTTTTTTTTTTTTTTTTAAGATTTTATTTATTTTTTTGACAGAGAGAGACATAGCGAGAGCAGGAACACAAGCAGGGGGAGTGGGAGAGGGAGAAGCAGGCTTCCGCAGAGCAGGGAGCCCGATGCGGGACTCGATCCCAGGACCCTGGGACCATGACCTGAGCCGAAGGCAGACGCTTAACGACTGAGCCACCCAGGCGCCCGAACTGTGAGACAATTAACTTTTGTTTAAGGCACCCAGCTTGTGGTACTTTGTTCTGGCAGCCCCAGGAAACAAATACCCTTTACCCAGTTGAGGAAATTCTTTTGTATCACCACTCTGCTGCAAGATTTATCAAGAATGGATCTTGGATTTTGGCAAATACCTATTTCTCATTTATTAAGTTGAGCATATGATTGTCTTTATATTTTATAATCTGTTTAATTATATTAACTGATTTTTAAATGTCATCCCAACATTATATTCTGAGGATAAATGTCACTTGGTCATTATGTATTTTCCTTTTTATGTATTATTGAATTAAATTTGCTAAAATTGTGTTTCCTAGGTGCATGGTATGTCCTATAGTCCTTAAAGATCTCAACACTTTTAGAAGAACTGCAGGAGAAAAAATTGCTAAATCAAAAATATTTTTGTATAGTTGAAATATTATTAATGTCTATACATGTGTGAGAAATTGTGTGCTTATAGAAAGGATGGGAAGGCATAGAACTGATAATGTTATTATAGTGCATAACATATTCTGAGCCCCAGGAGAATCAATGAGAAAGTACTGATGAAATTGTTATGTAATTTACTCCAGCAAAGGATTTTAGTCCTCTCCTTTTTTTATTATTTGTTACTATATTAAATTAATCACATCTATTTAGTCTCATCTATAGATGATCTTGGCTCATCTTAAGGCTCACAGCCTAGATCTCATGACTTTAACAAAGAAAGGCAATCTTAGAAAATTGTAGAAAAAGTGAACCAGATACTCTTTACTATTGATATTTGAAAGAATAGACCAGGCTTCAAAGACAAAAGCTGACATAGCTTAGACATTTGTCAGGACTCATTTTAGTCCAAAGCATGACTTTACTGTAAAGGAGAGGCTCATCCAAAACCCACTCTTACAACAACAAATTACACAGGACTGAATTGGCTAACGCGTGAAAAGTAGTTGTGATAATTTGTTTTGTTATATTGTTGGTATTATTTCTTAATGTTCTGTTTCCAATAGACATAAGAAAAAGCCTCTCTTTCTTATTTTGTTCTCAACTGTCAATTTAATTTACTATGTTTTTATCAACTGAAATTAAATATTTTAAATAGTACCTGATTCTCACTGATAATTCAGAAACAGATTACTCAGGAACCTTTGTAAAGATTTTTCCCTTAAAATCCTTCTGTGTAAACATCATCTTTTTATTTCTTTAATTGAGCCACATAATATAAAATTAACCATTTTAAAGGGTACAATTAAATGTCACTTGGTGCATTTGCACTGTTTTTACAACCACTATCCATATCTAGCTCCAAAATATTTATTCCCCCACAAAGGAAATTCTGTACCCTTCAAGTCGTCATTCCCTATTTCTCTTCATCCTAGCTGCTGGTGATTGCCAATCAACTTCCTGTCTATATGGATTTACCTATTCTTGATATTTTATATAATATGTGATCTTTTATGTATGTCTTTTACTAAGCATAATAATTTAGAATTTTCTTCATATTGTATTATGTGTCAATGCTTCATTAATTTTTAAGGCTGAATAATATTATGTACATTGTATGGATATATCATATTTATATATTTTTACATTGATGGACACCTGGATGTTTTCTATTTTTTGGCTATTGTAAACAGTGCTGTGAGACACTGAATGTGGTATAAATATTATTTTTGTTTGCATGAGAAAATCTGTGATATAAAAAAAGGACAATATATGTACATGTCCTTTAATAGAAATTAATTATGTCATTTTCTTTATCCAACATTCTGGATAATATATTTGAAACTGTGGCATATTCAGGAAGAAAATATCATCCATACTGCTTAATAGTTGTATAAACAAGGCCATGGGGGACTATTATTGGTTGTGCTGAAAGGACACTTTATCTGGTGAGGTGAGTCCCTAGGATTTATCTTAAACTGGTTAGACTAAAGGTAAAAATACATTGTTACTGAGGAAATTTATGGGGCAGAGAGGAGAGTATGCAGTCTGTGAATGCAGTTTTGATATGACTAAATGCAAGAGTGAATAAATGAATGGAGAAGATACAGCCAGTCTTGTTTAGGTGATCTCAGAATTAAGTTTTACATTTATCTGCTAACTTGTATCTGGTAACATAATGTAAAATTCTGCAAAAGGAATACAAACATTTCAACAAAATGTTTATCAAACTGAAAAAAAAATTATATCCTCACATCTACTATTAGCATTTGGTTTAGATTAATGAGTATTTCCAAAGAGCAACATTTCTGAAGTCACTGTTATTCAACTATTTGGTGCTTGACACATAATAGATGCTAAAAGTATGTTTGGCATCAATAACTACTTTGTTAAGTCTTAAGCTTATATCATTGTTGCCATTAGTGTCCTATGGTATATTTAAAAAGTTAAAATACATGCTTTTATTAATGAAGACTGTTTGAAAGATTTAACTATAATAGCACCAATTGGTGATTATTCACGTTAGTGAACAAGCTGAATGGCTAATAACAGCATCTCGGTAATTTAGAATAAGTTACATAGTACAAGGAAGTTACATTTAGTCATTAGCAGTCATCTACAATGAAATATTTATTGCTATTCACCATGTACAACTAAGTGAAAGCAGAGCCTTCAAATGATAAAGAGAGCTGAAAGACATAAAAAAAACAAAATGAAATTGCACTGTGTGCCACATAAGCAAAGTAAAATGGCTAGAAAATATACATGAAATTACTAGTGTAGTTATTTTAGGGGATTGAATTTGGTGTGTTTTCCATTTTCCCTCTTGGTTTATAGGATAATATTTTCCCCAAACATTCACAAGTAATGCCTGTATTTTATTTAAATAAAATATATTTTTATTCTGAATTATATTTTCAAACTACCTTAGTGAAGGGCACACTGGATTGATCATGTATATAGATACTCAGAGATAGGATTCACTGACTGCTTTTCATGGACTGCTTATACATTGCAGGAAATTTCCAATTACTTTAGTATTGCTCAATCTGTCTTTCAACAACTTCCACGAAAGAGGGTTCTACTTTAAATGAAATGTACTTGATTTATCTTGGAAAAAATTCAAATAGCTATTACATTTTAACAGGTTTCTTTTCCCACTTGTCGAGTATTCATTTGAGGGGTTTCATTGTACGATAGTCCTATATTTTGTCAGACAGGGAACAAAAGGATTTATTCTTCTAAATGTTCTTTGCCTTTACTAGGTATTCTTTTGAGAGCAGACTACTGGACTCAGATTTTTCTCCAATCAAGTTCCACAGTAGGAAAAAAAAAGAACAAAAGATTAAGAAAAAAAATAGAAAAGCTATTATCTTGAAAAACAGGCTCCTTGTTGAAACATTATTGTTTTAATGTCCTTCACATATACAGAATTCAGTTGAAGACTCAAAGTCAACTTTAATCCTTAGTTTTAGAAATTCTCAAATATTCTTTTATGGAAGAAAATGACAAAGCCTCACTTTGCAAATACCTAAGCAAGAACACACGGTCAGCTCTACGAAAGATCACTGAGTTCAAATCCCAGCTCTATTACTAGCAGGCTGTGCCACTTGGGCAAGTTAAATAACCTCCCTGTGCCCCAGACTCCATATGTAAATCATAGATAGATAATAAAAGTACCTGCCTTAGAGGGTTGTGGTGAGGATTAGGGCAGGTAATTCATGTAAGGAATTCAGAATAGTGCCTTACTCATATAAACACTCAAGAAATATTAGCTATTATTATATTATTATTATTATATTCCCAATATTATATAATAGAAAACATTAACCTCTATGGTATCATTGTTATTATAGGCACATTAATGATTTTAACTTATATACTAAAAACTTATGTAGTACAAAATTAAAATATCCTAAGTCATTCTATTATCAGAAGACAGTACCTAATAAAACTAGTTATTGAAATGGGTAAATGAATTTTTTTCTTTTCAATTACCCCAGACTGCACCCTTTTTATCTATGATCATGTCAGTAAATTCAACATTAAAGTAAGGAGGTAAACAACTGATTGCGTTAGTTTATGGATTCATTTGTTCTTGATGTCATTGTTGCTTTTACAACTATATGTCTGGAGGAAGTGAGGAGAATAGCAGAGGAAGGAGACTGAGTAGCAATGGGTCAAGCAAAGATGATGACATTCTAGACCTAGGCAGAGGGGATGGAGAGAAATATATACACACACACACACACACACACACTGAGAAGACATGTTGATGAAAATTGGTTGGATTTGGAAACCAAATGAACCTGGGTGGGACGGATGGGGAGAAAGAGATCTGGGCTCCTTCAAGAAAGAGGTATTGAAGCAGGCTAAGAAAATAATCATGTTTTGATTGTCTGTCAGTAGTGTGATTGTTAATTTTTCATCTATGCGTTTCTAAGTACAAATATAGCAACGTGTCTGGAATTATAATTAAGGCGTAAAATTAAACAGATACAAGTTTATGTAGTATACTGCCAAGAGTAATAGACTAAGTACACCTCATACATAGCCTGCTGCTAATCAGTCCTGAAACTTCATTTTTGGGTCCTTATGGATTTCTACACCAAAAATGTCTAAATGTTAACAAAGCCATCCTTGTACTTAAACAGACCTGAACATGCCTCCTGGCTCATTTACTAGCCATGCAATTTTAAGCCAATTTTTCTTTCTAATCTTCAGTTTCCTACACTGCAATTTGAGAACTAATATCCCAACTTCTCGGGGCTGGTAGGAGGATAAAATTATATTACTGTATATGAACTGTATATAATGGCTTGTACAATATAAGTACTTAGACTGGGATTAGTTTTACTGTAATCTTTTTAAGACTGGGATTAGTTTTACTGTAATCTATATTTTCCACCACCTCTTAAAATCAATCAAAACATTTCCGCTGTTGTTTTTATTTATGACTTTATAATTTATGGTTTTACATTCATAAAACTGCTTTTAAAAAGATATGAATAATAATAAAATTGTGACTATGAATACATGAGAAGAATAACTGAATCATGAAAAACAATTGAAGTTTAAAGCTCATAAAAGCTTTAAACTTTGTGTATTTTAGGAGAAACTATTTTGGATTAAAAATGTTTTAATCTCCCATTTTTCATAACTATGTAGAAAAAGCATATTTTCAGGCAATAGTGTCTTGTAAAACGATTTTACTTTTTCCAGTAATGTTTAATGTTTTCATTAATATCTTCTGAACAAAAACAGTTTTGAAGTGATAAAATTAAAAATATATCTCTTTGCACATATTTGGCATCTCAGACAACTGTTTCAGTGTTGTCAACAAAGTCACCTACCTAGTCCTTTGAAAGGAAGGTTACTTCTTTCTATTGCATTTTTCCTTTTCGATCATTGAACCACAGTTTTGTTTTACATAAGCCACTTCCATATTGACTGTTATAGAGAAAGATCCTAACTGCACAAATTTTATATTCATCAATATCATATTTTTCACCAGGTTATCTTGTAAGTAATAAAAATTTGGAATCATTTACTTAAACCCATATTTATCAAGCCAGGAATTAATATGTTTTCCTATGTAACAATTTATAATTTCAGTGAAAGAACCTCATACCTCAGATGATACCTACAATACAAAGAGATATCATCTCCCTTTTAACTACAAAAGGAGATGTCTAGTTGTGGTGTAATCTCAACCCTCACACAAAATTAACGAAATTACTTTATCAGACTATTATAAATTTCAACGGAGTATAAAATATACTCAAACATGTCCTCAATGTTAAATTCATTCAATGTTTAATAAAGAGTAGATTTTTTTACTCACAATTAATAATGTGAGTCAACAGTTGTTAACCATAGATATACGTTATTGGGATTAATTGTTTTCTAGAAGAGAAAATACCATTTATGTATGAACATTTTCTTGCCAGAGGGAAACATGTATTATACAACACTATTTAGGATTCCACTTTATTTTTTAACCTAAATGTCAGACTTTAAGCCTCATGTTAAACAGTATGCAGACCTGAACTTTCAATAACAAATGCATTTGCATGAAGAATATTTTAATTTTGGAGTCTTTTCTTAAGACCTATATGGTCACATAGTTGATATTTATTCTTCTTTGTAGTCCCTATTTCTCCATGCTAATTTATTTTTTCCTAAGCAGTAAACCAGCCTCTTACTCCTCTATTTTACAAAGTAATCTTGATGCAAAGAACCTTGCTTTCCATTCCTATGCTTTTCAAGGTATGAGACACAAAGATTTGAGGTATGTGTCCCGGAGAAATCTGAATGAGAGCCAGGTTATCCACCTCATTTCACTTTAACTGTGTGCTCTCATCTTTCAGACATTCATCATTCAAAAATCTGATTTTCTATAGCGATAGATCAAAAGAATGTTGAATTTAAAAAGTATACAATAAAAAATGTGATTTGTACATTGTCATTTGGATCATCTGTAATTACTTCTAGAACATTTAGGAAAAGTCTCATGATATTTATGTCAAATCTATTTAAGCCGTATTATTTCAGTAGGTAAAACTGGCGTTAAGATCTCATATATAGGGCGCCTGGGTGGCTCAGATGGTTAAGCGTCTGCCTTCGGCTCAGGTCATGATCCCAGGGTCCCGGGATCAAGTCCCGCATCGGGCTCCCTGCTCCTTGGGAGCCTGCTTCTCCCTCTGCTTCTCTCTCTCTCTCTCTCTGTCTCTCATGAATAAATAAATAAAAAAAAATCTTAAAAAAAAAAAAAAGATCTCATATATATTGGGAAAACTATTTTTACAAGCCTGGTTTTCACACTTCCAGTTTCACAGGAAATAATAATCATCTTGGAACTGTGGTAAACAGGAAGTCTTTCCTTCTTGATTCATCAAACTTCTAGACATATTCATATGCACCAGTACAAAATACTAAATATTTTTTAATATTTATGTATTGTTATATACTTTTTATATAACTCTAGAAAACTATAAACATTTTCTTCCTTGTATTTAAAAAAAGGTGCATGCTGAACACCACCTTTCAAATGTTTATAGTAGCAATGTCCACAATAGTCAAACTATGGAGAGAGCCCAGATGTCCATCAACAGATGAATGGATAAAGATGTGGTATATATTATATATATGCAATGGAATATTACTTAGTTATCAAAAAAATGAAATCTTGCCATTTGCAATGACGTGGATAGAACTAGAGGGTATTATGCTAAGCGAAATAAGTCAGTCAGAGAAACACAATTATGATTGCACTCATGGGGAATTTAAGAAACAAAACACAGGAGCATAGGGGAAGGGAGGGGAAAATAAAACAAGACAATATCAGAAAGGGAGACAAACCATAAGAGACTCTAAAATCATAGGAAATAAACTGAGGGTTGCTGGAGAAGAGGGGGGGGGGGGTGGGGTAACTGGGTGACGGGCATTAAGGAAGGAGGATATGAGCAGGGATCTCCTATTTTGTCATCTTGCTGATATCTCAAGTCACTATGAACTCTTTAAGGGGAAAATATGTGGTAGATTGCTTTCTTGGGCCCTATTCTTCAAGTTATACCATTTTACCTCTTAACTCTAGATTTGGCCATATCATTTTCTTTAGCCAATAAAATTAGGCAAAATGATAGCCTAAGCCTAATCTTCAAGAGACCTTGTGGGTTTTTAATTGGTCTCCTGTGCCTTTGTCATTGCTGGGAGAGGAACATACCCAAGCAATCATAATCCCTGGAGGAGAATGAAAGAAAGTGGAACTGAGCCACCCCAGCCAAGTCCAGTCAGACTAGTCAACTCCAACCAGCTAAAGAAGCATGAGATAGCCAGGCCTAGATCAACAACTCCTCAAAGAACCCCCAAATCTATAGCAATAAATCATTACTGCCTCAAGCCACTGCATTTCTGGGTTTTTTGCTTCCCAGCATTTTTGCAACAATGGCTAATGAACTGATACATGCCTCACAAAGTAAACTTCCCTGAACCTCAAAGCTAAGCACAATTGTTTTCAATCCAATATTCATCTTAGTAGTTATAACCATGTATTCAATAGTACTATTTTTTATATCTGCCACCTATGGTAGCTATCATTATTCTCATTCAATCTTTATTACCCATCCCTATATTTTTACTTCTTTATATCCCATTTTTAAAAATTATATAAAACATAAATATATAAAAAAACAAGTTGAGGAAAAAAACAAGTGCGAGGCAACAAATATGCAAGATGACATCAAAAATGAGGTTACTATGTAAAAGTCATATCATGAAGACCTATGTATATACTAGAAATGGATCACAAATTCATTTTTAAACTTTTGAAAGTATTGTGAATAGAGAAAAGTTTATAAAATACCCAGCACCCATAAAAGAATATAGGTACTCAGAAAGAAAATTATCCTAATAACAAAGTCAGAGAAATTCCTCTCAAAAATATCTACAGGAAAGTATGGTTTCTAAATGTGTGACATAGGGTCCTTCATCTCAAAGATATTACAAGATAGCAATGGAGATACCATGAATTGAAAAGATATTATTTGTTGGCTATGACATTTGAATATGGCTCACACAAATGCATCATGGAAAACAGATTTTTCAATACAATTTGCAAAATTTTTAAACCCATTGCCTTTTTAAATGGGTTAAACAAATTTTATTCACCAAATCAAAGTATCTATTTTGCATATTTTTACAGATTGCATTAAAAAGTATTTAGCCTTTAAACATGTGGAACTATATTAAAAGAATTTAGCTATACTCTTTAGCTATACTCTTGTCAAAAAATTCTATAACAGGAAGAGATCTTAGAAGGTATAATTTAGATATGGCCTCAAATCAATTTTAAAGGCCCAGGTGAAAAAGCTTCCACTTTGAGGACTTCCTGAAAATTAGTGAAATCTAAGTTAAAAGAAGCAGTTTTCATTTTAAGAACAAATTTCATAGATACATATGATTCATGTGTGCATATGCCAGTGTGTTTACTGGCAGTAAGTTTTTAAATGGTTTATATTTTTTTAACAAATATAATTTACTTAGATAAGATAAAGGTTGAAATACAGTAAATTTCTAATTTTCTCATACCTATTTAACTTGAAAGTAAAAGTTCATCTATATAATTATTAATCTTATTTTCATTAAGAAATAACTGAAATAAGAAAAAAACACATTTTGTAAAGTAATATTTTTTCCATGTATTAAAAAGAAAGAACTGTGTTGTTAATGTATAAAATTCTGATTTTCTTCTGCCTCTCCATGCAGCTATTTAGAGTGTGGGAAAAATTATTCTTCCTTAATGGGGTCATGTTTGAAAGAGATAGTATCATGGCCAGAAAGTGACCATTTAAGTCATTTAAATGGATTTATATCTTCCATATATTTCAATTGTTTATGATAAAAAATATTAAATAACCCAAGTTGATAAATTATATGGAAATAATAATATAGAATAATGTGGTTAATCTTTTATATAACTCCTCACAATATTTATTTTTTTTAATTTTTTAAGCTTTCTTAAAGATTTATTATCTGAGAGAGAGAGAGAGAAAGAGATAGAGAGCACATACTCTTAATTGGGGGGGTGCAGAGGGAGAGGGAAAAGCAGACTCCCCTTTGAGCAGGGAGCCCGATATGGGACTCCATCCTAGGACCCTGAGATCATGATCTGAGAGGAAGGCAGATACTTAACCAACTTAGCCACCCAGTTGCCCTATTTTTGATTTTTAAACGATGGTTTTACTTTCTTATTTCCCTTGTAAGTCTTGGCTATAAAACCAGTTTTCTGCAATTAGCCATTTTATTTATATTCAACCTTGCATATGTGCTACCAAACTCAATTAGGTCTTTGATTTTTTTTTCATTCAAGTAAATGAAATTTATCTAGAAAATTAGCATTCATTCCATTGAGTTATTCAGTAATAAGGTAATAGTTGTAAAGCTTCTTTGTAAAATGCAAAGCACTATACAAATAAAAAGGATTATAACAAATTTCTACAAGGTAATTAATGATAAAATATTATTATGAGCCATGCTCAAATTATTAAGAATATCTTCATTTCACCTGTAATAAATAGTTGTATTTTAATGAAGTGGATTTTATAATGCATGATTTGAATATGAAATAAATCTTAGTGTTTATTAGGTTAAATTTGTTTTTACTATTTTATTTACTTTATTAGAATTTTCTTTCTTTTTTTAAGATTTTATTTATTTGAGGGGCGTGGTGAGAAAGGAGCAGTGGGAGAGGGACAAGCAGACTCTGTGCTGAGCAGGGAGCCCTCTAGGGGGCTCAATCCTACAACCCTGAGATCATGACCTGAACAGAAATCAAGAGCCACCCAGGCACCCCTACTTTATTAGAATTTTCTTAAATTATTTGAGCTTATATGTAAGTTAAACACAATTAAATATAGCATTATTAATAATAAAAAATAGAGATTCTGTTGGCCCCTGAATACTAAACACTCTTTTGTTGGTTTCCCTAATTTCTGCCTACACTTTGGTAAATAGTCAACTTCTTTTTTTTAAGATTTTATTTATTTATTTGACAGAGAGAGACAGACAGTGAGAGAGGGAACACAAGCAGGGGGAATGGGAGAGGGAGAAGCAGGCTCCCCACTGAGCAAGGGGCCCGATGCAGGGCTCGATCCCAGGACCCTGGGATCATGACCTGAGCCGAAGGCAGACACTTAACAACTGAGCCACCCATGTGCCCCAATAGTCAACTTTTAAAACTATCCCCAGTTAATAAGTTTGAAAGTGTATCCTGCTCCTGCTAAGACCTCAATGGATTGAAAGATCATCTTCAGTATCAATGGGAGTAGATATCAGTAAGTCACATAGATGAACTAATTACTTATATCTTACAAATATAAATGTCTTTAAATCAATTAATTATAAAAAGGGGAAATATAATGTTGTAATTTGCATGTGTAATGCAAATGTAAATGCAATGTTGTAATTATTTCTTAAAAAGAAAACTAGAAATAATCTTTAGAGTTTTTTTCTGATATTACACTAAAATATAAATATATCTTACAGACCTAAGCAGAAAGCATACTGGGTACCATGGCAGACAATATTTAAACTACATGTTTATAAAAGATGCAAGAATTATTTAAATGGATTCTTTTGTCTTTCTAGAAAAGACAAGATGGTATTAATTTATATTGCAGTGATTTTTTTTTTAAATGCAGGATCAGGATTGAACAGTCACATAGCCCTTGGTGACTGAAGAATTGCTCCTTGTTCATGTCAAAATTAGTTCACTCTTTTGCCTATATGGCTAATCCAACTGCTCTCTGTACTTTTTCACACATTTTCTAGCACTTTAGGAGAAATAAAGCACAGATACACAGATAGAACATAGCCACCATATTATATGATGTATTAGTTAAATGAAGAAGCTTTATGAACTGTTTTAAAAATATAAGTCAAATTAAATGCAGAAACTAAAGAGTATATTGAAAAATCCACACATGATCATGTTTTTGTTGTTGCTGATCTCAAGAGCACCAGAAATTCTGTCACCTCTCTCTGGTGACACCTTTTGTTCTGACAATTCTGCCCTTCAGCATTCATGAAGAAATTCTCCAAGATGAAAAAATACACACACATATGTGTGTGTGCATGATGTAATCATTTTCAAATGCAGGAACGCTTCTGTAGAGTTCTTAATAAATTTTGTCAGTATACAAATATGGGCAGCTTGTTAATGTATTTGTAAAACAAATATAAAATAGCTAAGTTAGCTGTTTCAATTCTAACTTGTACAAGCATATAAGCCATTCTTTCTTTTTCACAAATAAAAGTTTGCTACACAGGCTGCATTACCTTATAAAAATACTCTAATTCTAAGAAAGCTGTTCACCAAATTAAGACATCATTTATATTGAATTGGTCTTCTTTGGCTGCCAAGACAAAATAGCACAGACTGGGTGGCTTAAACAATACACATTTTTTTCACAGTTCTTAGGATACAAGCACATGATCAAAGTGCTGGCAAATTTGGTTTCTGGTGAGAGCTTTCTTCTTGACTTGTAGATAACCACCTTCTTACTTCGCATGGCGGACAGAGAGAGCTCTGATAATGACAACAGTCCTACTGGATTAGGGACCCATCCTTATGATCTCATTTAACCTTAGTTATCTCCCTAAAAGCCCTATCTCTAATACTGTCAAACTTCTGGTTAGGGATCCAACATACAAATTTAGGTGGGGCCACACTCTGTCTAAAACATCTGTCTTCTTTATTTTCTAAGCATGGTTTCTTGAATCATGTGGAATAAGTTAAATCTGTCTTATAGGTGTCAGGGTGGCTTGTTGGTTAAGCTTCTGCCTTCGGCCCAGGTCGTGATCCTGGAGTCCCGGGATCGAGTCCCACATCAGGCTCCCTGCTCAGTGGGGAGTCGGCTTTTCCCCTGACCCGCCTCCCTCTCATGCTCTCTGTCTCTCATTCTCTCTCTCTCAAATAAATAATAAATAAAAATCTTAAATCTGTCTTATATAACAACAATCTATTAACAATATATATGATGCTATTTGCAATTCCACCCCTTTACCAGTCTAATTCTCACTGTGATATCTTCAATTACTTCAACTATGACTTTTAGTAAAATTTCTGATTAAAATAATTAGGCATGTTTATTAAAAAAATATTCAGATTAAGGTACACTTTTGCCCAATTAACAATTGAAATGCATGTGTAAAAGAAGAAAAATATCTTATTTAATGCTGTATGTTAGAAGTGACATCTGAGGGCGCCTGGGTGGCTCAGATGGTTGAGCGTATGCCTTCGGCTCAGGTCATGGTCTCAGGGTCCTGGGATCGAGCCCCACATTGGGCTCCCTGCTTGGCGGGGAGCCTGCTTCTCCCTCTCCCTCTACTGTTCTCCCTGCTTATGCTCTCTCGCTCTCTCTATCAAATAAATAAATAAAATCTTTAAAAAAAAAAAAAAAAAAAAAGAAGTGACATCTGAAAATTGAATATGGGCTCATATCCCAAAAATTCTGTATATAAATTTTACTTACATAAGAAATTTTTCTAAATAGTTGGGGAAAAAATTTTCATACTCAAAATTACAATGAAAGTGTTTGATGTGTGTGATAGATTGTATTATTGTCCCCGACATTGACAATATACCCTCCCCCAAGAGAAGCTTACTTTCTCTTCTGACATATATTTGGTTTAGCCATATGATCTGATTTGGGCAATGGAGTTTGAGGAGATAGGACACAGCCTAGATTTTCCCTGAGACAGGCCCTTAGAGTAAGCCACTTGAAATCACAGGAATGGTCTTCACTGGCGTTCTCTGTGTTTTGAAGGAATTGTTTCTATCTCATTCCTCAATTTGAAAAAACTTCAACAAGAACTTATTGCTTTCACAGCCAACTTCCTTCACAGAGAGTAAAAAAAGGAAGCTGTTAATCGCTACTTACTTCTTTTCAAAATCACACTCAAAACAAATGTACTTAGTGTCCACCATTTGATCAAATTGATTTTTCTTGCTATGTCCTTCAAGATGATTAAGATTAGGAGGACTTTTTGTGGCCACCTGCTTTTTTGTGTGTATATTGCATTTAGGTGCAATTTTGTGTTTTTTTTTTTTTTTTCAAATAGAAATGTCCTTCTTTACAGTGCACACACCCGAAGCCCATCATAATTAATCTCACATCCACCATTCATAAAATTGTATTAACTAAAGGTCACTTCTTCTGTGAGAGAGCAAAAAGTTGTTAAGCACACCTTCCTTTTATATGCAGCACGCATATGGCAAGTGAAGATTCATCCTCTTCCCAGTAGATTTATCCAACTGAAAAGGCAAATTTCTGCAAGTGTGCACACATGGTAGTCATTATTCTTCCACATTGTGTGTTGAAATCTTCTGTTTTATATATTTATGGTATATATAAATGCTATTCTTTCCATTCTGTTCAGTTTGATTTCCTCGATGTAACAATGGTTTTAGTAATATATACCTTATAATTGTTATTTACAATATGGCTTTAGATTTTCATTTTCTACTGTTAGTAACCTGATCTTTGCCAGATTACTTTGCATCTTGTGTTATCTTTTACAAAATATATTTTAAAGGTTTGATAATTTCTTTAAATTTTTGTCACTTTCAAAGAATGCTTTTTTGGTGTATCACAAAAAACAAAACACTGCCTTACCGCTGTTCTTTCCACATTATTATTCATTTTTGGATGGGGCTAGATATTTGTTAAATAGTATAAAAGGAGACAGGAAAAAAAAGGGATAGGAAAATTAACCTGAAACAGCTTTATATCCTATTAAGTTTACAGTCAGTTACTATCTAATAAAACTGGTCATTTTTATGGAACTTGGAGCATATCTCCTAATTAAAACCTTCTTGACTAGAGAACTAGTTTAGATGGCACATCAGCATGGTTTTCCCTTTCCAACACCCCCTTCCCTACTTATCTATGTTATTGGGCTAAGTCTCCATAGAGACCTCAATCCTTTAATCCAATGACCCACCCACAATTTTTGACATATGCTGCTAATCAAAGTTATCTTCAGAACTATTAGCCTCACTTTTGTGCACATGTGGTTTTTGGTTTAGGTAGTAAAAGGTATGTATAATTATGGACCAGATTTTGTAGCAGCATCAGGTATATATTTCTTCTGGATGACTTTTCTTTTTTCATTAAATATGGAAGGCTTATACCCTCTCAACTTTTCATTCTTTGTCGGTTATTCCAGATTTTTGGAGGAAAGTGGGTTAATATATCTTTATCTCACTTTCTTTTAATTGCAGACTTTTATGTCCTTCTGGATGTGAGGAGATAGGGGAACTAATTATGCCCTCAAAACATTTTATACAATCCAGTATTTTTAAGTGAAATCTCTACTTTTTATTCATTTAAACATTTTATGACAAATTATGATGTCAGACTTAGTACTAGACCACACAAATAAACACAAATGAGTAAGACAAAATGCTAACAAACTAGTGAGGAAGTCAGAATGCAGAACATTAAATGTGATTTCCAAAGACCTATGTAGAGAGACTGTGGAATCTTTGTGGAGAGATTGCCTAATTTTATCTGGTGACATTTGAACTGACTTCTTGAAGAATGAAAAATACTCAGGTGGAGAGTGCCGAAGGAGAATTAAAGATAGTATAAACAGTATGTAGGCATGGTGCTGTGAAAGACACAGTAATTCTGTAGAACTATCCGTGTTCAGTGTGGCTGAAGCACAAAGTCCCTGTTAATGAATAGTGGGACTGGATCTCCTCCCCTCCCTTCCTCTCAAGGATATGGCTGAAGTAAATGGCACCTCTTTATGGAGTTAATTTTTCTTCTCTACTAGAACACTTCCATTAACTTACAATGAAGCAAAACAACCCATCCAAAAATGCTCACCAACATAAAATCCCCTATATAAACAAATTATGAAAGCCTCTTTAGGGCCACATTATTCCCTTCCATCTATCACCTATATCGCTTTTGCTTTTACAATAAAATTATTTGAAAGAGCTGGATATATTTACTTCCACTTATCACCTCTAATTCTTGTCCTTCAAAATCATGTTTAATACAAATTGCTTAAAAACAAAAGAATATGTCTAAATAATTTATGTGTGAAATATACATAATAAAAATAAAAGAACACTTGCATGAGTTCCAGTTCAAGCTAACAATGTAGAAAGATCCTGAACTCATCTCCTCCCACCAGCACACCAAATCTATAACTCATTTGGAACATTTTTTTTCTGAAAAAAAAGCTGAAAACTCATTGACTGACTGCTACACATCAAGTAAACAAGAAAACTCCATATCAAGTGGGTAGGAGAAGCTGACACAATATCACCATAAACTCCACCCCTGGCACTATAACCCACAAGTGGGAGGAAACTCAAAAGCTCAAGTGTTTCCCTAAAAATCAGAGAGTTTGAACCCCATATCAGACACCCCAACTTTTAAGACCTGCACCTGCAAGACAAGCTCCCAAAACATCTAGTTTTGAAAACCAACAGGGTTTGTGTCCACAAGACCCACAAGGCTACAGTGAATGAAGAAACAGTTCTTAAAAGGCTTGCATATGGGGACGCCTGGGTGGCTCAGTCGGTTAAGCATCTGCCTTCGGCTCAGGTCATGATCTCAGGGTCCTGGGATCGAGTCCCACATCGGGCTGCCTGCTCAGCAAGGAGCCTGCTTCTCCCTCTGCCTGCTACTCCCCCTGCTTGTGCTTCCTCTCTCTCTCCCTACTAAAATAAAAATAAAATCTTAAAAAAAAAAAAAAAAAAAAAGGCTTGCATATGTAGACTCACCCACCCCCAGGTCCAGCATAGAGGCAGCTGACTGCAAAGCCCTTAAACTTTCTGTTAAAGAGGCTTATTTGCTTATCTTAAAGCACTGACCAGAGTGGCAGGAATTTAACATACACCTAGGAACCTACTGAAATATTCTCTGGGGACAGAGCACAATGGGTGGCATATTTGTGTCTGCCTCACTCCTAGAAAGGAACTTGTACCCTTGTCTGGTGCCCTGATTTTTAGAGCTGCCACCCGGGTGATACATCTTAGTTGTTAGCCTCTGGTGCCTAGTAGGGCTTATACTAGCAAGCCCCACAGGACTATAACCAATGGACAAAGCATTCTTACCCACCTACCATCCCCAGAGCACATAGAAAGGCAACAAATTGAGGCACCCAGTTTTTCTGTGAAAAAGGCCCATTAGTTCATCTTTATAGTTGTTGCCTGAGGGGCAGGCTTCTAATTAAACATACATCTAAGGGCCAACTGTAATCCTCTCCAAAGACCTTGGAAGACAGGTACTAAATTCACACTCTTCCTCTGCTGAGGTCCAGAGCACCCATATCTTTCAGAGGAAAACTTGTACATGCATCTACTGCCCTGGTTTTTACTTCTGGTACTCCACTTTTTGTGGCTGCCACCCAAGGGTAGCCCCTTGATCACTTGGTTTTGCTGCCAAGCAGGGCTTGCATTCCTAGGTCCCATGGGACTATAACAAATGGTGAGATAATTCTTGGTCAGCTACCACCCAAAGGGCGCACTATAGATGGCAGAATAAAACATACCTTCAGCCTTCTTTAAAGATGTGTATTTACTTGTCTTGGAGCTTCAACCTGATGGGCAGGTTGCCAATATCACCCAGACAGGGGTTTGTACCCTTGTCTGGAATCCCAATTTTTGTCACCCAGGGGACATCTCTAGATTGTCCAATACTGGTGACCAGCAGGAATATGCTTGTAGTCCCTCAGGACCGTATATACTTGCATACTTTAAAAGCTGCTGCCTGAATGTTTGGTTTCCAATCAGTCTGAGTCTAGGCGCGGACTGATATTCTCCCTTTTGGGACACTGATAGGTCTTGCACACTATCAAATACTGAGATCAACTAAAACAATAGGATGCTTGGATCATCACAAAGACTTGAGAGACAACAAAGAGCTAGGGCAGGTTTGAAAGATAATGTCTGTCTCCTACATAAGGCCACTTTCAAGCCTTGGAAATGTGGCTCTTTAATACATAGAAACCAACAGAGAGAGTCAAGGAAAATGAAGAAACAGAGGAATATGTTCCAAATGAAAGAATAAGATAAAAACCTCAAAAACAGACAATGAAATGGAGATAAGTGATTTAGCTGATAAACAATTCAAAATAACAACTATAAAGGTGCTCATCAAGCTGGAGAGAAAGATTACCAAAGTGAGAACATGAATAACAAATATAAGAAAGTACCAAGTAGTCACTAAGAAGAAAGGAGGGACTGATATTGGTTGTGATATTGTGATATAATAAAAAAATACATATTTTGGTCTTCGTGTCAAAAAAAAAGTGTCAAATATAAGTCATGGAGCTGAAAAATACAACTTAACTAAAAAATACACTAAAGGGTTTCAACAGTAGACTAGAAGAAACAGAAGAAAATAATAGTGAGCTCAAAACAAGGCAGAGGAACTCACCTAATCAGAACAGCAAAAATAAAAAGAAATGAAAAAAGTGAAAATAGCTAAGGGCCTTACAGGACATCAAGTGAACCAACATTTGCATAATAGAGGTCCCAGAAGAGAAAGAGAAAGGGGCAGAAAACATTTTTGAAGAAATAATGGCTGACAACTTCCCTAACCAGGGGAAGGAAACAGACACCCATATCCAGGAAGTTCAGATTATTCCAAATAGGAGGAACCCAAAAAGACCCACACCAAGACACATTACAATTAAGGTGTCAAAAGTTAAAAGTTAAAAGGAGAGAATCTTAAAAGCAGCAAGAGAAAAACAGCATATTACATATCTCAGTGCCTGTATCAAGACACAAGGAAGACACTGTACCTCAAGAAACTAGAAAAAAAGAGCAAAGCCCAAGTTAGTAGAAGGAAGGAAATCTCAAACATCAGGGTGGAAATCAATGCAATAGAGACTAAAAAATATAATTAAAAAGATGAATAAAAATAATTTTTTTTGAAAAGATAAAACTGACTTTTAGCTAAACACACCAAGAAAAAAAACAGTGTTCAACTAATAAAATCAGAAATGAAGGAGGAGACATTACAACTGATAACCACAGAAATACAAAGGATCGTAAGTGATGACTAGGAACAATTATACATCACCAAATAGGACAACCTACAAAACTGGGTGCCTTATTACAAACATGCAACCTACCAAGACCGAAGCATGAAGAAATAGAAAATCTGAAGAGACTGATTCAATCTCTTGTGTATTCCCTAACTAATTACTGTAGTCATTGTTATTTTTACTACTTTCATCTTTTAACCTTCATACTAGTTTTATTAGTGATTCAATCTCTACTCATAATCAAAAATTTTCCAGTAAACAAAAGTCTAGGATGAAATTGCTTCACTGGTGAATTCTACCAAACATTTAAAAAAACAATTCATATGAGTCCTTCTTAAACTCTTCAAAAATTAGAAGTAAACACTTCCAAACTCATTTCATGAGCCCAGTATTACTCTACTATCAAAACCAGACAAGGACACCACAAAAAAAAATTATAGGCCACACAGGCCAATATCCCTGATGAACATAGATGCAAAAATCTTCAACAAAATATTTTTCTTAGTAGTCTCTTATAATCTTCCATGTCTCCGCAGGGTCAGTCATTACTTTTCCTCTTACGTTAGCAAAACAAAATAAACAGTACATTAGAAGGATCATACACCATGATCAACTGAGATTTATTTCCAGAATGCAAAGATGATTCAACATCCACAAATCAATGTGCTACACCACATTAACAAAATGAAGGGTAAAAATATTATGATCATTTCAATAAGGGATACTTCATTTTATTGCATTTTGCATTATTATACTTCACATATATTACATATTTACAAATTAAAAGTTTGTGGCAACCCTGTGTCAAGCAAGTCTATCAGTTCCATTTTTCCAACAGCATTTGCCCACTTTGTGTCTCTGTCACATTTTGATAATTTTCTCAGTATTTCAAACTTTTATATTATTATTATTATTATATTTGTTATTGTGATCTATGATTAGTGGTCTTTGATGTTACTATTATAATACAACCATGCCCATATATGATTGTGCAAACTTAATTGATAAATTTTGTGTGTGTTCTGACTGCTCCACTAAATGGCCATTCCCTCCATCTCTCTCTGTCTCCATTCAGACCTCCCTACTCTCTGAGACACAATATTGAAACTAGGCCAATTAATAACCCTACAGTGACCTTTAAGTGTTTAAGTGAAAAGAAAAGTCCCATGTCTCTAACTTTATTTATTATATTTTATTTATTTATTTTTTTAATTTGAGAGAGAGAGCATGAGAGGGAGGAGGGTCAGAGGGAGAAGCAGTCTCCCCGCTGAGCAGGGAGCCCGATGTGGGACTCGATCCTGGGACTCCAGGATCATGACCTGAGCTGAAGGCAGTCGCTTAACCAACTGAGCCACCCAGGCGTCCCCATGTCTCTAACTTTAAATCAAAAGCTAGAAATGATTCTCCTTCATTTCGGTGTAGTCCTAATAGTTTATTTTTGCTTTTGTTTCCCTAAGCCTAATCCAGAGCAAGGCCCTAACCAATTCTCTGAAAACAGCAAGCTGCATACATACGTACATATACATGTACGTATGTATGTATGTATACACAATGGAATATTATTCAGCCACAGAAAAGGAGGAAATCTTGCCATTTGCAACAACATGAATGGATCTTGATGACATTCTGCTAATGTCTGTATTTTTTCCCCCTCAAAACACCTGTCACATTATATTACATGATATATCTGTGTGTTATTTACACATTTCTTTGATAGAATATAAGCTCTGCTAGGGCAAGGATTCTGTTTTAATTTTAACATTGTGTTACCATTGACTAGAAAAAAGCCTGGAATATGGCATGCACTAAATATTATTCACTACTGAATAAATAAACATATTGGACCAATCATGTGCCTCTATAATACCCTACCTTTTTTAGCAAAGAGGAAAAAAACCTTAAATGTGGCAGTATTTCAAATATAGTGTAATGATGAAAAAAACATGTTTGTGATTTATACTCCTAGAAGCTGAATTTGCTCCTCTATAATGCAGGCTACTTGTCCACTTCAAAAATTATTGTCTTGTCTAAAAATTGAGCTCATAATAGTTTTTAAAGGTTTGCTGTGAATCTTAAATAAGGTCATATTAATAGCTGAAAGTGTATAAACTTGCAAATTCTTTCCTAATGTTGGGTTTAATTAAACACAGCTTTTATCAAAAATCTTCTGTTAGATGTTTGTTGAAATTACATTAAAAGAAAAGTTATAATCAGTGTCTTTAGTCTGTTTAAAATATTAAGCAGAATCCAATACAGAGATGAATAGGATAAGACTTTGATATTTCTCAATTTGTCTTGCAAATTACTAGTCAAAACGTTAGAAAAAAGGAAAATCTTAATCACGATTAGACATCCAAGGCTATGCAAAACCAAATAAAATAAGATAAAATTGTGTTTAACACTGCATCAATTTGGATAGTTATTTTACTGGAGGAACGTAGGACCATGAGTTAGATTATCTTAATTATCAGGGTTTTTGTTTTATAAATCAGTAAGAATTATTTGCCAAATCACACCCAAGTCAATTGTTAGAACTCCTTAATGAAGTATTTACCCAGCTTCTAATTAATGTAAATGGAAATACCTCAATTCAAAATGGTTTTTGTTAGAGAATTGTTTCTGTGAGCCAGCCTATGTTGTTAGTCATTCTGCCATAAGAAAGTGGTCTAAAGAAGGAAAACTTTAAAATTAATTCATAGATTTTATTTTTATTATGTTATGTTAATCACCATACATTACATCATTAGTTTTTGATGTAGTGTTCCATGATTCATTGTTTGCGTATAACAACCAGTGCTCCATGCAGTACGTGCCCTCTTTAATACCCCAGGCTAACACATCCCCCCACCCCTCTCCCCTCTAGAACCCTCAGTTTGTTTCTTAGAATCCATAGTCTCTCATGGTTTGTCTCCCCATCCGATTTCCCCTCCTTCATTCTTCCCTTCCTGCTATCTTATTTTTTTTTTTTAACATATAATGTATTATTTGTTTCAGAGGTACAGGTCTGTGATTCAACAGTCTTAGACAATTCACAGCGCTCACCATAGCACATACCCTCCCCAATGTCTATCACCCAGCCACCTCATCCCTCCCACCCCCCACCACTCCAGCAACCCTCAGTTTCCTAAGATTAAGAATTCCTCATATCAGTGAGGTCATATGATACATGTCTTTCTCTGATTGACTTACTTCGCTCAGCATAATACCCTCCAGTTCTATCCACGTCATTGCAAATGGCAAGATTTCATTCCTTTTGATGGCTGCATAATATTCATAGATTTTTATAAGCTTATAAAGATTATAAAAATAAATGTTCATTTTCAATGCAACCAAATTATAGATATATAATTTTCCTGCTATTGCAATTATGTACTGATTGCCATAATCCAATTGTTTCCCAAAAACATATTTCCTTAAAAGTTGTCTTTCCAATAACCCAATTAATTAACTCAAATAATTCTTCAACTTTGTTTTTATTTAAAAAAATTTACAAATACTATTTTTATTAGGACATGGGTCATTTCTAGTTTTTTTCCAGCACTTTTTTTCAATCTTAATAAGGTACAGAATTTTCAAAAGCATTTAAAGTTATTTAATAAGCTTCATAAATCACATGCTTTTTTGTTCTTGTGTTTTCCTAGTCGCTATTCAGCAAGTAGTTTTAAAACTTCAGAAGTTTGTTTTCTAGATTTTACACCAGACTCGTAAGCAATCCATTGCTTGTTTACGATCATTAACTCATATGCTCAGTGCCATTCATCATCTCATCTCATGTTCCTTTGAGAGCTTGAAATCACCTATCATAATAAATCAAACCAACAAATAAACTGAAATCATGAAGGATTGCACGCAGCAGTTCTGCATTGCCAATGTCCCACCCTTGCTTTTTTGTTTTTAACAGCCATCGAACTAAAAATAGTCAAAACTTTGTTCATCATTTAGCCCCTGTTCTACAATAAATTTCTCTTCCTGACTCCACTCTTTCTGCCACCATTCTTCTAGTCATCCATGCTAAAAAAGCTGTGCATATATTTTAATTCCTTCTCCTCAGATAGCACATGCCATTAAACATCATCTTTTGTACAGTGAACCTCAGTAAGGTTACTTCAGTTTTATTTTATTACCTCCACTTAAGTCCCACCTTACCTTTCATTTTGTCTTTTGAGAACATCTAAAACAGAACAACAGCTTCCACTGGCTGGCCCACCATCCATCTTTCCTGTCAGGTAATATCCTCTAGGCTCACACTGACTGTATCATTGTCCTGCCCACAGACTCCAACAGCCTCTCTTTACCTTCTACAAAGTCCACAACATCAACACTTGGTCCTAGTAGAGATAGAGGGTAGGGTTTTTGTAGATACCACTACAGTAAATTCTAAGATCTAAGGAGGACCCAAGGTGAGAAAGTGTTATTTGTCAGCTATCCAACAGGAATGCAAGGAAAACTAGGGAAGACACAACTATCAACTTTTCTGTGGACATTGGTCTCTTTTAGACTTCCTATTATGAAAACTTCTTATTTAGGAGGCAATTTTTCACAATGTGAGCCCCTGAGGAGACTGAGCATCTTCTTACCATGCCAGCCTAAAATAGTTATTTTCTTCTTCCTACATCCTGCAAGCTAAAATGAGGGCAAATAACCCAGGTTCAGCCAATTATATGTAACCACCTACAGATGTGATTTATGAAAAAATGTCATAAGGAAGGAGTTTTGATCTGTGGCAGCAACAGCAATATTTAGTTGCATATAGTGGCAAGATCTGTACATTGCACAGATGGTCACTATAGGGGTGGCCTTTGTCCATGGTGCCAGATTGGTTTTTTGCTTAAATTCCACTGGTTCTTGACCATTTTCAAATCCACTTCTCAAGCTTTTTTTTTTTTTTTTTTTTGACAACTTTAGGGAGCTATGAAAAAATGCTTCTAGTGAAGTATTTTCTGCATGAGTTAAGTAGGTCAGTATCTATAAATTGAACCAAGTACCATTTCTGGATTGAAAGTAGAATTTCCTCAGGGAAATGTGGGGACTATGACTTCGTAAACTAAGCCATGTATATCAGAAGGTAGATAATTCTATTGGTAATCAAGGGAAGGCATCTAGCTGCAGAAGGGTAATAGTTAAATAATCTCCTATAGGCACCTGAAAATGAATTAAGTAGAATGGAGTCTGTGAGGCCCCTACCATAGGAAAGTATAAACAGTAGGAAGAGCATGTGAATTTCATGGACATGAAATGTAATGATTCCTTCTAACAATGAGTCATAGTGTCTCTCTGTGACTATGCTAACAGAATTTATTCCTTTTCCAGCCAGAATAGGCAAAACCAAAATCAGAGTTTGATTCTGCAAATCATGAGGATTACAACATCTGTTGAATCAGGACCTCTCCATATCACTTATGTGAAATTTAGCAGATTTATCAGAAAGAAGTGAGACCACAAACACTGCAATGGAGATACACATGAAAATCCAAAAAGCCCAAGAGTAACCCAAAATCCCAAGGCCCACTGGATTCCCCTGATCAAACTTGTAATATTCTCATATCTATGAGGCATAATATCAATTCTTTTTATTTGAGAAACTTAAGTTTCCTCATGACCAACTGTAGCCTACAGACTTATATATCTAATCACATTCCATCATGTTCCTATGTGGTCAATTGCAAAGTCAAAACTTGGAAGAGACAGCCACATGAATGAACTGCAGGATTTTGCTAATTTCCATCAGCAAAAATCTAGGTTACATGAGAATGGATTACAAAGGTGTATGGAAATAACTAGAATGGTATGAACTTTTTAGAGGTGCATTTACCAGTGATTCTGCATTGGAGGTCCTCATTTATAGATCTAGGAATAATTAACATTGTTTGCTTGATGTTTTATGGAAACCTGGACTCAGAAGTGTTGCACACTAAACATGGTTGATAGTATATAGCATTATATGAAGTAAAAAAAAAAAAAAACAAAGATTTCTGGATTGTTTTAATTTTATAAATATAAGTAAAAAAAAAATGTGGAAGCTGGGTAGTCAAAAGGCAGACCTAATGGGCATTTGTCATTTTTATTTTTGTCCTGCATCTGAGCCTTTATATTTTGGAGAAATGCTCCATTTTCTAAATTTTGGTGACAGGTAGAACGCAATTTCTCATGGCAGATTTGAGGATGAGGGCCATAACGTTATCGTTAACGATATGGTGTTTTGGAGAACTTGAGAGTCTGAAGTGAATAGCACAAGGAAAAATGGACAGGGTAATTAGACTCAAGGCAGAGGGTTGAACAGCAGCTGCATCTAGTGGCAGTAGAAATGTCTACTCCATCTACATAGAGGCCTGTGGATGGTTCCTAGGACAAGGAGTAGTGGCAACATTCTGGTATGTCCTAACTCCATTGGTTCCTTCCTTCTCACAAACCTTATTCTTCACAAGATTTTGTTGTTGTTAATCTGTGATAGTTCTCAAATCTTTCCAATAAATTGTTCTCTGTTTAAGTTAACCACAATCAATTCTGTAACATGTCACCAAAAACTGATTAGTCCAAAGTTCAAGTATAGATTTTGCATATTCATTGTAGTCTATTTCAAGTGTTGGAAGTGCCATGAAAGAACTCATTCTTGGAAATGGAGCTTGGATACCATCTTCTAAGGGGAGAGCAGTGATGGCAGGTGTGTTAGAGTCAGGATCACTCCAGACATTTATCTCAAAAAAAGGCAGAGGAAGCCAGAAAAAAAGGCCAGTGTCCTCAAAATGGGCTGGCATTAACAAAGAAGATGTCTTAGATAGATTTTTCTTTTTCCTTTCCCCCCGCCTCAACAGTTTGATTAAGTTCCTACACAGGGATAAAGTACCTGCCTTTGAGGGTTCAAAGCAAGGCAAGTCATATAGGTAGCCTATCTGTTCCAAAAGAATAATTCGAAGTTGGAGGACAGCGAGACATGTATGATGTGGAGGTTAATTTTAGAGTGAGACTCAGAAATGGTATTCTTAAAAAAATTACTGGTCTCAGGATATGCTAAACAGTGTTACTCCTTGTCTCCAGCAAAGATTATGAAAATATTAAATGTTTGGTATTCATATTGAAGAAGTGGAATGAGGTCTGATATGGGGTAGTCTATAATTTGATATATATTCTTCTCTAATAGTAGTTTGGTTTTTTACCCATGACCTACTCTCCAAACAAGACTTTCTATGACTCCTTAATTTTCCTGTATATGTTCTAGATGCTGGCTTGTATTTATTTTTTAAATACTGTTCTTTTTTTAGAGAGCACTCTCTCTGTGGCTTTCCTCAGCCTGATTCTCTAGTTGAAGAGTAGGACAGGGCTGCACACACATATTATTGCTGGCACCTGGGTAAAGCAGGATAAACAGATGGCAAATACAGCTCTCCTGTGCTATATTTATCACATATTTAGTTATCACCAAAGTTACAAAAGGCAAACAAAACTCTCTTTCCTTTTGAGTTTCCAACAAAGCACAATGCTATGTACATAGGAGAAGCTCAATAAAACCTTTCTGAATAGATAAATGAACAATTATCACTATAAAATATGTAGATACAGCTATAAAAGTATAGAGGTGGGTGTATTAATGTCTATTACATCCCCCCATATTTCCTCTGTAGTATATAATACAGTAATCTACAGAAATTATTTATCATGCTCTACTTAGATTTCACACTTAGAAAATATCACTCCAGTTCATCTTACCCATGTTATTTCTATCTCTTAGAGGTCAGTATTTTGGTACACTTTTGTGATTAAATTTTAATAGCAGAGTTAAACTTTTCTGAAGTATACACACTCTTCATCACATCAACCATGAGATCAATGGCATTTGAGTAGTTTCCAATGTATTTCTGCAAATTACTAGGGACTGATAATTATCACACATTTCACACCTTGAGGTAATAAAACCCCAAACGATAAAATCAGATACTGTGGAAAATGTAGTTAACGCTTCATGAAAAAAAGTCTTAATGTATTAAATAAAACTGCATCTTCATCTTCTTTATGCTTGTGTTTGGGGAAAATAAATAGGCCAATGAATTGCTGTATTCCCAAACTGCATGCTTTTAAAAGAGTAACACATAATCATCTGATCAATTTTGTTCTAGGCAATTATGTTGAAATGGTCATCATGAGATATCAAGAGCAATTGGCTTTTTTTTTAAATCAAGTCTACATCAGAGATATCAAAAAATTTAGAGAAAATGCCACTTAACTATATTATCAATCTATGAAAATTAAAGAAACTTAAAAATGAGAATTTTCATTTGACATTATGACTATAGCCAAAATAGTAATTTAACTTTTAAATTTAATTTGACAGAGAATATTCCAAAATCCTGTTTTCAAAAGATGTTTAATAATAATACATCTCAGTGACATATACCAAAATTACTCCATTTCTATTTTGGCAGTTATTATAAATAATCTTTTAGAGTTTTACTGCAGATTATATTTCAAACAATCTGTCAATCAAATACTTTTGATTATAAAAATCATATCTAACCAAATGCAATTTTATAATTTACATACTCAACTGTACTTGAATATATGTAATTGCATTTCAAAAGACTTAAAATGGCATTCCCTATGTGCTAGGTAGTGTGCTAGGTATTTAAAAAGATCAATGTCATTTCATTTAATCCTTTCAGCAAAACTGTAAATGAAAAAACTTCAATTTCAAAGCAGTTTAATAACTTCCCCAAAGTCAAACAACCTGTAACATCATTTGAAATTATATCCTCTGACTAAAATCACATTTTTTAAAGATACTTTATTGTATTTTATATGTGCATTATATATACAAAACACACACAGAGAACAATTTCATTTATCTAGCATCAAGGAAATTTCCTATGAAAGAATTTTCTAGAAGTTTACACTCTTTTGCACACAGTTGTTTACAACTTTTGTGGAAAAAATTTTTAAAAGATTTTATTTATTTGACAGAGAGAGAGAGAAAGAAGCATGTGCACAAGCGGGGGGGCAGGAGAAGGAGAAGCAGGCTCCGCATTGAGCAGGGAGCTTGCTGAGGGGCTTGATTCCAGGACCCTGGGATCATGACCTGAGCCGAAGGCAGACACTTAACAGACTGACTCACTCAGGCGCCACCTCATTTTCGTGGAAAATTTTTAAGAAGTACATTGATTACCCTTTAACATCCCTATTAGATGGTGAATAAAATATGTGTAATGTTTTTTGATGCTTCAAGTACCAACATGACCATCAGTTTCTGTAGGAAGCAGTAACAGTCATGTATTAAGTGATACTGAAGGTCTATTATCCTTTAGTGGAACTTGGATTATGCTTGTTTGGGGTACTTTTTTTTTTTTACCTTAATTATTGGATGGCTCAATCAGTTTCTTTTGGTTGTGAGTGTGCCTATTTGTTCGGATGCTTCAGTTTTGTATGTCTAACCAGTTCCTTGGAATTTGCAGTATACAGAAATAAAATCTCACCTAGAATTTTTAAATTGTATCTCAAGTATAAATTAACTAGCTCTGTGGGAGAGACCAAACATCTCTATCTGCACAATTATTCAGTCACAAATATTTCATGAGCAATTACTATGTGCCAGATATAGTCCTAGGTGCTAGAAAATCAGTAGAGAATAAAACAAGTAATGGTCTAGACTCTTAAAAGCTCACATTCTAAGGGTGCCTGGGTGGCACAGTTGGTTAAGCCTCCAACTCTTGGTTTTGGCTCAGGTCATGATCTCAGGGATGTGGGATCAAGCCCTGAGTTGGGCTCCATGCTCAATGCAGAGTCTGCTTGATACTCTCTCTCCCTCTCCCTTGCCCCTCCCACTCTTTCTCTCTAAAATAAATAAATAAATCATAAAAAAAAGAAAAGGTCGCATTCTACTGGGAGAAATAGGCAAAGGAAAACGTACTTTCAATTTTATAAAAAGTAAGACATATAATGTTTAATGATGATAAATACTACGGAGAAAAATTACATAAGAAAAAGGATAGAAACCATTGGGGGCAGGGTGGTTGGTGCGATTTTAGATGGAGTATTTAGAAAAGGCCAGACTAAAGGGGGGATATGTGAAAAAAAGAGCTGAACAAAGGGATGCAGGAAGAAACGTTTGTCCTCAGATCCATTGCTCAGTCTTCCTTTGATCTGCTCTTTATTCAGGGATTCTGATCTAGGCCAGCAGTGTCTAGCTGGGTTTGGCTAATGGGAGAACAAAGGAGGAGGGGGAAGAAAGAAAAAAGGATGTTCCCTGTCCCCCTAACCCCTTTTAGCACTATGTCCAGCACTGGGGTGTTTCCTGTCCCCCCAACCCCTTTTAGGCAGTATGTCCATCACTGCCTTGCTTCTGTGGCTCTTAACTCATACTGGCTGGGCTAACCCTATTTAGAATTTTTCTGGTTGACTCCAGCACTTAAGTTCTGATAACACTGCCTCTTTCCTGGGTCTGCTTTTGCCCAAGGCTGGTTTCCTCCTGTTGCTAACCTATGGGTTCTTAGCATTTCCAACACTTGTAAAACCAACTCCATGCGTTAAATCTCCTACTTCAAAATATTTAAATGCTTGTTTTCAATATTTTAAAAAGTTTATGAATCAATATTTGGACACTGATACTACATTACAGAAGGCTAGAGAACAAGACTCATGGTCACCTAGGTGAAGATGATCCTGAATTATGGGAATAACAAGTTCAGAGATGGTAAGAAATGGGTCAGAGAAAAGAATGGATTGGGGGTGAAGCCTATCTTCCAGAGCCTAGTGGACTTTGGCTTTTACTCTAAAAGAGATGGAAAGTTATCAAAGTTTTTTTAACTAGAGAGTGAGAAGATCTCACTTTTGTTTTAACATAACCATTCTTTTCTGAAGGGATGATAGCAGAAGTAGGAAGACAGATTCAAAAGGTGATGAAATATTTTGGTGAAAAATAATTGTGGCAGGAAAATAACTGACAATGGCAAGGAGCAATCAGGTCATGAGCAGATGTTGATGGTCAAGCCAACAGGATTTGAAGATGAATTGCACATTGTTAAACAAGAAAAGGATATGCTGAGTTTCAAAAGTATATTCAAAATCTCAGTGGAGATGTGGAGTATATGAAAATGAGTTATGTAAGTATGAACTCAAGTGAAAAAGTCTGACCTATAGACATAAATTTGGAAATCACATATAAATAGTATTTTTATATGTGATGATAGAAATAGTATTTTATATTTCAGCCATGAGTCTGAAGGACATCACTGATGATATTCCTTGCTTATTTGTAGTGTTTTGGAGTAGCTGAGTCTATCAATAAAGATTATAAGATCTATAGATTAATAATATACAAAAAGTATAGATTTCTTTTAAACTGTAGAATCTTATATTTCAAATATTCTTGCTAAAGTATTCACAATGAGGAGTCATACATTTATTCCAAGTATTCCTGAGCTGATCTTTTGTTGTATTACTTAAGTCTCTGTTACAAATCCAGCTCATATTAAGCGGGAACTTTATAAGATACTTGTGGTATCTAACAGAATCCTAGGACAGTATTAACAGGGCTTTAACATTGTCAGGACTCATCTGGGTCTCTTGCCTCAGAGTCTCTCCATGTATGTCTACTGCATACTGCATTTTTCCTTCTCCCTGCAGACCAACTTTCTCCACATGGCAGAGAATATATCTACCAACAACTCTGCGTCTTAACATCTTACAGCTTTTAGATTCAGAAAAAACACAGTTCTCAAAAAAATAAGAGGGAAAGTGCCAGAAAAAAAAAAAAAAAAGAGTATGTTCAGTACAGCTTTCAAAGCCAATTTAACAGTCTCTTAAGAAAATATGTTTTTCATTCTTTTCATTCATTGCCTACATATATATTCAAGAAGTTATTAGTATTTCTCCTTCAAAAACATGTAAGGATAAAAATAATAGCAGCATTAGAAATCATTTTCATTTTATACAATTTTTTTATTATTTCTTGCAGTTTATCCAAAATCTCATAAGAAGAGTTAAGACTGATGTAACAATTTATCTGCAGTGTATTTGATCAGTATACAACAATAAAGGTTAGCACTGGTGACATGTAAAAGACATGGTATCAGCTAGAAAACTACACAAGAAAAGATTATTTAGTTTAAATCCAACATTCCATGCCACATTTTAGGATTACTTAGATAACTAAAGTGAAAAAAAAAAAATGACCTTGAAGCTATGAAGCATGCTGAACTTACCAGAGTACGATGTACTGATAAATTATTCAACAGTGCATGTGAAGACAGATCTACAAAACACAAAAGAGATACATTGCTGTAATTTATTTATTTAACAGACATTTATTGAGTTGTCTCTTATTTTCAAGGGATAGCAGTATTCTGGTTCTAAAGAAAGAAAAAATAAACTGAAAAATTAGCTTTGTTTAAATGCAAATATTACGAAGGAAAGAAGCATTTTGAGTTTGTTAACTAGGAGTCCAACCAATGTATCTAATCAATTTTTCCAGAATTATTTCCACCATTGCTACCACATAGTCTAACTCTCATCATCTCTCCCAATGAACAATGCAGAAAACAAATACAGCCTTGATTCTACTCTCTACACTGACTATCCTCCGCACAAAATTCAGAGCCATCCTTATAAAATAGGAATGAGATAGAGCCACTCTGTTTGTGTCAACTCTTTGATGGTATTTTATTCCATAAAATCTTTGATCTTTTGCTTGTCTTCAAGGGCCAGAGAAATAAATGCATATGGATAATGTTTAAGATGAAATAAAGTTAAATTGTCAGTAAACTTTCCTTTTTCTTATCAATGGCAGAATAAACGAATAGAATTTACTTTCTGTGTGCTTTGCTTGTGAGGGAAAAAGGTAGAAGATATGAGGATATCAGTATATGTCTGAAGATCAGTGCATTTTCAATCAAATTTCTCACACCTTTTCACACAGAGTTCTCTGCAATAACTTATCTTCTAGTGATGGCTCTGTGCACTATATTTGAAGTTCCTTTGATATGTTACTGTATTATTCTATATGGATCCAATCACAACAAAAATTTCTCTTGAAACTAAGAAATTTTTTTCTTTTATTTTGCAATGAAAATAATTAACACTTTGAACATTTATACACCTGGTCTTGCACTGACCTGACAGTAATATTCGGAGAATTGATTGATTTTGCTGAGGACCTATTTTCCTAGCACTCAGCCAAATGTTAAAATAGAACCCTATAAATAGCATTAATGTACGATGAAAAGACAATAAAAACAACATTCAAATCACTAGTCTAATTAGTCAATTTTGTGCTGCTATTGCTGAATGGAAAATATCTTCAAATACTTTTTTTTTTTTTAATTTTTTTTTATTGTTATGTTAATCCCCATACATTACATCATTAGTTTTAGATATAGTGTTCCATGATTCATTGTTTGTGCATAACACCCAGTGCTCCATGCAGAACGTGCCCTCCTCAATACCCATCACCAGGCTAACCCATCCTCCCAACCCCCTCCCCTCTAGAACCCTCAGTTTGTTTTTCAGAGTCCATCGTCTCTCATGGTTCTTCTCCCCCTCCGATTTCCCCCCCTTCATTCTTCCCCTCCTGCTACATTCTTCTTCTTCTTTTTTTCTTTCTTAACATATATTGCATTATTTGTTTCAGAGGTACAGATCTGAGATTCAACAGTCTTGCACAATTCACAGCGCTTACCAGAACACATACCCTCCCCAGTGTCCATCACCCAGTCACCCCATCCCTCCCACCCCACCCCCCACTCCAGCAACCCTCAGTTTGGTAAAATATCTTCAAATACTTAAAGTTGTCTAAGCTTGTTAACAAACATAGCTTAAGACCAGTATCTACAGTGTGCAGATTGCCAGACAGTTCTATTGGTATTGGATATGGATTTATTTCAGATAAGTTTAATTAAGATGTGGACAAGAATCTTACAAAAGTTGACACCATCAAGGGAATGATTAATTTTACAGAATGGGAGGAGATATTTACTATTCCTCATATACCTGTTGGATATCTACCAAGAAGTATGAAAATGTCTTATTACTCAATATGTACCCATTTAAATAGAAACTAGTGCTACTAAAAATTTACCTTTTTGTTATTTTACTATGTACCACGTACATAGGAATATTTAATTTGCTTAACTATCTTAATTATTGTAGCAACAGTGTTTAATACCTACATTTATAATTGTGGAAATTGAGGCTTCTGGTGTTTATTTACTTTGCTCATGTGGGTGATAGGATTTGTAGTCAGGTGTTATCTGGCTCTGAGGCTCATAATTTTTATCACTTAGTTATACTATCAAAATAGACTAGAATTTAAATGTATTTCCTTTATTTTCTTAATTAGAAATATTTTAAATAAAAAATAATTTATTCAATGCATTGCTTTGTCTACTACCACTGGAGCATAATTTATATCATAAGGAGTTAATATTTGGAAAAAAAATATAACCAAACAGGAATATTTCTTCTTTGTAATTAAAGATTGGAGCCTTTTCATAACAAGTTCAAGTAAAGTTGGACAGTATGACAGGAACAGGTTGGTAACTATGAAGGTATTATAAATTCAAGTGGATTTGATAGAACCAGAACAATTAAATGTTCCGTGGTAGAACTGTCTATTGTTAATTGTTAAACTGTACAATTGAATACTCAAAAGAAGTGTGTGACAACTAGACAAGTAATCTGAAAGTACAAAAATGGAATTAGCTAATATGATAAAACTCATTAGCATAACTCAAGCAGTTATGCTTACTGTTATTGAAGTACATAACAATAAGTTATACACTGGGAGGAAGTGTGCTGAACTTGAAGTTGGAAATAAAGATAACCTTTTCTGAAGATTGTTTTGAAGGTAAAACTATCAAGGTGGACACACAAAGTTTATGCCATCTGTAACATAAAGTTTTAGAGGTTATTTAAAAGAAGCCAGGAGGTGGTAGGAAAATGCTTATTACTGGATAATAAATTTCCCTTTCATTCTTGAATAAATTTTCCATTGGTCATCATTTCACACAATTAAGATTTTCAAATATCTGGACTTCTGAGAAGATGGTGAGGTAGAGGATCCTGAGCTCACTTCATCCCACAGACACACTGAGGTAACAACCACGTCTGTGAAACTAACTCTGAAAATGACCTGAAGGCTGGCAGAACAGACTTTCCACAGTTAATTGTATAGAGGAGACCATATCTAAAAGGGTAGGAGACACAGTTTTGAACCAAACTCCCTGCAACAGTCACCACAAATGGAAGGGAACACCACAAGCAAAAGCACAGAGAAGTGAGAAGATCACCACACCAGGTACCCTGGGCAAGGACCTGCACTAAGAAGACAAGTCCCTATAACATTTGGCTTTGAAAATCAGTGGGGCTTAACTTCATGAGTTTTTACTATCAGCAGTGTTATCTCTAGGAGAGCCTGAGGGCAACAGGAAACTGAGTCTCTGCCTTTAATGAGCCAGCATAACAAATTACCCAGCAAAGATATGGCATAGAAGCAGCACTTTGAAAAACCGATGAGCAATCAGAGATTTATTTACTAATCTCAGAATGTGTGTGGGAGGAGCAAGCATTTTTAGGAGACTTCTCCTGAAAGTACTTTTAGGAGACTTCTCCAGAAGTACTGGCGGGTGCCATTCACCTGACCTCCATGCCAACCTAGCTAGATAGATGGACACTGGCAAGAACCAGCGAGAACAGTTTCCACCTATCTTGCTACCACCACATGTTCAGTTCCTCTGTTCTGCTGCAGATCTGCCCCCATTCAACCCACCTCACTCTGTAGGCATCCCTCCAAAGCAGTTCTTGCCTCATCACACCCTGCCAGTGTTCCCATGGGGACTGGACCGTTATAAAGTGACTTCTGCCCTGAGGAGAGGGAAAAATAACCACACACACCAGCACACCCATAGTCTCAGCAACTGAACATAATAGCTGGAATCACAGAGAGAGTGCCCTGATAATCAGTACAACTGCAGCCCTGGCAGGATGGACTGGGGGCAAGCATCTAGTCAGACTGCCAGCCCTACCCACCAACAAAAGGCATAAGGAGAGCACCTTGCACTTTGGTGTGACTGCAGCCCCAGAAAATAGGCTAAGAGTAGGCATCTGGTATGAGTACTGACAATACTCAACTAAAAGCCCTCTGCAGCCCCAGACTAACCCCTTAACAGCACAAGGACCAATCCCTGCCCAGTATACCCACAGCAGGCAAAGTGGACCATTTCTACCAACTAGACTGAAGGCAAACATGGTGCAACAACAGGACACATCAAACACACATAAGAGACACCCCTGAGAGGTGCCTGGGTGGCTCAGTCGCTAAGCATCTGCCTTTGGCTCAGGTCATGATCCCAGGGTCCTGGAATCGAGCCCCGCATCAGGCTCCCTGCTCGGCGGGAAGCCTGCTTCTCCCTCTCCCACTCCCCCTGCTTGTGTTCCCTCTCTCTCTGTGTCTCTGTCAAATAAATAAATAAAATCTTAAAAAAAAGAGAGAGACACCTCTGAAGCTCCAGGTTCTGGTGAACAGGGAACATTGCATTACAAGGCACTCACTACAGAACCTCTTCTTTAGAAGGCCACTACTTTCAAGGTCAAGAGACATAGATGACTTTCCTAACACATAGAAACAGATACAGAAAGTTAGACAACATGAGGAAACAGAGGAGTATGTTCAAAATGAAAGAACAGGAAAAAAATCACAACAAAAGTTAACAAAACAGAGATAAGCAAAATACCTGATAAAGAATTCAAAGTAATGGCATAAAGACACTAGAGACTTGAGAAAAGAGTGGAGGATTTCAGTGAGATCTTCAACAAAAGATAGAAAATATAAAAAAGAATCCATCAGAGATGAAGAACTCAGTAACTGAAATAAAAATACAAGAGAGGGAATAAATAGTAGAATAGTGGAAGCAGAAGAGTGGATGAGTGAGCTGAAAGAATAATGGAAAGCAACCAAACTGAACAGGAAAAAGAAAAAAATAATAAAAAATGAGATTAGGTCAAGGGAACTCAGCAACACCATTAAGCACAATAATATTCACATTATAGGGATCCCAGAAGAAGAGCGAGAAAAAAGGGCAGAAAATTTATTTGAAGACATAATAGCTGAAAATGTCCCTTATCTGGGGAAGGAAACAGAAATCCAGATCCAGTATGTACAGAGAACTCCCAACAAAATCAGTCCTCCAAGGATGTCTAACCAAGACACATAATAATTAAAATGGCAAAAATTAGTAATAAAAAGAGAATTTTAAAAGCAGCAAGAGAAAACAGTTACATACAAGGAAAACCACATAAAGATATCAGCTGATTTTCAGCAGAAACTTTACAGGACTAAAGGGAGGGGCTTGATATATTCAAAGTGCTGAAAGGAAAAAACCAGCAACCAAGAATACTCTTCTGACAAACTGAGGTTCCAATACTGTGTCTTACCAGTTATGTGGCCTTTGACACAACATTTATCTTAAGTTCTGTGTCCTAAATTTCTGTGTGATGTAGGGCTAATAGCATATACATTTGAGATTAAGTTCAAGTGATATACTATCTAAAGTGCCCAGCCTTTTAAAGTGTTAAAGAATCATCTCGCTCGTCCAGATCACTAATACAAAACATCTACAAATTAGTACTCCTATAATGGAGATGCAGATTTAACAAATCACCATTTCATAATTTAGTTGGTCCAATCTTCCTCAAAGTTGCAGGAGCAACTTAAAAATTTCAATTAAATTGTATCTCTTTAAAAGAAAAAAGAATTTCAATTATCTTCTTGAAAGAGCAGGGAGTCTCTTTAGCAAAATATTATAAAATTGTATCAAATTGTATGGAAGTGCTGAATCACTGTATTGTACACCTGAAACTAATATAACACTGTGTGTTAACTATACTGAAATTAAAATTGAAAAAAAGATGTTCTGCATCATCATGTCATCAGAGAAATGCAGCAACAATTGAATTACAACAAAAATTAAATACCAAAACACACCTATTAGAATGATTAAAATCCAGAACACTACCACCACCACATGCTGGTGAGGAGATGAGGTAACAGGAGTTCTCAATACATTGCTGGTGAGAACAAAGAACAGTGTAGCTACTTAGGAAGACATTTTGGCAGTTTCTTATGAAGCTAAGCATACTCCTTTTTTTTAATATTTTATTTATTTATTTGACAGAGAGAGAGAGAGAGCACAAGCAGCAGGAGCTGCAGAGGGAGAGGGAGAAGCAGGCTCCCCGCTGAGCAGGGAGCCCAGCAGGGGCTAGATCCCAGGACCCTGGGATTATGACCTGAGCTGAAGGCAGAGGCTTAACCGACTGAGTCACCCAGGAGCCCCATGCATACTCTTGCCATATGATCCAGCAAGCACACTCCTTTGTATTTACACAGATGATTTGAAAACTATGTGCACTAAAATCCTGCACACTTGGAAACAAACAAGATGTTCTTGGTTGAAAGGTTAAACTGTGGTATATGCAGACAGTGGAATATTGTTCTACACTAGAAAGACATGAGCTATCAAGCCATGTAAAAACATGGAGAAATCTTAAGTACATACTACTAAGTGAAAAAAAAAGTCATTTTAAAAAGCTACATAGGATATAATTCCAACTAAAGACATTCTGGAAAAGGCAAAACTATGTAGACTAAATAGATCAGTGGTTGCCAGTGGGTAGGGGATTAAATAGGTGAAGACAGGATTTTTATAGTGAAACTATTCTCTATGATATTGTTAAGGGTGGATACATGTCATTATACATTTGTCAAAACCTACAGTATATAAAACACCAAGAGTGAACCTTAATATAAACATAAAAGATAAATGTCAAACTGAGAAAAAATTTACAACATAAAACATACAATGATTCAAAAAGTTGCAAAGGAATAAAAATAACCTAATATGAAAATGAGCAAATTATAATAGGCAATTAATCTCATTACAAAGGAAAATGTAAGAATGAGATATTATTCATTTGTACCCATCAGATTGCAAATATTAAATGAGTTATTAGCATCTAATAGAGGCAAGGATTGAGTAAATGATTATTGTCATAGATTGCTGATGGGAATATAAATAGCTTTACCTCTGGGGAAAATAACCTGGAAAAGCTAGCAAAATTGTAAATGCATGTAACCTTTAACCCATCTATTTTCTATGTTCTTTATTGCATATTTGTCTGCCATCTGGAACTCCCAATTTTATTTTTTCTGGGTCTGTTCTTCCAGTACTGCAGACCATAGGAGATCAAGTTGACTAAGGAAATGTATTCAATATGGAATTGTACTTAGGGCCCAGAGGATGCAGTGGTTTAGATTTCATGGACTGTGTCACCATCATGCCCAGTTGAGTGGTTCTCTATAGCAGGGTTTAGTTGCTTAGATGTAGGTACAGAGAGGAAAAAGAGTTTGCTTGAACACTGTGTTTGGTTTGATTTACCCAAGAACGATAGAAGAACGAGGCAAATATTAACAGTAATGACACAAATGTAATTAAAAGGCAAGTCAAAGCACGCTAACTAGACAGGGAACTAAGGGGAAAAAATAGTTCATGAACAGGGAGAGAGTAATTGGTCTGTGGGCTAAAAGTCATCTTGAAGTCAGAGGATAGTAACAGTGGGAACTGTTGGCCAGGTAAAATGTAACAAGAAGTGATCATCATCATCAGAAGGAATTCTGTGTTAATTATTCTGTAATTTCAAGTTTTAGATGATGAAGATGTCTGGAATTGTCAAGGAAAAGCTCTAACCTGGTAATGTGCCAGGCTGGCCTTTCTGTCTCACCAGAAGGGGGTTAGGAACACAAAACACTCTTTCTTTCTCATGTATAGTATTACAATGCCATTTATATGAAATAGAGGTAAAATGAAGAAAAAACAGTCCTGGGGTGTGATTGTGGGAGTGGGTGGTTAGGTAGGTTAAGCAAAATGATCATAAGAGGAGAGGAGATCAAGAAACCAAAATACCAGATTATTATAAGGATTACCACACAAAGACATTAAAGTCCCTCAGAATGACTACAGAAATTAAAGTGGGCTAGAAGATTGTAAAACGAAGCCCAAAATCATCAAGGAAAGCAGGAGATTGTCTAAAAGGTCATAGTATTAGCAATTAGTAGTAGATGTAAAGCCAAATATTTTAAGTCCTAAAAAAAAGTGTTGTTTTTTTTTTAATGGAATGGAAGAATCTATCATACATTTAATAACACCTCAGTGTATCAGAGAAAATGAGGTCATAAGATTTTAGTCTTAGTAAAGACAATGACTGAGCTTGGAGATTAAAATATAATTAGCACATAGTAGAATTAAATGGTGACCTGGTCAATGTTTGTTGAGTCTCAAGTGACTTGTACTCTGGCCAGATAGTCTCCCTAAAATTAAAAAAAAAAAATTGCTCTCAAGAAAGTTAGAAACCAAGGGGAATCTGAAGGTATTTTTGCACTCTTTTTTTAAAAAGTACACTATTTCTCAAAGGATTAGTTCGATTAAAATCTCCAATTTTAATTTGTGTATGACCAATGGAGTTTCCAGAGAAGTTTCTCCATAGTGCTACATTGTGGTTGCAGAAGGCTTAAGTAGTCACATTAAGGCTCCTTTTAACAAATGATTATGCTCTTCATTATATATACCACAGCGGTAACAGGCAAACAGAATACACAGCTATCTAATAATGTTGTCATTGTACAACAATTAACCTTATTATGTTTTAACAAAAAAATTTTATTTTTATTCATTTATTTGTCAGAGACAGAGAAAGAGAGAGAGAGGGTGCACAAGTAGGAGGAGGGGCAGGTGGAGGGAGAAGCAGACTCCCCACTGAGCAAGGAGCCCGATGCGGGACTTGATCTCAGGACCCTGGGATGATGACCTGAGCCAAAGGCAGACACTTAACAGTCTGAGCCACTCAGGTGTCCCTTAACAAACAAAATTTTATTTATTTTTTCTTATTTTTTTATTATGTTATGCTAATCACCATGCATCATTAGTTTTTGATGTAGTGTTCCATGATTCATTGTTTGCATATAACACCCAGTGCTCCATGCAGTACGTGCCCTCTTTAATACCCATCACCAGGCTAACCCATCCTCCTACGCCCCTCCCCTCTAGAACCCTCAGTTTGTTTTTCAGAGTCCATCGTCTCTCATGGTTCGTCTCCCCCTCCGATTTCCCCCCCTTCATTCTTCCCCTCCTGCTATCTTCTTTTTTTTTATTCAAATATAATGTATTATTTTTTTCAGAGGTACAGATCTGTGATTCAACAGTCTTGCACAATTTACAGCACTCACCATAGCACAAAATTTTAAAAGCAACTTTGGACCCCATGTAATTTAACTCGCACACACTACACATATTTTCTCTGAACATACCTGTAACTTTCATGAGACCAGCAAGAGTTTTTTCTTGTTCACCACTATATTCTGGTGCCTATCAAAGTGTATGGCACATTGTAGGTCTTTACTGCATATTTATTGAATGAACAGATTTCTAGGCATGTTGCCTGCTTCACTCAAGTTGGATGCACAAGTGGATACCCCATTCTCTACTACTTTGAAAGTATATTTAGACATACTTTTCTCACTTTAACCCCAGATGCTTTTTCTGGGCACAGTTGAGAGTACATGCAATTATCCTTGCAGAGAACTCTCAGGTAGGCAGATCTTCTTGCTTTTCAACCTAGCCAGCTCACTCCCATTGATAGAGAAAGGGTGGTTGATTTTGCAAATGGAGAGCCCATTCCCTTTCAAGCCAGGCTCTTCCATTATCAATTGTATGAAAACTAACTCTACTACTCTTCCCCAGCTTCAAAATATCACAATATTTTCTGTTTTAATATATAAAATCCCATGATCATTTTAATCACCCAGTGGATGATTACTATAATGTCAATTCCTAAATTTTTTATCTGGCATTCTTGAGATGTTAATATGCACTATCCTTTCTTATATCTTCTGTTTCACCTAAAATACGCATTTATATTCTGTGAGCATTTATTTCAGACTTGTTTCCATTTGTGTTTTAACATCTCATATTGAAAGCCAAAGGTAGGATGTTCCCATATTCATAATCCCCTAGGGATCTTTTGTTCTTGACTGTGCTTTGACAAAGTAACACTATGCTATTCAATCTAATTTCTTTTCTCTAAAAGTTTTTCTAAGTGGCTATAATATTAATTTAAAGTTTCTTCAATAGATTTTGTCCTAAATAAATCACTGAAAACTGCACGGGTTTTTACTACCAGCTGACCTCCTCCTGAGAAAAAGAAAAGGAACAGGACTCCATTCTCCATTTTTATTGCAACAGGCTGAGAAAGATTCATGTTTAAAATTCAAAGACTGTGATTGAATTAAAAATACATGTGTTTTAAAAAATTCCAGTGGTTGAGGTATTGGTTTAATTTCTTTTGAAGTTTTTGTGTTTGTTTTTCACCTTATACTTCTGCTTGGGAAAAAGTTATTAAAAATTAATATTCAAAAAATGTTTTTCATCAAGGTTTACTTCATTTACTGAAATATTAGAAACTCCAACAAATACCAATAAATGGCTATGCAAAATTGGAACAAGAATGAAAATTTTTTCCATATGTCTACAACTTTAGTAACATTTTAGGGAAAAGATAGGACGAGGAGTTGAGAGAGTTAGAATTTAGTGATTTAAATCCAAAATTACTGGCAATTAATGACAATAAATAAAGGAATACGTAATGAATTGAATGAATGAATGAAAATAAGACATTTAAGACTATTACCCTTCTTGGCAGTCATTTCTTATATTCCTTACAAACTCTTCAACTCATATAAATTCTTTATATTCCTCATAAATATTTTTATAACATGATTCACCATTTAATGAAACACAGTAGAAAGAAAATATGAATACCTATGTGTTTGAGTTTGTTTCATTATGTCTATGATGTTTATGCCATTGAAAGTAAACTAAATGTTCCCTGATGAATATCAATAGCCCCTTAACCTATCAATCTAAACATTCTTTCTCTACTTTCTATGTTGCTTCATAATCAAAAATGGTAAAAACATAACTCAAAATGCCAACAACCAGTATGGAAAGGCAGGATGGCCCATTTTAAAAAGGCAAAAATGAAAACACAGCAAATGAAAAGTTAACTTCCTGCTTTTATCTCCTCCCTGACTAATATTGAGCTAATAGAATGCAGGAATAAAAGAACGCTCTTGGTGTCTTAATTAATTGAGCACTGACTAGCAGTTCTTTTCATAAGGCTTGTGAAAAATGTTCCCTCTGGTAACTTTAAATCCATTTTTATAATTAGCATTTAGTTGTATTCTTGAAACGAAACCAGCTTCTTTTTGTCTGCCAATACCAATTTTCAGCTCAGCAGCTAAAAAATAAGTCCTGTGCATTAAAACCCAGCAGGTTTATGACAAGTTGTAATAACTTATGGAAATTCTGTCATCATTTTACCCATGGAAAATTAATTTCTTCTAAATTGGATATTATGCATTCAAAATTTTATTTGTATTCACTTTTGACAAAAATATAGATCCTATGCTTATAGGCTAAAGATTATTACTTGGAAACAATTATTTGAAATACAAAGACTATCCTTTCTAAATCACTTTTCTAGTATAGTTCTGAATACCTACGTAAAAATTTCCTTCAAAAATAATAGGATGTATATTTATTAAAATTTATGCTATGTTCCTTGGTAAGATCTCCATCTTCAAAGGTTCAAATGCATTTATTTCACCTTGTTTTATTGCCATAATACTGTATTATTTGTGATTATCACAATAAGATAAAAAATCTTGATTTAAGTATTCTTCTTTTAGGTATTGAATCAAATTTTAAAAGCTTTCTAAATTAAGAATACTTATCTTTAAAATTTGAACTGTTTATCAAGTCACCCACCTTAAAATTTTACACTCAAGAGTAAAAAAGTAATTGCACAATTTTCCAGGTAAATTTTCCTTTTTTAGAGAATTCAAGATACCTAATCAATCAAATCATAAGTGTTCTGTTTTTGTATTCACCTTTCTGCTAGGTGATAGTGCTGTACAAAAGCAACATGAGATAAAACTGCCCTGAGTCTACCACTTAGTTGAAGAAATGAGAAAAATAAAAAAATTTATAGTAAAGATTATATAAATTAAGAGCCCAAACTGAGTTTTTAAAATGATATTCAATGGCCACAGAATTGTCATGTTTCATTCATTGTTGGGCTAGAATTGGTCTTAGTCTGCCTGGGCTCCCATGTCAAAATATCATAGACTGGGTGGCTTACCCAACAGAAGACAAGGTGCTGACCAAGCTTGTTTCATTCTAGGGCCTTTCCTCCTGGCTTGTAGGCAGTTCCGTGGTACTGTGTGTTCATATGGCCTCTTTGTGGGAATGTGGAGAAAGAGAGCACTCCCTGGTGTCTGTTCCATTTCTTTAAGATTAGGACCCTACCTTTATGACTTCACTTAACCTTAATCACCTTTTTAAAGGTCCTAACTATAAATACAGTGACGGGGGGCGGGGACGGGGTGGTAGAACTTCAACATACGAATTTTGAGGGAACACCATTCATCCATAGCAGTATCTATATTTTGTTTAGTGGGTAAAATCTACATAAGAGAAAAAAGCATCACTAGTAAGGATTAAAAATCACAAAAAAAAAGGGTCAATAAGTTAATGAACAAACATGTTTTCTGGACTCAGATAAATAGCCGTATCTACAGTAAAGCGTTGTTAATAATAGCAGAAAAATACTGCTTACTCAGAAGACAAGACCACATATTAAAGAGTTCTAAAAATTCAAAACATATTTCAAAATCTCTCTCTCCCTCTTCCTCTCACACACACTATTTTTCTTAAGCTGTATTATGTGTTACTATTCATAAAAAAAAAAAAAAGTTTAGGTTTTACATAATCTTTTGAGGATATTTAAGTCCCACATTGAAATCAGCTACAAAAAGTATTTAGCTAAAGAATGTGATGAGCTACAGATTTAAATACCAGTGTTAAGTATTCAGTAGTTGTTAAATGTAGCTGAAAATGATAGAGGGGCACCTGGGTGGCTCAGTTGGTTAAGCACCTGCCTTTGGCTCAGGTCATAATGTCAGGGTCCTGGGATCCAGCTCAGCAGGGAATCTGCTTGTCCCTCCTTCCTCTGCTCCTCTTCCCTGCTCGTGCTCTCACCCTTTCTCACTCTCAAATAAATACAGTCTTTAAAAAAATGATAGAAAGGTAGAACTCTTGCTTCTACACAGGTTACTTTAACATGTCCTCATCATTTGCTGCTATATGACAACAGTAGTTCACAAAGAATATAATTGTATATAAGAAGCTTAAGTCTTACATAAAAGAGCATCTTGAGAAATGGGGCCATTTAGATCCTATCAGATATTAAAATTATCACCTAATCAGTTTAACTATATCTATCCTATTCTCCCTTTAAGGACAAACACTAAAGTTTTTGATATTCTTTCACTCCTAAAAGATTGAAAACACAATGAAGTAATAAAACACTGTATATTAACTAACTGGCATGAAAACATTTAGACAAGTATTGGAAACTTAACATTTCTTGTTAATTTTTCAATTATGGCTCTTTTTTACATAATCTATTCATCTGCTAGGGCTACCTTTTAAAAAATTACCATAGACTGGGTGAACTTAAATAACAGAAAATTTGTTTTTCCACAGTTCTGGAGATTGGGAAGTATAAATTCAAAGTGGTAATTTTGGTGAGACCCCTCTCCCTGACTTGAAGACAGCCACCTTCTCACTGTGTCCTCGGATAGCCCTTTTAGGAGGGGTTTGGAAGTGGTCTGGTTTCTGTTTCTCTTCTTATAAGTGCATCAGTTCTATCAGATTAAGGCCTTACCCTTATGACCACATTTAACCTTAATTATCTAAGGCTTCTATCTTTAAATATAGTCATTTTGTGAGTTAGGGCTTCAACATATGAATTCTAGGGACACAATTCAGTCCATTATAATCTATACCTAATTTCAAAGAGAAAGTACTTAATGTTTTTATTTATTTTTTATCATTATGTTATGTTAATCACCATACATTATATCATCAGTTTTTGATGTAGTGTTCCATGATTCATTGTTTGCGTGTAACACCAAGTGCTCCATGCAGAACGTGCCCTCTTTAATACCCATCACCAGGCTAACCCATCCTCCTACCACCTCCCCTCTAGAACCCTCAGTTTGTTTTTTAGAGTCCATCTTCTCTCATGGTTCGTCTCCCCCTCCGATTTCCCCCCATCATTCTTCCCCTCCTGCTATCTTCTTTTTTTTTTTTTAACATATATTGTATTATTTGTTTCAGAGGTACTTAATGTCTTTATACTTAGAACTATGTCCCGAAATAAGGCAGAGAAACCAACATAGAAATATAGAACCTATCTCTAATGAAACTAGAAAATCCTGTAACTCCTACAAAGAAAAATAAGGGAGAACTGCCAAATGTGATGAAGGTTAGTGAACCACTGGGATCCCACCAAGAGTGGACACCTTCAGCGGCCTATCTCAGACAAAGCCTGGAAAGTATGCAGCTACCCTCAAAGTAGAATACATGCAGAGAGGTGAACAGGTTGTCCTGGCTTGTGACCAACCATTGGTGAGACAAATACCTTATTAAAAAAAAAAAAAAAAAAAAAAAAAAA
>NW_022589710.1:19036470-19072325 GCF_004348235.1 Phoca vitulina
TAAAAAAAAAAAAAAAAAAAAAAAAAAGCCAAGGAGAGATTTGTCAAAGACAACCAACCTATTCTTCCAAAATTAAATAAATTCTTCCACGAAAGCATCTGTAGGGGAATTCTTAAAACAAAAACAAAAACAAACTCCTTTAAGAAGCTGACACCCTTAATGCTATACAAATGGTTTCAAAGCATTGAGGGAGAAAAAAGGAAACTTTCATTAATAATGCTAACATATACCACCCAAGAAATAATCACAGGGGGAAAAAACAGAAAAATATTCAAAAACTCTACAAATATTAGCCTATAGTGTCCAGCAACCAAATAATAAATACAATAAAAATATTGACACCTATTCAAAAATAAGTCAAGTGATTTTTAAAAAATATACAAGCTTTCTTAGAGTGGCAAGAAATAAAAGGGTAAGGCAAGATGATTCACAGACAAAATGGGTGGTAAAAAGAAAAAATGAATAAAGGGACCAGTAAGCATGAATGAATATATTGAGATTGCCCACTCTTTAAGACACAGCGCAAACATGACTGCTTCCAAGGACTCCGATTGGGCACTCTAAATTGAAATAATTTATAACCCATAACACTCTCTTTACTTGTCCTACACTTTATACCCGGTATTACAGTAATTAATTTGCATACTTTAATCTGTCATATCTTAGTACCTTTCCTATGCTATTAACTTTTGTTAACCTTTCTTGAATAGGTAAGACAATATCCATTCTTCAGAAAGTTTTGGCTCAAGCATTATTTCCTTTTGAAAGCCTTGTTAGTCTAAGTGTTTAGTTTTCCAAGAACTCCCTCTTCATTCTTCTATGAATCCCTCTATCCTACCACATGTTCCTCCTAAAATTACTTTTTGCAAAATCTTTTCCCTTTCTAGGCCTATTCACTTTTGAGGAGTAGGTTACATGTTTCATATCATTCAACCTTGACCACAACCCTATGAAATAGGGACTTTTCCCACATTCTGCTGATGAGAAACCTGAGGTCCCAGGTCATTAAGTAACGTCTCCAAGTCAAAAGCAATCAAGACTGGATTTGACTCAAAGCCATTGGATTGTATGGTTGTACACTTAACCTCTAAGCTATGTTATTGCCCACAAGTTAATATTGATATTAACTTCTAGAGTTTTTAGTCTAAAAAACTACACATTACTTCTACTATCAGGTAGGAAATCCTTGAACTTGTCCTTAGAAGGAATAGAGATGCTACTGTTTATCTAAGTCTAATCCATCATACCAGCTCACCTTTGAGAAAGAGGATTAGTATTTCTAATCTTACTCTAATTTATGAGCACATAAAAAGTTGCTTTGAAATAGTATAATTAGCCTCAAATTATACTAGAGAGCAACCAGAAACAAAGTGATAAAAGGAAACAGCATTTCCTAAATTTTCTGTTCTAATTCATAAAAGGATAAGACTATGATACAATAAAGTATAATGACTCGGTGTCTTCTTATGTCAATTAAAACAGTCTAATGTCTTAGTCTTACCTGTTTTAATAATATTAAGTTTAGTTTAATAGTTCAGTTTAGTTAAGTTTATACTGAAGTTTACTCAAAAGACATCCTATAATCCTTACTTTTTTATGTCATTCATTACCGTTAAGTTCAATAAACTTAGTCATTTAAAAATATTCCAAAATTATCCTTGCTGCTTTTATCTATAATCTTAAAAAGCCATTATTGAGAACAATCATTCTGTTTGTCCAAAAGAATGAAAAAAATGTGGTTTGGTTCTGTTTACCTGAAAAGAATAAGGCACATTTTTAAAAATAATAAATAATAATTACATAAACACATTTCAAAAAAATCTATCATAGCTTGTTAAGTTATTCCTCCTTGAATTCAAGAACCAGATTTAGGAACTATAGTCCAAGAACCTAATTTAGGTACTTGTCATTATTTTGTAGAAAGAACCTATCAACTGGATGGGATAAGTCACTTCTAAAGGAAAGGTTCTTATTCTCCTCATTTATCAGGATACATTTGGTTTATTAAGAAAAGTCCCAAAGAGTTTTATTTCTAGATGTGGTCTCAGGACGTGATTTAAAAGAAAGCCTCCAAATAATGACAGGCATTTTGCCTACCTTGCTTCACTTAAATAAAGAGTAAAAGTTAAGTGGCTTATCAAGATTCATTAATTTGGGGTCATTCTTACCACTAAAATAGATAAGCCACCAAATTTTAGTGTGTGGCCATTTTTATTTAAACCCATAACTTATATTAAGGATCTATTCTGGCTACAAAATAATTGTTAATGTACCAAGCACCAACAGGAGTTCACCATTTATTACTGTGCCACGAGGGCAAAACTCCAAAAGGGAACTTTCAATCTGTTCTCACAGCACTTAACATGTGCAAGTTACTAATCTCAAGGCAAGAATGTTGTATGAATGTATGTTTCTAAAAGAGCAGCTGGTGTACAATCTTAAAATGCAGCTCAGAATCAAAGGAATAAAATTCAAGTGAGCCCCAGTGGGGCTGCTAGCTTCTGTTGGTTACCAGCTGTCATGGGACCAAACTCCAGGACTGTATACTGCTTCCTGTCTTTAAAAAGATTCACTAGTTTGGGAGAACATATGTTTTGGTTTGTTGTATTTTTATTTTGGTACAAAAAAGCTTATTCTAACTGGTTTATCCATTTACTAGTAATATTTTGTGTCCTTGGGAAAATAAAAATTTGAAATACAGTAAAAGGATTTTAAATTTTGACCACTTTGGTGTACCCATTCCTGGGGCAGCTTATTTGGGTGATCTGTGCACTCTGCTCCCTGAAATTTAACTCAGACCTGCATAATATCTTAAATTCCTTATAATCTTAGTTAGGAGTCTAAAATCATGCACTATGAAAATGGAAAAGGAAATGTGTCCTTTAAATAATTTATTTTCTTCCAAGATAGAACATCAATACATTTACTTTAATAATCAACTATTTAGAATATCATATTTTACAAGGTTAGCATAAAACTGAATAATTTAAAGTGTTAAGCAAAACTATTGCATTCTAGTTGGTTATTTTCTGTAGAAATGCACTTTGCCTTCTTGATGTTTCTAATAGCTTCATCCTTATTACCTTCACAGATTAGTACACACAATATGTAAAACAAAATGTAACCTATAGTTATGCACTATATATTGGAAATATGAAAAGTACTTAAGTACTTATCAATTATATCTTAGAAGTCATCATCTCAAATCAAAATCTCATACCTCACATGATAATTTTCCTCAGAACTTTATAAATGCCTAGTTATTATCTACATATTAGTGTAGTAGAAACAACATTGTTGCCTCTTTGATAAAAAGCATTTATATTAATTTTATACTTCTGAGACTGTAGTATTACAACAGTATGCCTAAGATCAAACAGAAAGACCTAATACCATAATATTTGATGGGAGAACCACTGATCACATTGGTCCCATATGTCTCAAGTTACTTCCTTCTCCTCCTCTTTTGGGTGGTATTTTATTTGGTTAACATCTATGCTTTATAAATATGCTCTCTTATAGCTACCGAATGACCATCTTTCACAGTAAATTCTACTTGACTTGTCTTATAACACACAGAGAGCAGATCTCAAGGCTGAATACCTTTAGATCAATATTTTTGTTTATATTTGCTGTTATTCACACACTTCTATAAAAGCTCCTACAAAAGTACCTGGGATTACAAATACTTGCTTTACCAAAGAAGCATGATAGACTTTGCTTCATGTTGTGTATTTCTTCTTCTAGTCCATGAAAGAAAACACACTAGAACTAGACAACCACAAACAATAAGATTAGATTACAGAAAGTTATGTCATGTATACACACACACACATATATATACAAAGATATTTATAATAATTTCATGGAATAGGTTATTAATGGAATTATACGTGTTATTTCTATTGGAAACACTGATCCATGTAGAAATTCTCAAATTTGTTTATTAAAAAAATGTCTAGAAGCAGATTGTCATTGGTATTCATATTTCTAAAAACTGAAGGAAAATAGATCAAAATGTTTCAGCAGAATCTTTTATACATCTTTAAGGATAATTCTTTTAATAATAACAAAGATATGTTCTCTAGCCTTATCATTTGCAGCATATCTTGATCCTTGATCTCACAACTCTTACTGATAGGCTACAATGTAACTCTTACTTAGATAACAAGTTTACAACCACCATAAAATTCAGTAAACTATGCAACACAAATCAACACTATAAATTTAGTATACTTTTTCTTCTATCCCTTAGTCTATCTCTAAAATTTATAAAAAGCTAAAAAAATTATATGTTCTAATTCTAAATATTTATTGCTACAATTTGAAGGAGATAACACACATAAACATTAATTAATGTTATACATTTATAAGGCGCTTTAGATTTTTACTGAATTCAGGACAGTCATCTTTATTTATTATCTTGAAGAAGCTTTGATTTTTCCTTCATAAAACCAATCATGTAAGAATGCCACTACATCTCACACTTATATAGACCATTATAATTAAACTATACCCAGTTCTATAATTGCCAGTTTGCAAATAAATTGCATCTACCAAGCCAGAACAATAAATTTTATGTATACCAGAGAATAAAATATTCTTCTCACATCACTACAGCCAGTTTAAATCTTTGGGCCTCCATAAAGGATTTTGTTTAGACTTTAACAGATTATCTCTCAACTTTCCCTTGTCATGTACTCCCAACACCCCATTCATGTTAATTATTAACCACTTTCTAAAATGTCTTAAAATAGGTCTCTAGGTCATGTTCAAAAGGACAGGTAAATAATGTTTTTGTGTGTGTGTGTTGTTTTTTGTTTTGTTTTTTTCCTTCTAGATTAAATGGCGCTGATAAATAAAACTGCTTTTTAAAAATACTGTTTGAAACTACTGCTTGAGTTCAAATCATATGTATTTTACTAAATTTCTCTTCCAATTTATTGCCTAGCTAAGTACGGTTAGAAAGTCAGCCTAAAAGTCAAATATACAAATATGTATGTAAATATATGTAATGCTTTAATAATTTCCATATACAGTTTAACAAATGGAATCAGCTGACTTCTATAGAATAATAAATCAACAATCCTAGCAACAATTTGAAATCATCAAGGTAGATAGCCTCTTTGCAACTAACTTTGTCATGGATGTCAAGTTTTGTAATTGAAAACTTACAAAACTTCCACAAAAGTGGAAACTCTGGATATAATTATCAGTATTGTATGTAGTGTTAGGAATATTTAATAACTCCTCATTCATGCTTAGTATTATACTAAGCACTGAAAATAAGGTCCAAAGTAATTAATTTCAAGCCCATACAGTTTAATATTTTAAAGCTTCTTACTAGTTATATAAAAATTAAATCATTAAACACTTGGTAGATCATCAAAAATCTATCTAAAGAGTTGGGTGGTTATAGTGGAAAATAATTAGATGTTTATTTTTAATTATGCAACAGAAGTAAGTACTTAGAAAAATGTATCATACAACAAAAAATAGACAAGCATAGTGCAAATTAATTGAAGGTACATTTATAACTCTGACTACTTAATTTGTGCATAGATTTAGTCAGAAAGCAGGCTTACACTTTCCAGAGATATGATAAACTGACAAGATCTTTAATATATCTTATAAATGTTAATTTTCCCCACAGGGGAACTAATGCTCCGATTAGCTAAAGTAAACAGCGAGTGATATGCAATTAAAAGTGGTTCTCATTGACAACACTTTCCCTTTTGAAACATAATAAAAGTTTAAAACAAACATACTGCTCTACACACTCAGGAGAAACAATGAAATAGGATTCCAGAATTCAGGTTGTGTTTTAACTTTGCCATTAATTAGCCTTGTGCTATATAACTTAACTCAGATTCCACATTAGTTAAACGCACTATAATAACTGCCTTAGGAATTTTATAAGGTATTTCAGAATTTCCAAAAAGATAACTTTTGAAGTAAAGTTTTTGTACCAAACACCTATTAATATAAGGACTGTTTATCTTGGAAATTCATCATATACAATTTTTCAGTATTAGAATGATATGTCTTAATAATTCCAGGGAAGAGAGGAAGAGACTATAGGGATGGCATCAGTGGAGGAAAGGAGAAATAAACTATTTGCATTTTTGTTATGCCTATATAGCCCAAAGTTAGTTTACAAAAGGGGGGGGGGAGATTATACATTAATTTCTCAAGGCTTTTATCTATTTCATGGTTATAACATCCTGTAAGCAACACAGATATATTCAATATTATCCTCATCTCCTATATCAAGAAACTAGATTTCTTGTGCAAATGTCACACACACAATAATGTCAACCAGTGTACCAGAATGGAAATTTCCTGATTCTCAGATTATTCCTAACTTTTCTGCTCAGAAATGACAAGGACACAGCTTCAATGAAAACCCTGCCACAGGGTAGTTCTATTTTTAAATTTTGAGGAACCTCCACACTGTTCCAGAATGGCTGCACCAGTGTGCATTCCCACCAAGAGTGTAAGAGGGTTCCCCTTTCTCCACATCTGTGATCCAGCAATTGCACAACTAGGTATTTACCCAAAGGATACAAAATACTGATTCAAGGGGATACATGCACCCCCATGTTTATAGGAGCATAATTAACAATGGCCAAATTATGGAAAGAGCCCAAATGTCCATCGATGATGAGTGGATAAAGATGTGGTATATACATACCACATGGAATATAGAAGAGTCATAAAAATAATTAAATCTTACCATTTGCAACAATGTGGATGGAGCTAAAGAGTATTATGCTAAGCAAAATAAGTCATTCAGAGAAAGACAAATACCATATGATTTTACTCATATGTGGAATTTAAGAAACAAAACAGATGAACATAGGGGTAAAAAAATAAAAAGAGAGAGAAAGACATACCAGAAAATAGACTCTCAACTATAGAGAACAAATGGAGGGTTACTGGAGGGGAGGTGGGTGAAGAGATGGGTTAAATGGGTGATGGGTGTTAAAGAGGGCATTTGTTGGGATGAGCACTCGGTGTTGTATGTAAATGAATCACTAAACCCTACACCTGAAACTAATATTACACTGTATGTTAACTGAAATTTAAATAAAAACTTAAAAAAAAAAAAAAGAAAGAAAGAAAACCTTACCACAAACATTTACTGCAGCAAAACAGCATCTGCACAAGAGGATCAAAGTGAGGAGTTCAATTCATCTTGCTTTAGAGACAGAGCCTGCTATCTTCATTTGAATTTCCTCCCCATTCTTTGCCTTATCAAGTTCCATTTTCTTCTTGTAATGCCTATCATAAACTCTCATAAATGGAAAGAACTGCTCCTTCTGAACTTCTGCAGAATTTATTGAGCATGATACTAAGCTTGAACTTATATGGACCTTGTATGGCTTTCTAACTTTCTTATGTTTTTCATCTCACAAATATCAAAAATGAGAAGATTCAACGATTATGAGGTCAGTCTCTGCAGATCATCTACCTCTCTTCTTTGGTAAATAGTTTTCATAGTTTTTCCCATAAAGTTTATTTCTGTACATGTCTGCATCCTATAGACTGAGTTTCTGGAGGATTGGGATAACCAGTTGAAAATCACCACAACACCTACAGAGTCACAAGTGCTATTTAGCACTCAACAAATAATTAATGAAGACATAAATGTTCAACAAATACTTGCTCTATATTTTATAATGGAATTTGCCAAGCATTTATTTAAAATTTTTAGATGGAGAAACAATTTTTCCAACTGATATTTTAAAATAAGATTAAATTAAGAATATAGGTAAAAATTATGTTTTGTTTTCATTAATTTCAGATGATTCTGTTGTTTTGCTGAAAGAAGGATGAATCAATGAGCATAACTTATTCAGAAAAAAAATAAAATTAAATTGCCCAGCTAAATAAAAATGTTGCATTAATGATGTTTGTAGATAACTGATAATCGCAACAAAGAATTTGTCCAAATGTGTTTTGGAATTGGAGATGAAGGATTTTGTGATCGGTCATGGCCACTTTTTTTTTTTTTAAGATTTTTTATTTATCTGAGAGAGAGAGAAGATGAGTGGTGGGGGGAGGGACAGAGGGAGAGGGAGAAAAAGACTCCCCACTGAGCAGAGAGACCCAACATGGGGCTCAATCCCAGGACCTTGATATCCTGACCTAGGCCAAAGGCAGACGCTTATCCAACACCCAGGCACCCCTCATGGCCACTCTTCTAAGATCATACAGCATAGTTTCTTATATTGGAAAAGAAAGAAAAATCAAAATCAAGAAGAAATGATTATGTGGGTAGCACAGTACCATCATAAGTATTCAGTGATGTTAGGAAGGAAGAAAGAAAGGAGGAAAGGAAAGAGACTGGAAAGCAGGGCGTAGGGAAGAAGGAACCCTATCAGAAATTTTATTTGGTCAGAGCAAGTGAGAGGATTTGCTTGGGTTTCCTTGTCCTTTACCTTCATACACAGAAGACAGAGCAAGACCATATTCTGGGGGGAGGGGGGGAGACCCCATTATCCACATTTAGCAGTATGTCACTATTAACTAGATTTTAACAGTCATGTTATATAGTAAACATGTGTTAATTAATCCAAAATAAAAAGAAGAGATTACTATGATTATATATTTAAATCTTTCATTTTAAAAGCCATAAAATATTCGCAAATCTGCTAGCTACTTATTGTGGCCCTTAAATTTCACTTTGTCTCTTTATTGTGGCCCTTAAATTTCACTTTGTCTCTTTAGTAGCCTACATCCCAAATGTAGATATAAATGTTGACAATATTTACATCCTCTATTACTCTCTAGCAGTAATTCTCTAACAGATGTAAGTCTATTTGGATTTTTCTAAGGCAGTCCAGAGAAGTGAAGGGGTTTTTTCTCACTTGGGGGGGAAAAAAAAAACACATCAGAATAGGTTTTATTTAACGTTTATTTTTAAAATACATAGATTATGTTTATTTTCTAAGAATATTAAAGGGCAGCAACCCTACCTATTTGTGATAAAGTCCCTACAGGAAAGATAATACTAGACATATATAGGAGTACCTGGGTGGTGCATTCAGTTAAGCATCTGACTCTTGATTTTGGCTCAGGTCATGATCTCAGGGTCATCAGATCAAGCTCCATGTAAGGATCCATGTTGGGCATGAAGTCTGTTTAAGATTCTCTCTTAGGGCGCTTGGGTGGCTCAGTCGGTTAAGCGGCTGCCTTTGGCTCGGTCGTGATCCCAGGGTCCTGGGATCCAGCCCCACACTGGGCTCCCTACTCAGTGGGGAGTTTATTTCTCTCCCTCTCCCATGCACCTGCTCTCTCGCTCACTCTCTCTCAAAATCTTAAAAAAAAAAAAAAAAGATTCTCTCACTGCCTCTGCCTCTCCCTCGCTCTCTAAAAATTTTTTTTAAAGTTAAAAAAAAGAAAGCTATATGGCAGATAATAGTAGCAACTTGTATTTAATGAGCATGTACTAAGTTCCTTAAGGATCTTAAAACACCTGCCTTAACACCTTTAAAAAATATGACCATAGTTTGATGCTGTCATTTTAAAATATTTATCCTATGCTCCTGTTTGGTCTTTTTGGCAATAACATTTTCCCTTGTCATTTTGCAAATTCACTATGATCCACCACCATTTACTGCTTTATATAATTTCTCTTGGTTGTTCCATACTATTTTATGGGATAACCTACACATTTTTGTCATCAAAACATACATTTGCATTTTCTTCAGCACTGTTCTTTGAATTTCCATTTTTCATCTCTACCTTAGATAAGAAGCTCTTCGTTTAGAAGAATAAAGTACAAGAGAGAAAAAAAAGGGGATGGAAACAACTAAACTGAACTTGAATTTGAGAAGTTGCCAAACTGACACGTCCACTACTCAACAAATTGCACAGACTAATCTTTTGGTTGGATTCAAGTTATTCACAGCAGAGTGAAACTTCCAGTCCACACACTTACAGTTCTGGGAAGCCAGCATGGCAGGAGTGACCAAAATGATCAAGGTATTATTTATTTATATCCATCTATAAAACAAATATTAAATGTAATTATTTTATCTATTTTTCTATGCCACTTTCTTAGATAATGACTAGTGATACCACCACCACATCCAAATGCAGAGCTTCTTCCTACATAGTATGATCCCCACATACCCATATATCTAGATGCCTTGTATATATAAAAGCAGGAGGTAGATGGGAGAATGGGTGAAATAGGTGAAGGAGATTAAGAACACACTTATCATGATGGGCACTGAGTGATGTATAAAATTCTTGAATCACTATATTGTGCACCTGTAACTCATATAACACTGTATGTTAATTATACTGAAATTAAAGGGGAAAAAAGGTACAATCAAAAAACATGCTTCAGCCTGTTTTAATGCTATTTAAATCACTTCTCTCAAGATAATTATAGACACCAACTATTGTTCTATGCTCGGTATGATGCATAGATTCATTGCCTTTGAGGTTTACTAGGTCACTTTTAAAATCTTAACTAAAATCTAACTTTATATACAGAGGAAATTACCAATATCCTTCCTTTGCCTCTCTGTGACAAGGCATATTCACCTGCAGAATAAAATGTAAGCTATTTATATACTATTAACAATACTACTTATATCAAAGGGATAATTTTTGGGGCGCCTGGGTGGCTCACTTGGTTAAGCGACTGCCTTCAGCTCAGGTCATGATCCTGGAGTCCTGGGATCGAGTCCCGCATCGGGCTCCCGGCTCGGCAGGAAGCCTGCTTCTCCCTCTCCCACTCCCCCTGCTTGTGTTCCCTCTCTCGCTGTCTCTCTCTCTGTCAAATAAATAAATAAAATCTTTAAAAAAAAAAAAGGGATAATTTTTTATATATTAACTTCTGTAAAGTAATAAAGATTTGACATTTTAAGGGTATATTAACTTTTTCCTTATGAATCTGTCTTTTCCTAGATTTTATATTTTTTTTTCTTTTAGCATACAATATATAAATTCCATTTATCTATTACAGAGGAACTAGTTACCCATATTATCCAGTTAAGACAGTAAAGATAAATAGTATATAATAGATATTTAGAAATACTAAATTTTTTTCATAAAATATGTCACTGTCTGATTTTGGTGGATAAGCAGCTAATAAGGAGCAGCTTAAAAATATATAATTCACTGGTGAGTTTTCAGAACTACTATGTTCTAATAACAAGAAACAAGCCAGGGATGATAAACATTTCAATATCTACTTTGAGGCCAGGCAGAGCACAATTATAGGAACAATTATTTCATATACACACATCCATATATTTGGGTGAGAGCCTAGAGAATTTATCACATGAAAATGCAGCTAATACAAAAGCACTGTGTTTAGATAGGAGATATCTAAAACAGACCATTTACCTTATTAATACCTAGGTTTAGAGCACGGATATCCTTGTACTAAAATTAAAGCAGCACAGCCTTCGCCTACACGTCTAGGAAATGGTGTTAGCCCTGCAGCAGAGGCGATAAGGGGTTTACATGCTATTTCTCTTGCTAATGGAATGAAGACAGACTTACTAACTGGAAATCATTTTTCTATTTTCCGTCACGATTTTGCTTCCTTCTCTTTATCTCTTTTCAATTTATGTTCTTTTCTTTCTCGCTCTCTCTCCCAACACCCTTCTTCCAAAAATGCCTCACATATCCCAAAGCTTTAAATGCCTCACTTTTTCCTAGAAAAGTTATTAGAGATCACCATCCATGGGCAAGAAAAACTGAAGAGCAGGAGTACGGTGGACTATTACATAATACTGTAAGACCTGGGATATGAAAGAGCAAAATAGCAAAACCACTCAAAGAGATCTGGATAAACTCCTTAACCATGCAGCGAAATGCAACATGAAGTTGAAAAATTACTGTTATCATCAAAAATTATATAGAGAAGGGCGCCTGGGTGGCTCAGTTGGTTAAGCGACTGCCTTCAGCTCAGATCATGATCCTGGAGTCCCGGGATCGAGTCCCGCATCGGGCTCCCTGCTCGGCAGGGAGTCTGCTTCTCCCTCTGACCCTCCTCCCTCTCATGCTCTCTGTCTCTCATTCTCTCTCTCTCAAATAAATAAATAAATAAAATCTTTAAAAAAAAAAAATTATATAGAGAATAGTACACTGCTTTTCAGGACAGTATGGTCTTGATTCAGCATAAATAATATGCAACCTACCGGGCAAATAACCAAGCTAAAAATAACAAGGGAATGCCCAGAAACAAAGTAAACCAAAACCAAGAAATCCAAAGCTTGCAAAATCATCCAAAGAGTATGCAGTGTGTCTGTCTTTAAGTACACTGAAGCCTAGTATTGAATAATGTCATGATTTCTATATCTCCCTTTTGAACTTACACATACTAAGCTATTCCTCCAGTCATTATTAATTTTTAAAATCACCTATTTATCAAAATAAAATATGCTCATTGATAAAAATTGAAAAAGTGTACTAAAAAAAACTTTGCTCTGACAAACACCTAAAACACATACTGCTGTTAATATTTTGGCATATTTTACATTTTCTTTTTAATTTTACTGTTTTTTTAAAGAAGTTCCTGCTGCATTTATAACTTGAGTCTTCTATTTTAACAATGTATAATTCACTTTTATATTTATCTCTATTGGGAAATTTATTTTTTTAAAGATTTATTTTTGAGAGAGAGAGCGCACACATGCCAGGGAGAAGGGGCAGAGGGAGAAGCAGACTCCCCACTGAGCAGAGAGCCAAGTGTGGGACTCGATCCCAAGACCCTGGGATTATGACCTGAGCCAAAGACAGATGCTTAACTGACTGAGCCACCCAGGTGCCCTCTCTTGGGAAATTTAAATGGTTTCATTTCACTGCATTACTGTATTGTTTAACCCATTATTAAATAAGCACCACCTTTAAACATTAGTTGGTTTGATAAACGGTCATTACCTCTTCATGATAATTAGAAAACTATATTAAAGTCCTGAACATCACCAGGATATACTGGGTTATTGGTCAGTAGTAAATGCTAGGGTGTGCCGCCTATACTTTCCCTAACTTCGGATTAGGGCCCTTATTTCCTCAGTTCCTACAAGCGTCACCTGCTGCCAGTTCACAACTGAATCCCTCCCCTAGAACTCTCACCAACCCAAGAGCGCTGCCTCAGCCTGGCTTGAAAATCTTCCCCAGTTCCTGATCTATACCTGGATCCTAAGCCCCCGCCCTCCTGTTTCAACTCCCAACTCCCAGGGCCACCCAGTGGCAGCACTCCTTGTGGCACTGCAGTATGGGTACCAGATCCTGCTCCCTTCATCCCCTCCCTCACAGGATGTTTTATTCCATTTGAGTTGTTATAACAAAATACCATAGACTGTGTGACTTATGAACAAAAGGCTTATTTCTCACAGTTCCAAAGGCTGGGAAGTCCAAGATCAAGGACCAGCAGATGTGGTGTCAGATGAGGCCCTCTTCCTTCTGTAACCTCACTTGGCAGAAGGGGTGAGGGAACTCTCTCGGATCTCTTTTATAAGGGTACTAATCCCAATCATGAGGGCTCCACCCTATAAAATAATCACCTCTAAAAATCCAACCTCTTAATAACATCACCTTCAGGGTTCGGATTTCAGTGTATGAATTTGGCGGTCACAAACATTCAATCTATAGTACAGGTTTTGATACTGAGAGGACCCCCCCAATAAACTTGCTGTAAGCAAATCTCCATTTCAGGGTCTAGGATTAAAGACAGTTTATTGCAATTTTTCAAAGACCAAACAATCTGTAGGAAATAATATCTATTTGTTATTAAGTTGGAATCTATAAATCATTTATGCCCTGTGATTGAATTAATGATTGTCTATCTTATATTAGAATTTACCTGGATTGAGATATACATTACTTAGCAACATTAGACAATATATATTCCTTTTATGTGTACTCATGATGGTGTTCATAACATGAATCTTGGTTTTTACCTATTTAATATTTTTTGTTGTTTGACAATATGACACATACTATTATTTCCTATATGTGCTATTCAATCATCTCATAAGCATGATAAAAAGCACTATATATCTGTTCTATAAGTTTTTGTAACTGTTAATTTATACTTAAAAGATTCAAAAGTGGATAAATCCTCTCTTAAAACAATTTTATGGGAAAATATGAAAAAAATTCCTTAAAGATGTTAAGATGCAGAAGATCTGATCTGCTCTTTCTCTTTGAGAGAATGTGTCTAAAGAAATTAGCAGATCAAGCAGGATGTGCCCGGTAACATCAGTAACCTAATCACACAGACAATCATAATGTGATATGACCCAGGGGAATGGCACAGGAGATAAAATACCATGTATCTTCATTATAATTTTGACACATGAGGTGAAATTAAAGAATTAAAAAGAAACCCAGTTGTCTGAGAAGCACAGTTTTGTTCTGACCACGAAAGAAATATAATCCACAGAGGAAATTTATACTGAATTAACATATTGAGTAAGTCAAACCTGATACTTTATGCCATTAGGACAAAGGGTAGAAAATGATCACTAGAAAAACTTTAAAACACAGTATTTTGTATTCTCTGATGCTTCTGATCCTAAGAAGTAATGATTATGTAAGATGGATTTGATAATATTCATAATTAACATAATTAACATTGTAGTGTAATTAGGTACCCCTAGACTCTAAGTTCCATTATCCCAATGAGCAACAGATTTTTGTGTGATTTCTTGCTTAAAAGTAGGTCAAAGAATGTCTGAGAGGCCACCCTTTAGGCCAATGTCTACAATAAATGTTTCTAACTGCACTCTTAAATCTTGTCAGTCACCTGAAAAAAATGCATTATACTTCTCGCAAGTAGGGCTGGCCAAGTGAGTAAAAATAGCTCAAGCACTTCTTAGCAGTCAAAACGTACCACTCAAAATCCATGACACAAATGATGTTCTTAGACAAAGCTCAGCCCAGTATATCAGACCTCAAATATAACAAAATTCACTATTCCAAATCAATTGCATTGAAAAACAAAGAAAGAAAGAAAGAAAAAAAGCAGAGATAAATGTTACATTGATCTCTAAAACTGAGTTTTTTAAAAATTATTATTCAATGAACACATTGAACTAATAAAAAATATCCCTTAGGAGTTAATCATAAAAATCAATTTTTATCTAAATTGAATTTTCTCATGGCATAATGGTTTCAAAACATTTAGAGGTGCAGAAAACATTTCTCTTTTTAAAAATTTTTTAAAATATGAACGCTTCACAAATTTGCATGTGATCCTTGCACAGGGGCCATGCTAATCTCTGTATCATTCCAATTTTAGTATTTGTACTGCCAAAGTGAGCATAATATTCTCTTTGTAATATAAATCTTGCTTTTTCTATATACTGTTGTGGAAATACTAAAAAAAAAAAAAAAAACTTGTAGAAAATTTTTGATGTATAATTTAATGTTCTTAATTTTTATTTTAATCATGTTAGCAGATAGAAAAAGTTGACCACCAAATGAGTTGAGCTTTAAATACATACTAGAAATTGATTGCCTAAGTAAAGTCTTTATGGTAACTTTCAGTTTGATATATTATTTTAAAGACCAAAGACTGCTATATAGAAGTATAGGACACATACATTTGATATACAGCAAGCTAAGGTATTCTGGCAGAAAGAGACTAATATGAGTCACTAATATACATATTAATTATTAGACAGATGGCGTTACCTACTTGTAAACTACTTTATGAGTAGGCTAAAAAGTATATTCTTGGTTTTCAAAAATATGAGCAATAGGTATTGAACAGCATGTTTACTTAGCAAACATAGAAAGATTCAAGTTATATTACTAAATGTATTACTGTTAAGCATCTTAAAATTAAGATGTTGCCCAATATTCTAAAATAGCAAAATGTAAGAAAGTAAAAGACTTATTATTCAAATGATAATAGTGCTAAATTTTTAGAAGGATATAGAATTTATTAATGCTTTAGTGTCCTCACAAATAAAGTATATATTTGATATACTTTGCTCTACAAATATTTCCTAATGGATACAGAAATACCAAGGCTTTACTTTGCACAATCTTTCATAATAATTCCTAAAATAAGACATTCCAACTCATTTTTGAGCTGGCAAATAACAGGTAATATTTGATTTAAAAAAAAAAAAAAGTGTGTGGGAGGTGGGGGGAAGCTGATACCAAAAATGGCAGCTTACTTGGAGCACTTGTATTATTTTAAATACCATTTAGTATGAGTGAACAATTCCTGTTTCTAAAAACTATACATCTATTCCACAAGCTAAAAAATAACATCTGTAGTATACTTGACACAACATACTTGGTCTTCACATACATGTAACTTAATCTCTCATACATGTATGTCTTCACATTCACATACATGTAACTTAATTGTACCAATAAATTCCTCTCTTAAGTCAATTCACTTCTCCAATTCCACCACCACAAATCTTAATCAAGTGACCTAATTCAAATTTCATCTGAACTACTGAATGACTTCATAAAGGACCTCCACAAATTTACTTTTTCCTCTTCATCTTGATCAATAAATTAGAATCTATAAAAAAATCAACACTCAGACTAAAAACTACTAGTCTTTATATTATCTATAAGGTCTACATTCTGTCATGCTCATTTTTGTCACAGGAATATTTTACATGCCATTTTGGTGTGGGATTTCGTCTGTTTCATTACTCATTTCCATGAGCTTGAAAGTTTATCAAGCATATGCCAAAACTCAAGAAATGTTTTCCAAAAGAATAAACATTAGATGAACTTAGAACACAAATCAATGAAATTGAGCACAGAAAATCAATAGAGACAAAACCAAAAGCTGGTTCTTTGAAAAGATCAGTAAAATCTGTAAGCCCCTAGCCAGGGTAACTTAGAAAAACAGATAGTTCACAATTACTAATATCAGTAATGAAAGAAGAGACATCACTAAAGATCCCATGGACATTAAAAGAATAAAGAAATACTATGAACAACTCTATGACTATAAATTTAATAACTTAGATGAAATGGACCAATTCCTTGAAAGACAGAATTAGCCAAAATTTACCCAAGAAGAAACAGACAATCTGAATAAGCCTGAACAAATCTCTTTTACAAGCTCTTTCTTTTCTTCCTTTTTTTTAGTTTCTTTTTTTTAACTTTATTTTATTATGTTATGTTAATCACCATACATTACATCATTAGTTTCTGATGTAGTGTTCCATGATTCATTGTTTGCATATAACACCCAGTGCTCCATTCAGTATGCGCCCTCTTTAATACCCATCACCAGGCTAACCCATACCCTCACCCCCCTCCCCTCTAGAACCCTCAGTTTGTTTCTCAGAGTCCATAGTCTCTCATGGTTCATCCCCCTCTGATTTCCCCCCCTTCATTTTTCCCTTCCTAATATCTTCTTCTTTTTTTTTTTTGTTAAAACATATAATGTATCATTTGTTTCAGAGGTACAGGTCTGTGATTCATCAGTCTTACACAATTCACAGAGCTCACCATAGCACATACCCTCCCCAATGTCTATCACCCAGCCACCCCATCCCTCCACCCCCCACCACTCCTAATCTACTAAACAAATTGAATAAACAGTAAGTAAACTTCTAAAGTAGAAAGCACCAGGCCCAGATGAGTTCACTGGTGAATTTTATCAGAAATTTAAGGAAGAAATTATACCAATTCTCTACAATTTCTTCCAGAAAGATAGAAGGAAAAGGAATATTTTTTTTATTATGTTATGTTAGTCACCATACAATATGTCATTAGTTTTTTGATGTAGTGATCCACGATTCATTGTTTTCATATAACACCCAGTGCTCTATGCAGTACCCTCCTTAATACCCATCATTGGGCTTTCCTAACTCATTTTATAAGGCCAGAATTACTGTGACACCAAAACCAGACAAATATATTACAAGAAAACTACAGACCAGTATCTCTCATGAACACAGATACAAGTTTCTCAACAAAATATTAGCAAATCAAATCCAACAATGTATGAAGAATTATATACCATGGCCAAGTGGGATTTAAATGAATCCAGACACAATCTTACACTCTTCATAAAAACTAACTCAAAATGGATCACAGACCTAAATATAACATGTCAAACTATATGACTGTTAGAAGATAATATAGGAGAAAACCTAAATGACTTTAGGTACTTTTATTTACTTATTTTTTAAAGACTCACTTTTTTTTTTTTTTTTTTTTTAGATTTTAATTTATTTATTTGACAGAGAGAGACACAGTGAGAGAGGGAACACAAGCAGGGGGAGTGGGAGAGGCAGAAGCAGGCTTCCCCTGAGCAGGGAGCCCGATGCAGGGCTCGATCCCAGGACCCTGGGATCATGACCTGAGCGGAAGGCAGATGCTTAACGACTGAGCCACCTAGGCACCCCTAGGTATTTTTAGATACAACACAAAAGGTATGATCCAGAAAAGAAATAATTGATATACTGGACATCATTAAAATTAAAAACTCTTCTGTAAAAGAATTAAAAGAAAAGTCACAGACCAGAAGAAAATATTTGAATAAACATCTGATAAAGCACTATAATCCAATATATACAAAGAACTCTTAAAACTCATCCATGAGGAAACAAACAACCCAGTCATGTTCCCTGCAGCATTATTCACAATAGCCAAGACATAAATAATTTAAGTGTCTGATGATGGGCGAATGGATAAAGAAATTTAGTTATGCACACACATATACAAGCATTGGGATATTATTCAGCCTTAAAAATGAAAATGATCTTGCCATTGACAATAACATGGATGAACCTGGAGAATATTTTTCTAACTGAAATAAGTCAGACACATTAAGAAAAATACCACATGAATTCACCTATATCCAGAATCTAACAAACTCATATTCATAGAAACCAAGTAAAACACTGGTTAGTAGGGATAGGGAGGTGGGGGAACAGGGACATGTTGGTCAAAAGGTACAAAGTTGCTATCATGTAGACAAATAAGTTCTAGAGATCTAGGGCACAGCATGGATAACTATAGTTAATAATAATGAATTGTATACTGGAAATTTGCTAGAATTAGATTTCAGATGTTCTTACCACAAAAAAAAAAGTAACTATGTGAGGAAACGAATATGTTAATTAGCTTGACTATAGTACTCATTTCAGTATGTATATGTATATCAACACATTGTATTATAGGCCTTAAATTTTATTTTTAAAAAAGAAAATTACACAATTAAAAGAATTAGCCGAAGACCTTTACAGACACCTCATCAAGAAAGACATATAGATGGCAAATAAGTGCACAAAAAGATGCTCTATGTCATGTCATCTGGGTAATGCAAATTAAAACAAAAATACCACCACACACCTATTACAATGACCAAAATTCAGAACACGGACCATACCAAATTCTGGCGAGTAAGTGGGGCAACGGGAATTCTCTTACATTGCCAGTGGGAATGAAAAAAATGGTAAAGACATTTTGGGAGATAATATGGCTGTTTCTTGTAAACTTACTCTTATCCTACGATCTAACAGTTGGGGTTTTTGGTATTTACCAAAAGAATCGCCAATTTATGTCTCCACAAAAAACTGCACACAGGCATTTACAGCAGCCTTATTTATAACTGCAAAAGTGTGGAAGCAACCAAAATGCCCTTCAGTAGGTGTATGAATAAATAAACTTGGTAATCTGGACAATGGAATATTATTCAGCCCTAAAAAATGAGCTATCAATACATTGAAAGACATGGAGAAAGCTTAAAACACATTTTATTAATTGAAAGAAGCCAATCAGAAAAGGCTACATACTGTATGATTCTAACTGTAGGATATTCTAGAAAAGGCAAAACTATGTAGAGAGTAAAAAGGTCAGTAGTTTCCAGAGATTAGGAGGGAGGAAGGGATCAATTAGTCAAGCAGAGGATTTTTAGGGCATTGAAACTACTCTGTATGATATTATAATGTGAATATGTGTTCTATACATTTGTCCAAACCCATGGAATGTACAACAGTCAACACTAATATAAATTAGACTATGTGATAATGATGTGTCAATGCATCAATTATAACAAATGTATCACTTAGATGGGGAATGTTGATAATGGGGGAGACTATGCGTAAGTGGGAGGCAGAAGGCTTATGAAAAAATCTCTGTACCTTCTACTGAGTTTTGCTCTGAACCTAAAACTGCTCTAAAAAAAACTAAAGTCTATTTAAAAATGAACTTTAAGATCCTTTCTTATACTAATATTAGATAACCGTTGGAAAAATACAATTGTTCTTTACTTTCTAGATTGAAGTAAAGAAAAAATATATGCATCATGCTGTCTTGTTAGCAGCACCACACGTCAGTTTGTTAACAAGTAACAGAGGGAGGAGGACACAAGGAGGAGTGGGAGGAGGCAGAAATAGAAAGAAAAGAAATTAAGTTAAAGAGACTTATAAACCTAAATACATGACCTGACCAATTCAGAAATGGGCATTATCCTTAAATTCCTCCCCAAGAAAAGAAACACTATTGTTCAACTTCAATTTGAAAACTTCTGGTAATGAGCAATTTGCAACTTGCTACAACACAAGAGAGAATTTTTATTTTTTTTTAATGGAACTCATCCTTACAATTAGTTTCCCTGTAACTTCCATTCACCAGGCTTAATTCCAGATTTTGAAGCTAAACAAAAATCAATCTAATTATACTCCTACACAGCAGTAGCTTCTCCCATGATAACTATTAGATCTCTACTATGTCTTCTTTCTATATATTTACAATTCCTTTTGGTGTTACTAGTATGATATGGTTTCTATTAATGTGTCTTTCCCATTTTACATTTCCACTCTTCTGCAGTTTGTCAATTAGCTCAATTCCCATATTTTGGTGATTTCCTTTCTTCATTGAAAAAATGTATTTTTATTATTTTTTTGTATTTTTACATATAGCCTGGTTACCTTAGTTTGCTTGGCAGCTTTGCCACACAACTAAATAGTACTGAGTTTATGATGTACTAAAGTTCTATCTTTTCTGTGTTAGATTCTGATAAAAAAAAAGAACCCACCATGTTCTATATATTGAGAGTTTTTTTAAAAGTTTTATTTATGCCATTTAAAAATTACTTTGTTAATAAAAAGAAATAAAAAAATAAAATCACACTTTGTTAGTTTCTTGCCTATGCCAAATGCTTTCCCTTCTCAGATATGTTGCACGTGTTGCTCTATCTTGAATGCTTTTTCCTCTTCATTTTAGTCTTTCTTATCCATAGGTTACTCCTTCAAAAAGGTTTTTCCTTTTATATCACTTTATATCATCACCTCTATTTCTCACCATCATTTCCTACATCAGAAACCTCTATACTATTTACAAGCACTGACAGATGTTATTTGTTTGCTTGTAAGATTTCCTCAATAATAATTTCCACAAAGACTTATGTCTGTTTTGTCAACTATTTCATTCTAGCAGCAGTACAGCGCCATGTATCTGTTAGATATTAAGAAAATTAATCAAAATTTGGAAATAAGGCTGTAGGAGGAGGATATGACCTCTCAATATCATGCTAGGACAACGTTTAACAAGCTGGCCTCAGAATTAGTCAAGTCCTGAAGACAATTTACTTCCTCCTTCGCTTAGCTATTTATTGTACAACTGGAGCCCAGACACTGTGAAATTACATGTTAATTTAGATTTTTGTCATATAAGAATGACGACTTCAAATTTTGTAGTATGACTGACTTGTAAAACATCAACCAGATCTATATTTATCAATTTACCTCACTATTTTAATGTCCATAATTACCCTTTCTCATTCTTTGAACCAGATTTACCATTTTACTATTTTCTTATTAATAAAATTAATACAGCTTTGGCAAATATTAACTTGATAATTGCCTAACAGTCCTTTTTCAATGCTTTGAAAATTATATTTTGAAACCTATGGAGTTTCCCTCAGAACGTCCAAGAGAATTTGATTGTAGGGTCCAATAAACTGTGTTGCCTGAAAAGTGCATTTTACAGAGTATTTAAGTTCATAAATGCTTTTTTTCTTTTGGCCCCTGAAGGTAACAGGAACAACAGAATTTTATCTTTACTGAGTCTCTCCAAACCCGAGTCTCTCCAAACCTGAGTCTCTCCAAACCAAACTTAGTTACTTTGACACTATATACTTAAAGAGGCTTAGTCAATTAGTAACTCTTGCTAAACCTAGGTTAATAAGCAGCCCTACACATAAAAAGAACAACCTTTTTGTCATCAAGACTGTTCAGAAATTTATCAAAATGAGAGAGTACTGTTAGTAAAAGTTAAATATTTAAATATCTAAGGCAAGGATAGGCAAACCTTTTTTTTTTATTTAAATATCAAATTTAATCCCATTTGTCATTCTGTTCAGTGGCTGGAATGTGAGATATAAGACCTTTGTCTGCTGGACCCCTCAGGCTACTTGGTTCTCACATGTCTCTCCTTGGGCTTGAGTGGGATTCCAGCGTTTGTTTGTTTTTCTTTTTTATGTTACGTTAATCACCATACATTACATCATTAGTTTTTGATGTAGTGTTCCATGATTCATTGTTTTCGTATAACACCCAGTGCTCCATGCAGAATGTGCCCTCTTTAATACCCATCACCAGGCTAACCCATCCCCCCACCCCCCTCCCCTCTAGAACCCTCAGTTTGTTTCTCAGAGTCCATAGTCTCTCATGGTTCATCTCCCCCTCCGATTTCCCCTTTCTTAAGAGTATTTTAGGTTTTGTAGACCTTACAGTCTGTATCGCAACTACTCAATTCAGCCACGAACAGGGCATAAATTAATGGATGTAGGCGTGCTCCATTGAAACTTTATGAAAACAGGAGAGTGGAGAGCATACGTACTTTGTTGGCCTTCGATCAAGGGAAATATGCCTGTGTTTATCTTTGTTGTTGTTGTTTTAAAAATTTTATTTATTTATTATTTGAGAGAGAGAGATGGAGCGAATAAGTGGGAGGAGGGGGCAAAGGGAGAAGCAGACTCCCCGCGGAGCAGGGAGCTCAGTGCAGCTCCATCCCAGGACCCTGGCATCCTGACCTGAGCTGAAGGCAGATGCTTAACCAACTGAGCCACCCAGGTGCTCTCTTTGTTGTTTTCTATAAAGCAGAGGCATAGATTCTGCAAGTTTACATGTTAATTTGCACATTTCTGTTCAGCATCAAGGATAATATCCAAAGATTATTGTTGTATTGCCTTGTAGGATATTAACCATTTGTGTAGCTAACCTAACAATCACAGTTTTTTAATGCCTTTTTGGGAAGTCTATATAATCTTATTTCACTAATTCTCATTTGGGCCTGATTTACTGTTTTCCTGGTTCCTTCAATAATGAGTTGACTAATTTCAACATTTTATTCTCTATCTCTAAGAAAATATTTTAAAAGTTTGAAAATTATACATGGACAATAAAAAATACATGGATGCTTTTTGAATCCTAGTTCTGCTAGCTTAGATACTTTAGATTCTAAGTATCAACTGTCTCTTAGACTTGGGTTATCTTTAGTGGTAGGATCTGGGATTTCCAAATAGCGCTGCCTCTCATCTCCGGAAGAAATTAAAATGTGATTATTTAAATGTATCAAGACCAAAATGTTTGCGACAAAGAGTCAGGGACCAATTAGACTGTTTCACAGTACCTTTACTCCCTATGAAATATAATGCTGAACACGTATATTTTACTTGCATTTAGTCTTCTACATTAAGGTGGTATTTTTTCAACTCTATGAATAATTCTAACTCCTAAATTGCAGTTGTTTCTCAGGCCACTTAGGGCAGTAAACAGAGATCAGGCCTGTGCTTAGAGAAAAGACATTGTAGGCCTGGCAGACAGACAATGGTTACAGAGAGAAACTTCTTTAACTACTTTCCTTCAGGACAGAGAATTTGAGCCTTTGATACATCCAATAAAATTTCTCTCAAGTCATTAAAGACACAGAGGCAAGATTCACTCACAGTTAAATTGCTGCAGAGCACAGGATTTCTGAGTAATAAGCATGCTTCTTGGTCTTCACTAGGCAAAGTTCTTTATGGTTTAGAAACCTACAGTTAGACCATAAATGTAAAGCATGGACTAATAACCAAAATTAGAGATTTAGTCCAGTCACAATTCTAGAATCTAGACCATTGATTGGAAATTCCTTCCTTTTTACAAGAGGTTTTGGTGCTCTGCCATCTCCTGAGCACTAGGTATGATGGGTTCCATCTTGGCCACTGTTCTGCAACAATGGAACTAATACAGTTCTTGCTTTAAGGTTGTTTCCCAGTGGATTGTACTCTACAATGGGAGTTATTTTTACACTTGTCAGACAGAAATTGAAAAACTTAGCTACATGGGGGAGGACAGTGTTTTCACTATGGTTTTAATGCTATCTCTCTTTTGCTTCTTACTTCCTTTGTTGTGTTTTCTACCATGAACTCTAGCTTGGGGCAGGGTATTAAGATTTACAGTCCTGTCAAGCTGAGAAATATCAGATTCTCAGCCACCCAGTGTCATTAGCTGCAGGCACCAAGAGCTTTTCTTCCTTAGGTTGTATTTATTTCTTCTGTTTTCAGAGAGGCTGTTTAGAAGAAGCTAGACTCTTTCTTGGAGGAACTTATTGAAAGCCACAAAAACAAAAAAACAGTTGACACATTCTAAAATACTGCCATTTCTCTACAGAATTTCCAAAAGCCCTAGCCTCAGAGTACTAAAAATCTGAGAACCAAGTGAATCTGCATGAACATGGCAATATAATTAATTTTTCCACTTTATAACAGTTATCACTCATTTCTCAACTAAGGTTTGGGAGAATCCTCATTCTGTGTTAATAAACTTAGCCCACAGTTTAAGTGTTGCAATTTTAATACTCTACTTCCAGGGATCAATTTCAGAATTAAAACTCTTTAAGTTCCAAGTAACTCAAAGTGGCATAAGCAAAAGCAGTGTTTCATTTACCTGAAAATTCCAAATAATCAAACCTTGCTGCTAGAGTTCTGTCTCTCTCAGCCTAGACATTCTTTTGTTGGTGACATTCTCAGTTAAACTTTCCTCACGATACAAAAAGGCCACTAGAAGAACACAAACTCCTATTCCTCTAGTTTGGTGCCAGAAGAAGGGGCTTTCCTTTTTGCAAATGGTTGCAGAAACATCCAGGACTCTGCTTGTTGTCTAGCTGATTCAATCGGCTTGCCGGAGAGATGGAATTCTTTGACTGGCAAAACCTAGCCCATGCCTGACCAACACCAAGGACCAAGAGTAGAGTGGGGATGGTTCCACAAAAGAAAATAAGGGTTCTTTTACAAGAAAAGAAATGGAAAAAAAAAAAATGTAGTAGAAAGAAACAGCCATAACCTGTTAAAGCATGTTGAAAATTTTAATACATTTAACCTCTGTTGAAATTTGTTGGTAGGTCTGTGGCAACTTTTAGTAAACATCGTTTTCTTTTATAAATGTTTATAAACCATCTGCTGAATAACCTCAGAGTTTGATTAGGTTTACCATTAATAGCTTATAGAATGTTCCTTTCTTTCTGAAAAAAAAAAAAAAAGTATGATTCTTTCCTCCATAGTTCTTAACAATGAGTTATTGTGCAAGCCTATCTTAAACTTCTTCCAATAATTGGAAAAAAACCCTGAATCATTAAAACAGCTATGCGGTCTCTTATGTCCTGGGTGTCATTCTTTCTTAAGCCTATTTTTTATTAAACACATTCAGATTAGAGATTAAGCTCCTGTTTAATGGTATTATTCCATTTATTATTTTGTTAATATTAGATCTTCAAGTGATAGAGGTCTCTGCCTCGGTCTTCTTAGTCTTCAAATAGTTAAAACACACACATCCTTTTTTAAAACCATTTTCACGGGCTTTTGGCACAGTATATCATTTAGTATTCCTGACACTATAAATGTCACTTGTACATCTATATTCTAAGACATTTGTTCCAACATTGATGCAATCTTGTAAAATCTGTGCTCCTTTAAAATCCTCAATATTCAATTTCTTTAGTTGATCTGTTACATTTTACTTCTTTATTTGGTAATTTGTAATAAAACTGAAGTATTTCCAATTTTTAGAAATCCTCATTCTCAAAAAAATTGTTTTCAAAAGTCTAAAACTATGCCATCTTGACTGTGGTTTCTTAGTCCCTAAATCATGGAGCTTATGTCTGCCTGTATCTAACAGCCTCTCCTTTAAGTATTATAAACTTAAGAATTACATGATCTCATTTTTCCATGGTCCTTGTCTACTCTCAACAGTACTCCAGGGAAGTATTATAATGCAACATGAAGAACACAGGTTTAAGGATTTCTAGTCCTCTTACTGAAATGATTAATAACTTGAGTATTAACCTATCTGATGCCTTAATGTTCTTCTCTCTAAAGTGATTATACTATATACATCTTGGAGATGTTGTGAAGATTAGATCTAATAACCTGAATAGAGTACATAGTGTGGTATATGGTAGTGCTTAATAGATGGTTGTCTTTTATTATTGTTGTTACTGTTGTAGTCTTGTTAGATTTTTTTCTTTTAATGCCTCCATCATAGACAATTTTAATAGCTAAGAACCGTTTTTCTAATATTAGCCTATTCCTGAGTTTAGTTTCACCCTATAGATATCTTCCCATGCACAAAGGACTACCAACTCATACTTCTATCTTCCTTCTAAATTCCTTCCATCTGTTCTTGTCTGAAAATGCTTTTGTTTCTTGTAGGCTAAAACATGCCATTATTTTTTTTTTAAAGATAGGAGTACCTTCTATCTCCTATATGAAAAATAATACAGCTGATACAAAAATCCTATAATAATCTTTTTTCGCCTTTGTTTTTCCATTCACCAATTTCTGGGTTCTGGTTTACATCCTTGTCTCATTTTTTTTTTCTTGTTTTCACTCTTCAAGTCATTCTTCCAAATAGTAAAGGAGCAAACACTCCCTCCTCCATAACATTTCAGAATTGAAAGACATTCTGTGAGCATTTTAAATTTGCCATCAACGTTGATTGGTGCCTGTCATTTTGAGTTATTTCTCTAGCCTGGATCACCACAATTGTACCCTGTTATCTATCTTGACTTTTGCTTATTCTTCACCTATCCAGAAGTGTTCAAGGACTAGTTCTAAAGGACTAGTAGGATTATGACTCTTAAAATTTTTAAAAATTAGAGCTTCCCTACTGCTACAGATCAAAGATCAAGATCAGTAGCATGAAAAAGAAAGCCCTCCATTATCCTACTTTACTGCCAAATACCAAATGCATGTATACCTGCCATACTGAGCCAATTACTATCCTATATTAGTACCCAGTAGACTTAGCTAATGAATGTCTGTTTATAGACTTGACAATAGAATGGGTCATACCCAACTCAGTTTCTGGTTATAGTGGAATGTACTAGAGATAACTTGTGTGCTAAGGCATGAAAAGATGGCCTAGGCCAATCAGATTTCTCTGACAACTTACAATTTGTACATTGAGGAATAAATAGAGTAATCCATGGAGAACTCAGCTACAAAGTCATGTAGGTGGAGGCCAGAAAGCCATCAGCTATACAGAGAAAATAACAGAGTAGGAAGTCAGTCAGAAGAGGGAAACAAAGTGATGCAGGCTCAGAAGTTTAGTCATTGAGGACACTCAGACAGAGGCAGACAGGGAAATATGGACAGACTGCCTTGATTCATCACACTTCCTGGATGTTATTTCACTGAGATTTTTGTTCCTTTTTAAAATTAGCTTTCCCTTATTTCTTGAGCCAGCTTTAGTAGGTTTTTGCTCTTTTCCACTGAAAAAGTCCTGACATGAACAGCACATGAACAAGCTATTCTTGGTCATCTTGTATTTTTTTTTGCCTCTGGCAAATTTTTCTCCCCTCTAAAATTCCTACTTTTATGTCAAAACTTAGCTCAAACATTGCCAACTCTATGAATTCATTTTCTACCTTCTTAAGCCAAACTGATTTCTGTCCCCAGCATAAATGAAGAATACTATTTACTTACTTACACTATACATATCACATTTTATTTTAATTACTTAGCACTCAACTCACCTGGCCATGCTTCAATTTTTACATTTGGAAAAAGTAAATACTAAGAGTATTTTTTTAAGATTTTTTTTTTTTTTTGAGAGAACACAAGAAAGAGCTCACAAGCGGGGGGGGGGGGGGGGGGGGCAGAGGGAGAGAGAGAATCCTCAAGTGGACTCCCCATTGAGAATATGGAATCCAACCCAGGATCCTGAGCTCATGACCTGAGCCAAAACCAAGAGTTAGCGGCTTAACCCACTGAGCTACCCAGGCACACCACTAATAGTATTTCTTGTCAGAGAGTTGTAGTCACAATTAAACTATTTAGCACATGTAAAACACTTACAAATTAGCTATTATTGTAGTGACTTTCCCATCTAGAAAATATTAGTTGTTAGAACCCAGTTTCTAGTACAATTTTTTAACTCAATAATCAAGATAAAAGTATTAAATATTTTAAATTATATCTGTTAAGAAATCTATTTCTATATAATTGTACAGGTGAATAGATAGGTATAAAGTGAGCAATACCTATGGCCAAGTATAAAGTTACAACTAAAATTGATTTGGATGGAAAATAACTTTCTGTAAGATTTCTCACCACTAAATTTTTGTCTTAAAATGATTAGTAAGAACGATGTTGGTTAAAACCTGTTTTATACATCACATACCTTATTTTCCATAAAGCAGAGCCGAGGACAAAGGAGGGTGGCACATCTATCTTTTAATATGTAAATGTAGAAGCACTTAGAGATATTTAATATGGAATAGTACTTCAGTCATTTATTTGAAAATTCAGTTTTTATAAAGTACTGAGGCAGTTTGTCATAAACCCAAGTGTAACAATGCCCAGAATTACATTGTGTGATAAATAGAAAAAAAAGAGTGCTATTCCTTGACAACTGAGTGCATTCCCACTGTGCTTTAGCCTTTTGCTTATACTATTAGTGAACTCTGCTCCTTCTTTTGTTGCAAATTCAGAAATAAACATGTAACACTTCAATAGAAAAAAAATGAAAGGAAATAGATCAAACTGATTAACCTGCTTCTCTGACAGTGATCAGGTGGATTAGTTGTATTTTATTTGAAATGTCCTTGGAATAGTAAAATGAACCCTGTTCCCCAAATCTTCCATAGCTTGTGGAAACTGGAGAAAAATTGTCTTATTTAGAGTTCAAACAGCATTAACGTCAAAGAATTGTAGATATCAAAGCCAGGGAAATTCTGCACCTTATATGCCACAAACCTGTAGCCTCACTGTGCATTAATTGCCATGTTTGTTAGGAATGGTTTGGCTCTCAGTAGACAAGGCTAGAAACTGATGAAAAGAAACCTCTCTTTGCAAGTGGCTTTAAAATGAAGGCTTTTACTTAAATATTCCTCGGAAAATAAAGAGAGATCTGCCAGTAGGCATAAAAAAAATAGCACAGAAAAAAATAGACCTCTGTTAAGAATCAGAATAGTTTTTAGAAACCTATGCCAGATAAAGTAATATTTATTCTTGAGTGAAAACTCCTTTCTTTAAAACTTTACAGTAACCATTTTGTTGTGTAAATTAAAAGGCCACAATAAAGTACTACCAGTTGAGGGGCTTCTGCAAAAAGAAATTTGCTGTCTCAGCTTTGGAGGCTAAAAATCCATAATCAGTGTCAGCAGGGTTTGTTCCTTCTGAAGGCTGACAGAGGGACCTCTTCACGCCTCTCTCCTTGCCTTATAGATGGCCATATTTTCCCCAGCTATTTGTATCCTCTTCCCTATTTATGTGTCCAAATATTTTATAAGCACACCAGACATACTGGATGAGGGGCCCACCTTATTCCAGTAGGAGTTCATCTTAACTGTATCTGCAATGACCCCGTGTCCAAATAAGGTCATGTCCTGAGGTGTGAGAGGTGGGGGGCGGGTAGGATTTCAATACTTGAATTCTGCTGGGTCACAACTCAACCCATAGTACCTTACTTCTTAATTTTGCTACAGAGTCATTTCTTTGGCAATTGCCTTTCTCAGTATGGCTACGTGTGCCCTTCACCCAGAAGTGATTCAAACACATTCTTGTGTTTAGAAACTGTTTTAACAATGACCAAAAGTCGAAAACCCAAAACTGAGAAATTCAACTACAAGAAAAATGAGAATTCCCAAAGGAGGCTAAAAATCCTGTAAACAATGTCAAAACACAAATACCAAACTAGGTGAAAAGTATTTGTAGCATGTATGAATATACGATCTCACTTCTACAAAGTGAAATTCAAATCAAAACTACAAAGAGACTTCAAAAAAACTAACAGATTGAAAACTTCTATTAAAAATTGAATTTCTTAGTTGAAAAGGTCTACAACAAATGTAGTTGTCAGGGCTGTGTGGAAAGGTTGGCCTCATGGATTAATGATGGAAATATAAAAATGATACATGCCCCTTGATTTTACCTGGCTGGTATATTACCAGAAATATATTCCACAGCTATATCTCTTGTGTAAGCTGACACATATGCAACATTATTCCTTGCAGAACTGTCTTAGAAATATAGAAGATACTATTAAAAATTATCTATAAGGAACTTATTAATAAGATACATGGTGTGTCTCCAAGAAGGAAAAGATGAAGAGTGTGTAAATGGTGAAAAATAATCTATATCTGCACCTCCATAAAATGTAAAATGATATTAGTAATAAAGGTAATAAGTAAACAGTAAACAGTAAATCACTTATAGTGTAGAGGATTAGATCCAGCTGGATATGGACAAGGTAGGCGGGAGAATTTAATGTTTACCTCACAATGCATTTTTATTTTTGAATATGCAAATGTAAGAACTATTCAAAATTACCTTTCTTGTAAGAAAAAAAAAAATTGTTATTTAATCTGAGGACCTTTCACAAAATAACACATAGATTAAACTGTTCTCAATTCCAGTTCCACTACTGAAAGGAGATTTTTAATCTTCTCCCTCAAGCAGAAATGGGCATATTGGGAAACACCAACATAATAGCTGATCTCTTGCTCTGGCTTTATTTGGGAATAAGTGGATATTTCCCTAAAAATAGGCCCTTTTCTAAAAGTGTTAGGCAAATGTCACAGAAGTAAAAGATGTTATAAAGACAAATACTTGAAAAGAATAAAAGCAAAAATCAAGTAATACAATAAACTTTCCTTTTTTTAAGTTTTCTAAATTATATTTGATGTTTAATACAAAAGGTTTAACAGTGTCTGATGTGGACTTCAATATATATGTGTACATAAAGTATGTATGTATGCAGAAGAAATTTTTAAGACAATTCTATTACAAACAGGAGAGGATAAAGGGACTTAAAGTAAGGTTTCTACTCTTTACTCAACTGAAATACAGACACTAGTAGATCTTTGTGGAGATAGAATAGTTATGTATCCTGATGGCAGTGGTGGTTACACAATTCTATACATATGATAAAATGGCATAGAATTTTATGTATACACATTGTACCAATGTCAATTTCCTAGTTTTGATACTGTCCTATAGTTACCTAATGTATAACCATTGGAGAAACTGGGTGGAGAGCATATGGCATCTTTTAACTTTGTTACTGCTTGTGAATCTATAATTAATTGAAAATAAAAATTATAATAAAAATTTGAAGAAGCTGACCATGTTTTCATTCTTCTAATACACATAAAATTTGGGCAATGTTTGATATATCATTCTTCGAATTGTATTTTTTAGTGTGCTGTGCACAAACAGAAATCTGCTTCCTGTTTTTAATACATACAGAACTGAAATTGGTCATCTTTGATTGTAAATGGCAGTTCAGTATATGAGTAATGTTAAAAATTTGACTTTCAATCTTTATCAATACTTATTTAGCAAGTATCATTTTTTCAATTTAAAATATTAACACATATTTTTGTTAATACTTTTTTCAAGAGAATGTTATGTTATACCTGATTTGAGGGAAAAGACTCTGGAAAGAACTTCTGTATTAAGCTAAACACATAGAAAATACACATTAGCTTGTGTTAGAAATTTAGAAGCCTCTTGCATTCAGAAATTTCCATGCCAACATTTCCAACTCTTCCAATTATCTCTTATTTTTTAAATCATTTTTCTAGTCATGTGAAACCATTTAGACTAAAATATGTTTTTTAAAATCACATTGTTAGGGGCACCTGGGTGGCTCAGTCAGTCTGCCTTCAGCTCAGGTCATGATCCCAGGGTCCTGGGATCGAGCCCCTCATCAGGCTCCCTGCACAACGAGGAGTCTGCTTCTCCCTCTCCGTCTGCCCTTCCCCCCGCTTGTGTGTTCTTTCTCTCTCTCTCTCTCTGTCAAATAAATAAAATCTTTAAAAGAATCAAATTGTTAATTGTGAAGAAATTTGTTTTAGACAAAAAGCTCATTTTTATCGCCCCATGTTTCTTTATGTGTCAGTTTACTTAAATGGAAAATTAGTTGATAAGGAGCACTGCAGCTAAAATATCCTATAAAATTGTTCTGATTATCTCGTATTGAATTATAGTTTCTTTTCTTCTATGTAGTCATTAGACCTTGGTATGTTTAATCACATTTTGTTTCAATAATAGAATACTGTTCAGGCGCCTGGGTAGCTCAGTCGTTAAGCATCTGCCTTCGGTTCAGGTCATGATCCCAGGGTCCTGGGATCGAGTCCCACATCAGGCTCCCTCTTGGCGGGGAAGCCTGCTTCTCCCTCTCCCACTCCAGCTGCTTATGTTCCTGCTTTCGCTATCTCTGTCTCTGTCAAATAAATAAAATCTTTAAAATAATAATAATATAGTACTTTTCTTAATTTACTTGATTAAGTTTCTATACATAATATAAAAATGTGTTAACTATAGAATTATATATATAGTGATATATAAAGTTAACATACTTTTTCTTGTATTAACTGATTTCTTGTTATGTTAGGCTGCCAAACTGAAATAGCTTAATATTTTGGGGCGCCTGGGTGGCTCAGATGGTTAAGCGTCTGCCTTCGGCTCTGGTCATGATCCCAGGGTCCTGGGATCGAGCCCCACATCGGGCTCCCTGCTCAGCGGGAAGCCTGCTTCTCCCTCTCCCACTCCCCCTGCTTGTGTTCCCTCTCTCGCTGTGTCTCTCTCTGTCAAATAAATAAATAAAAAATCTTTAAAAAAAAAAAAAAAAATGAAATAGCTTAATATTTTAAAACTTCAATATGTGAAACACAGACACAAGATACACAGGGGTGAAAAAATTAGAATAGGCTTGTGAAAGCCATCTCTCAGTAGTCAGCTGACAGAGTAATTTCTGATCACATAGATACAACCTTGTGTCATCTTTATTGCAAATATCTAGAAAGTTAATTAACATAAGAATGTTCATGTTTTATACACATAAATTGTGGAAGTAATGAAATTTTCATTACTTTTAGGATATAAAATTCGTATTTAGTTTTAGATCTTAATGCTAAACATGGAACAAACAGAGCCGTTTAAGTCTCCTTGTGATATATCCACATGCAGTAAGAGGCAACCGTCTATCAAAAGGAAGTTGCCTATTAAAAGAATTCCTCAATCTCATCTTTTGTGTGCCCTGATATACTTATATTTCAGTGAAACACAGAATTAACACACACACACACACACACACAAATGAAATCTGCCAAGTAGATATCAGCTATCTACTTTAAGGTAATGCTATGATTTCTCTCATCAACTATCATTTAGTTATCTGGAGTCAATCTTCTAAAACAATTTGGTTGGAGTAACACCTTGAAAAATAATGTTATCATCCAAGAATGTAGGTCTATGGAGAGGAGGATTCATTATGGCACTAGGATTGAGATTTCCTGAGATAATATCAGTTAACAGCTATTAATACAATTAAAATGACAAAGACTAAAGAAAATTAAATTGAGCAGATATTTAACAGGTGTATGCATCTTGACAAAAGGAACAGAAGTGCTAAAAATTTAATTTTACTATTATTGAGGACCTACAAAGAAATGGTCTGTAATTTGCCAGGTAAGTCATAATACACTCATATAAATAGTAATAGCAAGGTTGGTAAATCCCTATTTCTAGTAGAAAGTTGTAGGTCTCAACAACAAAGATACCAAACTTTTTTTTTTTTAATGTTACTTTTAGGAAAAATAGGATTTGGGACAATCAGAAATTCCAGATCTTTGCGTTTAGATCCATTTCCCAACACATCTCATCAGGAGACGATCACCTGACATAAAAGACAATTCTGTAATGTCCGTGGCATAAAGGAAAAGGAAATCATTCGATTTGGGGAATTTAAGTTTTATAGCTGAAGTTTCAATAACACTACCAGAGTTGAATAGATCCCAAGTGTCATATTGAAAAGTCAGTATAAATGACTAATTCTGTGTGGTGAAAAAGTCAATGGGCTTCTTATACCAAGCTATCTAAAGAGAGAGGGGAACAGTCAACTCTAGAGGATTGCTTCATTGTACTAACTGGGGAAAAGGAACATCTGATGATCTGACCACGCAGAAACATTTTGCAAGGAATAATATTGTGAGAGAAATTCAGCAGTATTAATCATTAATATCAGTGCCAATGGGTGGATTCCATGAATGAAACAAGGTTTGCAATTAGAAAAGGTCCTCGGGATACAATGGGTAATATCAATAATGTCAGATGTGGTAAATTACATTTAAAAGCACTGTCATTCCCATTTGAATCCCTACAGTGACTCAAGTCTGCTTATCACAGCCTCCTACCATCCCGTTGAAAATAAGAAACAGGGAAACCTCGTGATGGGCTAAACAAAAGACATACAGATTTGTGCTCTTGCTGACTGTAGATCATCCCTGGTTGACTCATGCTGTTTCTATTTTTATAGATAGTCATGATCAAACAGATATAGTAACTTCTCATTTAGGAATAAAACTACCACCACCAACACCAACATAGCAACAAAATCTTTTTTTGGGGGGGAGGAATCTCTTTCCATCACTTTCATTAGAGAAGGATATTGAGGAACACACATAAGAGAATACACCTGAACTTGTACCTTGATGGAAGACAAATGTTTGATACTTGTTCTGGGGCAGGTAAAAAGGGCTTCCAAGATCATGTTTCCTGATCCTCCACTTTGCTTCCTTTGAAGAAAGCCTTAGTGGCAGGTGAAGAACTGTTTGATTAACTGCCAAGTTAAGCCTGAGGGAGCATCCTCAGGAGTCCCTCTCTGGCAGGCTCTTCTAACCGGTCTTTCTCCTATTATGCTTGCAAATATTGGCTAATGTCCATTAATCACATAAATTGGAGACAATGGATTTTGGATAATTTTCCCCCTTTCTCATAAAGATAATAAATCGTTCCAGACAACCTGCACAAGCAATTCAGCGGAATTCTAAGCTAGGGTGGACTTACTGCTGTCAAGAGGGAAGTTTGGGTTGATGGTTCTTCTGAGCTGCCCAGCTCAATGGTTTTTCTGTTCACATTGTCAGCTTTTTCTTGCAGGCTGTGTTGTAATAGAGACTTCAGCTATAGAAGGAATGTGGGGAACTATTTCTGTTGGGAAAAAAATGTTCAACCTCAACTTTCAGCATTAACTTTCTGCATAATTCTCCCCTTATGCTAGAATTTCTAGTTTGCCATTTGTAAAACTGAAATGAAAAGAGGAAGTATGATATTAGCAATCAGTTGCAACATTCAAAGAAAAGCACATGAACGGGGGCCTGAGTGGCTTAGTCATTAAGCGTCTGCCTTAGGCTCAGGTCATAATCCTAGGGTCCTGGGATCGAGCCCTGCATCAAGCTCCCTGCTTGGCAGGAAGCCTGCTCTCCCTCTCCCACTCCCCCTGCTTGTGTTCCTTCTCTCGCTGTGTCTCTCTCTGTCAAATAAATAAATAAAATCTTTAAAAAAGAAAGAAAGAAAAAGAAAGAAAGAAAGAAAGAAAGAAAGAAAGAAAGAAAGAAAGAAA
>NW_022589710.1:19072335-19242899 GCF_004348235.1 Phoca vitulina
AAAGAAAGAAAGAAAGAAAGAAAGAAAGAAAGAAAGAAAGAAAGAAAGAAAGAAAGAAAGAAAGAAGAAAGAAAGAAAGAAAGAAGGAAAGAAAGAAAAGCACATGAAACTTTTTTTTTTTTTTTTTTAAGATCTACTAGCTACTTTTTGACGCATAAAGTCTAATGATCAACTACCACGGAGGAGCAATGAGGGCCTTGGAGTTCAGCTGTTTGCAAATGAGGCAGTATTTGTGGTCAAATAAACACGGATATAAAGCCAGGGGCAGACAACCCTAGGCTTCCAGGAAGCATAATCCTGCAGTCATTTAATAGCAGTACAGGAAGAACGTGGTCTAATCAGATTTCTCTGTAACAACTTCAAGCATACAAAACTTAGAGCCTCAGCAAGCAGCCTCAATAGGATACTCTTTCTCTCTACCCACTGGCACTTCAGAAACTATTTGAAAATCATCTCTTTAAATACAAGAACTAAACTACTTCTAAAATTATTGCCAAAAAAATTATTAAAACAGATGTTTTCACTGAAAGAGCATTTTAGTTGTTTTTATGTCATATAGATATTTTAAATCAAACAATTAAAGCAATACTTCAAAATGCTATTTTTCCATAAACTTGGAATTGAAGTACAATATTTATTACAAATAAAATCTGAGATTCCATTTTTGATATGGCAGCAAGAACTCTTGCCCCTAGCAGGTGTTACAGAAGTATCATATAGCAACAAAGGGAAACAGCAGATGCTTGCATCAGAGTCTACTTTTAAAATATTTTCTTGCTATAAAATTGAAGAGTAGTTTATAGTCACAGTATTAATAACAAGAAAAAAAATACATTGATATATAGAATATATACTTCCCTCTAATTTTGCTATAAATGCTAGTGATCTATATTGTATTTAAAGCTTCTGACAATAAGAAAAAGTCCAAAAAATAGCATAATTATCCACCTATTTTTTCCATGAAAATTGGATATGTGTATCATTTGACTAAAATTTTACTGTTTCTATTTATACTTTAGAAATAATAAAATATTAAAATGTGTAAGATCGTGTAAGATAAAGCTCAAATTTAATATAGAAATAATAATGATACGTTCTGCATGGAGCACTGGGTGTTATATGCAAACAATGAATCATGGAACACTACATCAAAAACTAATGATGTAATGTATGGTGATTAACATAACATAATAAAAAAAGAAAAAAAGAAATAATAATGATAATAAAGATGTACTGAATTTTCTAGATGATATTTTCAGATTGTGGTCTGATCCAGATTTCTCCTAATATTAAGGAATTTACATTCCAAAATATTAAGTAAATAGTTAAAACAGAAAAGTCTAAACAAAATTCAAGGGAATCCTCAGTATTTAGAAATAGGACAGAGAATCAGTCTTTCCAGTGTTTATCTTGTACATACAAATTTAGAGGGTCCCCCCCCCAACTCCCTAGAAAAAGAGAGAAAATACTCGAGCAGGAAAGAAGAAAATATAGAATACAAAAGCCAAGTGAAGAATGCAGGCTAGGAAAATAAAAATTCCAAAGAATAGAAAGATATTTACCACAAGTGTTTTACACTAGAACATTTTTTATGAAAACAAATTTGATAAATAAGAATTCAAATAGGAGATGATAAACTGAATTAAAGAGAAACAGGGAACTAAAATGCATTATGGAACAAAATCACAGTATTAAATAATATAGACTAGGTACAGCAAGGAATGAAACAGACATCATGGACAATTGAAAAGCAAATTATTAACAATGAGTAAGGCTTGAATTGATCATAGCAAATATAAGCAATATAAAGAGATTAACGTAGGTCAGAAAAGATAGTGGATAAAGAAAGATATCCTTAAAATGAAAGAAATAAATCTGTAAATTGACAGACCACACAGAGTTCCAGGCAAATTCAGTAAAAAGTGCTCAAAACCAAGACTTCTGATAGAATTACAGAATTACAGAAAAAAGAAAATTCTGTATATTCAAGCAGACAAAGCCTATTGCCTATAATATCTCTGCATCTAAAGCACTTGTAAATTCTTCTGGGGTAAAAACTAAACTACGTTTAACCAAACAATCCTATTTATTAATAGATACATCAAAATAAACATACAGAATGAAGAAGCCATTTTCAATATACAGTGGTGAACACCAATTCTATTTAAATATAATGCTTCTACTAAATAATTGTGTGAATTATGGTTATGTAACATACTATAACTACTAGAAGCCTGACCGCATAAAAACTTAATAAATCAAGAAGTGTAGCAATGGAAGAGAATGTCAGAGTGCAAATTACTCTTACTTTCAAGCAGTGAGTTAATCAATGATGCCTGAATTTTTTTTAAAGTTTGAAAACTATATTAGGCTATAATCTCTAATTTATTGCATAATCTCACTTTAATATTAGAGAGCTTTTTAATGTTCAACTTTTGTGAAGATGTATAAGATGAGAAATTACTGAAATTTCATTCCTGTATTGCTCTTAAAGAATACCATGCAAGCTTTTATTTAAATAGCACATACAAAAATCATTTTTAGATAGAATGATAGATCTCTATTGTCTCTGATCTATAATGGTTATCTAATAGTAATGAAAACTATTTCTGTGCATTAGAATCTGGAGTGTTTTTCTTCAAGTTTATGTAGTTTTTGCTAATAGCTTGAATACGTAATGAAGAGATATTACCTTGGTAATACCAAAAGACTTTTTTTTAAACTATCTTGTTTCTGGCAACAAACAACCCAAATTAGTTTGACTCATTTGATGAACCCAATTTCAACAGTATCAAAAATTTTGTATATGTGGATAGTTCCCTAAATTGAGCATTTCCATTTTTTTTTTTTCAAATTCCTACTACGTCAACTTTGTGGTTATTTAAATACCACTTTCAAGGCACAGAGTGTTGAAAGTAAATATCATTTCTAAAATGTTTCATTTGGGAAAGTTGCAAAATAAACAGGAAGTGTTTTGACTGGCATGACATAAAAGATGAAATATGGTCTAGAAACTAAACTCCTCGTTTGCTCTTCTATGCTCCTTTCTCAAAAATTAGCAAGTGCCTTTGAAAAGAATGGGATGACAGCTTGTGCTTTACAAAATTTGTTAATTTGTTGTGTTTCAGTTTCACACAAAAACTATAGGAGCTTCTAAATGAGACTATTCATCACGTGACATCACTCCTACCTCCGCTATCTCTAATAGGCCAAATTTTATAATTTAAATATAATTAAAAATAATTCAGAATAGTGCATGTTTCACCATTTTATTCGATCTAAAGAAAAATAGAACGAAACCCCTCAAATTTATGGCTACTTTGGGTCTCAGAACATAATTAACATCTAAAAGAATAAATTGTCATGCGATTATTTTCTCATTTTCAATATTTCACCCTTCTAAACAAGCTTAATTACTTAATCTGTAGCATTTAGTTCCTACTCCATATGCTACCTGTTAGATGTGCAGGTCTAAGGGGTTAGGACTTTAGTTTTGTGAGTTCAGGGTCAAGTCTGTGCCTGGTGTACACTCTGATTTGTAACAGGAGATAGCATATTTTATGTAAAGAATATAGGCTCTTTAGTCTGACAGAGCTGCTTTAAATCTCAGCTATGTCCCTTATAAATACTATGAGTTTGAGGGGCACCTGGGTGGCTCAGTCGGTTAAGCGGCTGCCTTTGGCTCAGGTCATGATCCCAGGGTCCTGGGATCGAGCCCCACATCCGGCTCCCTGCTTAGCGGAGAGCCTGCTTCTCCCTCTCCCTCTGCCTGCCACTCTGCCTACTTGTGCTCTCTATCAAATAAATAAATAAAATCTTTAAAAAAAAATGAATTTGAGCAAATTATTTAGTATTACTGAACTTTAGTTTACACCTATGTAAATAAAAATAATATTTCATTGCATGTATGCTATAAAGATTAAGCGATAGAAATTTTTTCACATCTAACATACTATCTATTGTAAATGCCCCCATTTCACTATACCACAATAAATGCAGCTAATTAAGCTATGACACAATGCTTTCTAATCACTTAATTTTTATACTTGAACTCTTAGTCAAAATATTTAGTGTATTTACTTATGTATACGTAAAAAAAAAAAAGTTAACCAAATTGGTTAAGTTATTCTAAAGTCATTTTCATATTCAATGTCCAGCTCTCCTGAATTGAATTTAGTTGGCATTGTCAACGTGCATCCCCCCCCCCCCCCGCACACACACATTTTCTGTGATAAGGCACACTGGAAAAGCAACATTTCAGATTGCTCCTATACTGTTTAAAATTTCCTTCCAAGAGTGACCCCCATTCCATAATCTTTTTTATTTATTTTATTTTTTTAAGATTTTATTTATTTGACAGAGAAAGACACAGCGAGAGAGGGAACACAAGCAGGAGGAGTGGGAGAGGGAGAAGTAGGCTTCCCACGGAGCAGGGAGCCCAATGCGGGGCTTTATCCCAGAACCCTGGGATCATGACCTGAGCCGAAGGCAGACGCTTAACGACTGCGCCACCAAGCGCCCCTCCATAATCTCTTTTTTTAAAGCAACTTTAGATTTAGAAGAGTTACAAAAGTAGTACTGAGCATTTCCATGTAATTTCACCCAGCCCCTCCCCATGTTATCATGGATGGAACTATAGTATAATCCTCAAAACTTAGAAATTAATATTGGTAGAATACTATAAACCAAATTGCAGACTTCACTGAATCTCAGTTCTTCCATGATTGTTACTCTTCTGTTTCAGATCAAATCCAGAACTCATACTGCACTGAGTTGCCATTGTCACTGTAGTCCCTTCTATTTGTTACTGTTCCTTGTGTTTCATGCCTTTGACACTTTTGAAGAGTACAGGTTGAGTATTTTGTATTTGTTTGATCTTTTCTCATGACAGAAGTTATTAATTATTGGGAAGGACACTGTATTCATTTTCTATTTTGGTCACATTACTACAAACCTAATGACCAAAAACAACAAAAATTCATCATCTCACTCTTCTATAGGTCAGAAATTCAAGTTGGCTTGGCTGGTTTTCTCTGCTCCAGATTTCACAGGCTGATGTAAAGATGTTGGCAAAGCTGCCTCCTTACTTGAAGTTCTGGCAGTCTACTTCTACCCTCATTTAGGTTGTTTTTTGAATTTAGTTCCCATTTCTTTGCTGGCTCTCCGCCAGGGTTGATTTCAGCTTCTAGAGGCTGTCTACATTCCTTTGTTGCCCTACTTCATCTTTAAACCAGCAAGGGGAGATCACATCCTTCTGATTTTTCAAGTCTGTCTGAAGATATGCTGAAGAGCTGACCTAACTTTTAAAAATAAGGTTTTAACTAGGAAACTAAATAAAATGTACTGTTAAGCAACACTGTAGTCTAGTTGGTAAAACAGTTTCTCACAGGAGTGTGGGTTAACAATTCTGAAACTATTTTATATTACCCTAGGGTTGAACCAACAATTAAATAAATGTATTATAGATAATGAGAGCCAGGTGCCTTCCAGTTGTATAAAAATAGTGACACCATTAGCAATAGGCAACACCTGGGACCAAATCTTAGTTTCTAAATACAATTTAGGTCTCTATGTTTTAATGATTATTTTACCATAATTTATCAGTGGGAGGGTTTCAGGCAGCAACTCTACTCCTTTTTCAAATGATCTTTAAGTTATTTGACATTTAAATGTCAAATTCAACATTTACAGTAATACAATGCATATATTCAGTTGATGTGGAAATAAATCTCTATGACTAAGTGCCTGCACGCACAATAATAGAAAATACATTGCAACTGCTTTCTGGTCAATGATTGTAAAACACCATCAATTGTATATTGACCTCTGAAATCAGGATGCATCAATGATAACTAAAAATGTGTAACTTAGAATGAATGAAATACTGTAAATATAAAATGCCTGAGATATATTGGTCAATTAAGTCAATTAAGTCTAGCTGGGTCACAAATTTACCCCTGATTCCCTATACCAGCTCAAAGACTGAAAAATCTTAATTTACATTTAAATTACCCTTCCAATGCAACTCCTTTACCTCTCTACCCATTGCTGACAAAAACCATTATTATAAAATAGCTGTCAGCCAGCATATGTGTATCCAAAGAAACCCTTTTCCCAACTGAAACATTAAAAAAAAAAAAAAAGGTAAAGAAATGCATTTCAGGGTAGACTAAAATAGAATTGTATGAATTGGTAATTCACTCTGGTAAGGTTACATATATGCACATACCCACACATGTGCGCATGCATACACATGTATAACTGGTAGACCTGACAGTTACACCAGCTTTAATATATTAGAAGATGTCATCAGAAAAGATACTCAGAAAATTAAGCCTTTAAATCAATTTATCCTAGATTCTAATTGTGTCCATTAATTTAAAATATTTCTACTTAAAAATCACTATTAAATATCTCTATGAAATTGTTTTAGAATGCAAATACATATACTTTTACTTTTACTCATGTGTTATAAAGTTTTCAACATGGGATTCTTTGGGGTCCAATTCACTGATTTTAGTACATAATGTTCTCATATTGGATGAGAAGTTAATAAGAGTTTGTGCCATATTTCCTCCACAAATAAATCCTGAGAATGATTCAAAATGGCAATTCATAATCTTATACAAAAGCACACAATAATTTCAACTAGAATTAAACCTTGCCACATATGGTTCCTTTCCATTATCAACAAATGACTACTGGATGAACAAATGATTACTTGGCAGTAATTCTGATTCTAGGAAAAAACCATTTGAAAACATTTTAATAACTATATAATTAATGCAAAAATGAGGTCTTCTGCTTCTGCACACACTTCTGATTTTTTACAGTTTAATTACTGATCTGCTTCTATCACTGTTCCTCTTTTACATCATAGGTACTTGCTTAAAATCATTTGCTATTCCTTTCCCTGGAAGAAGGTATTTCTAAAAGTAAAATAGTTCATCTTTGAGTAGCAAATAAGCTTCAGAGGTGTTTGCAACTGATAAAATATTGCTAGCATCTTTATAAGTTTATACATAGTTTATAACCAGGATAGGAAAGCTAGACAATTTTTATCCAGAGAATGGCAATACAACCCAGAAGAACAAACATGTACTTTGGCAACAAAAGCTCCTGGTTATATTATCATAGGTGACTTTCTAGCTTGTGATCTTCATCATGTTATCTAACATTTCCCTTAGTTTCCTGATTTATAAAACAGGAAAAATAGTGATACTTCATAACATTGTTGGGATCATTATATTCATGCATATGAAATTCCTGATGTAACAGTGCCCAATAAGTGATATTACACGCATTCAAATGATTCATAATCCATATATACAAGTTTTTCTTTTCACCTTTATATTCACACTTTATATATTTCACCTTTATATATATAAATATATAATATATATTTATGTATTTCAATGAAAGATTAAAACATATTGACTTATTTGTAAATTACTTATATACATACTATGGTTTTGCATTGAATTATATTTCATTCTAATATTTAACTTTTCAGACATAATCTATAGCACCAGTGAATATCAGAGTTCCTCAATGACAAGAGCATTCTTCTACACTTTAATGCTCTTGTCCACCCTGGCAACACAGTCTTTCTAACAAAAATCCTAAAGAGCTTAAAAATAATTCTAACAAAAACCAAAGCCAAAACAACAAAAAACACTTGGAAGTGTTACAACCAGATTAGGTAAGCAGCATTCCATGGAGAACTTTTTCTTGTTTGGGTGCATAATATACAATCCAAATATGGGACCTTGCTTATAGAAAGCAATTAAATTTTATCAAATTTAATATGCACATAAACCTAACTACTCACATAAAAATCATTCTCTTTTTCTTTCATTCTACACCATCTCATTCTGTTCACATTTTCTAGTCATGTGCATAGATTATTCCTATTTTTGTGTGTGAAAAGTCAACAGAGAATCATTTGGTTAGTGGAATTACAGACCATTTTTCTACACACTTGTCTCTAAATCTATTAATATTTTGAAAATAAAATGCTGAAACTAAAAAATAAAATTTTTAAGTGAGAGAAGACATTTTAAAGGTATCTGTATCAGTATATATATACTTATATATATACTTACATACACACACACACACTTATATCAGTACATATATATATACTTATATATACATATACACACTTATATATATAAGTTAACATGTATATAAGAAACTATAGGGTTGCCCAGATGGCTCAGTCATTTAAGCGTCAGACTTGATTTTAGCTCAGGGTTGTAAGATGGAGCCCCACCTCGGACTCCATGCTCAGCAGGTAGTCTGCTGGAGATTCTCTCTCTCCCTTTGTCCCTCCCCCTGCTCACTGTCTCACTCTCTAAAATAAATAAATAAAATCTTAAAAAAAAAAAACACTATAATGTAATAGGTTTCAAAACAAATGACAAATTTAATCTTGCTTGTCCAAAATGTTTTGAATTATTGAAAAGACAATTTCATTCAAGAAAACAGGTCAAGCAAAAATTACTTTCTGTCAGCAAAAAGTCAGTTTGGTGAACAGTCAGTGAATCCTTAACAGGCACAGAAGGAGAGAACTACTTCAGTTAAGTGAAAGAACCTAAGCATCTAAACATTAGAGCCAGGAGCAAAGGCTACAAGGCTCACATTTGGAAAAACAAAACAAAACTCCCACCTATTTTGCTGCACAGCAAAAAGACGCCAAAACCTTTCTGCTATAGAAATACCCCTGAAAACTGAGGAGATACACAGCCAAACAAATCCTCACATTTAATCTGTGATTTCATTTGACACATTAAGTCATGAAATGTTACAGCTAGAAGGATGTTCGAAAGCCTGTCATCCAACCCCCTTAATTCACAATAAAAAGCCCATTGGATTTGGAGTCCAAATACCTGAGTTAATTTTCTTGTCAGTATTTAATGGTTGAGTTTCCCTAATATGCTATTTAAACTCTAAGCCTCCTCTCCACATCTACAAAACAAGGATAATGATATGTTACAGGTTTGTAATGGTAATTATATTAGTTTCCTAATACTGCTGTAAAAAAAAAAAAATCATCACAAACTTGATGAATTAAAACAACATGAATTCATTATCTTACAATTCCGGAGGCCAGAAATCTGAAAAGGTCACACTGAGCTAAAAATCAAGGTATTGGCAGGCCCGAATTCCTTTGGAGACCCTAGGATAAATGTTACCTTACCTTTTCCAGCTTTAGAGGCTGCCTGAAGTTCTTGACTCCTGGTGAACTTCTTCCCACTCTGACATCGACTCTCCTGCCTTTCCCTCTGTCCTTCTCTTATAAAGACCCATTTATAACATTGGGCACACTTGGATAAACCAAGATACCCTCCCTATCTCGGGGCCAGCTGATTAACAACCTTAATTCTGTGAGTAACCTTAATTCCTCTTTCCCTTTAACAACATATTCACCGGTTCTAGGGATTTGGATGTGGACGTTTAGGGTGGGGAGTGCATTATTTTGCCTACCATTACAACTACTCAAACAATACATCATAAAGTGCTTTATAGACATAAACAAATTCTGTTAGAAGAATTAAGGAAACAATGGTCAGAGTCTCATTGTTAGTCAGAAGCAGAGCTCACCTTGGCCTCAGGTCTCCTACGTACCTGACCAGAATGTTATACACCACAACATGGGGGATCTGGCAGGAAGCATATACAGGCAAGACCAAAAACTTGGTTTAGATTCAGTAATAGATATTCTGAAGGCATAGCTGCTGGTTTCAAGATGAATTCTGACATCAAACTGCCTAGATTGACTGTAGTTCCATAATTATTTAATTCTGAGAACTTTAGCAAGTTTCTTAACGTCTGTGAACCATATGTAAAATAAGTATAGTAGTACTTACCTCAGAGGTTTATTAAAAAAGTTAAATGAGAAAATTCATGTAAAGTGCTTAGAAAACTGACACACACAGAGCAAGTACTCAATAGAAGTGAATTATCTTTAATGCCCTAGATCAATACATCCACCTGCCAGTCACAAAATAGTTACACTAAGCACCCTGGAATATAAAAATTTAATTTAGACTCATGCTACGGTCTTAAGAAGTTTATAGTCCAATAGTGAAATAAGTTAAATATATTTGCTTAGCTAATTAAGGTATTTTCATATGTAAAGTAGTCTTCTTCACACTTCTCTAACACATTTTAATCTACAAAGTGGCAGAAGCTGCCAAGTCACAGGGAAAACCTATAAAAGCTCATTGCTGAGCATGACCAAATCCAAAAGCTTCTGACTGACAGAATGAAAATTAAATTACCAGATCAAGAAAAACATCAACTGCTAAGAATTAGATCTATGGAAATTATATAAGATCATATTTTAAAATATAAATATATTTCTACAAATATGAGTGTGTGTATATGTATGTATATACACACTCATTTATACACACACACACACACAAAACCAAGGTTAATTTACATAGATTCAAGAGCTGTCATATTTTTAGAAATTGATTTGTGAATGAGCTTGGTGCTCAATGGGGAATTATTTAAGATAAACTTGTAGACTTTATCAAGGGTATAAACTGGATAATGAGTTTTTAGTGAAATTCTTTAAGAAAAATCTGATGTAAGATTCTGAAGGGCAAGGGCACAACAGGATCTTAAAGTGAGTCAATGACCTAGTGGTAATAGTGGGTGAGCTAAGAATGTGACACTTTATACAGTTAGAAGGACTTGATTCCCAAAAGTCAAGAAAACTTATATAGTAATGCCAAATATCTCTCCATTGAATGAGTTATCCTATTCTGTAACATCAATAGTTACCCAGTTCCCATCAAGGTAGATACCATGTTCTTGGATGAAGCTCAGTATCTTAGTGTTAGTGTTCCACAAATTCAATTTAATTCCAAACAAAATCACAATAAGAAGTTTTAAGTACCTTAAAAAGCTGATTCTCAAGTTAAACTAGAAGAAAATTTGCCTGAAAATATAAAATTATTTTCTAAAAAATATAAATAGGAGATTTGATCTATAAAATGTTATAAAACATATTAACTAAAATATTGTGGAAACTGCCAGTTTTTATTTCCACATACAAGAAGCTTTAAAATCACCACTCTAACCTCACAACAAATAAAAAGCTGAACAGACTGAAAAATCAACTCTTCTTGGATCCATAGAAGAAGGGAGGACACACAGCACACTTCTGCCCCCAAAATTGGAGAGACAGAGAGTTGAAGGTAGGAGTCATGACTTCCTGGAGCAGAGACTTATTAGCAGAAATTGCCAGGGGAACCAGTGCTGGAGTAAGAAAACCTGAACTATAATTGACAAATTGCTGGAGGCTGAGTGCTGACAACTCTGAGAGTTAAAAATTCCAAGGGGCCTCCACAATATTGTGGGATTTACCTAGAGATCTTGATTAGATTCCCATAGTAAATATCAGAGAAAAAATATTCCTTCTTGCTTCCTGAAGGGAAGTGTCCAACTTCAACTGGCTCTAGTATTCCACTTGGAAAAGGGAAAATACTCAAATCCAGCCCAACTAAGGGGAGAGAAAAAACTCAGAAATACTTCTGAAGTTCACAGTCCAGAGGCATGGGCTCACTAAAAGATTGAGACCTAATTATACAAGTACAAAACACTTCCCCTTTCCCACAGCTCACTGTTACAAATTAAGGACTAGTTATAGTAATTCCTTTTACTTGGTATACCATGTTCAGCCATCAGGAACAAATAACAAGGGATACCAAAATGCAAAAAACAAACAAACAAACAAACAAAAAACCCACAATTGGAGGAGGCAGAGCAAGCATCAGAACCAGACATGGCAGGAATGTTGAAACTATCAGACTGGGAATTTAAAACAACTATGATTAGTATGCTTAGTGGTCTAATGGATAAAGAAGACAATGCAAAAGAACAGATAGATAATATAAACAGAGAGAAGGAAATCCTAAGAACCAAAATAAATACTAGACAAAAAACACTATAAAAGAAAAGAATACTTTGGATGGGCTTATTAAGTAAACTGAACAAGGCTGAGGAAATAATCTTTGAGCTAGAATATATATCAATAGAATCCTCAAAAACTGGGAAGCAAAAAGAACAAAGATTGAAAAAAAAAAGAACAGAATGTTTAAAAACTATGGGACAACTACAAAAGGTGGAACATATGTGTAATAGGAATAGCAGGAGAAGGAAAAAGAGAAAAAAATAAATATTTGAAACAATAATGATTGAGAATTTCCTCAAATTAATGTCAGATACTAAACCACAGATCCAGGAAGCTCTGAGGACAATAAGCAGGATAAATGAAACCACAACAGCAATAACAACAACTCACCTAGGCATATCATTTTTAAACTATAGAAAATCAAAGGTAAAATACTGAAAAAAGTTAGAAGAAAAAACACCTTACTTATAAAAGGACAGATAAGAATTATATCTGACTTCCCCTCAGAAACCATGGTATCAAGAATAGAGTGGAATGAAATACTAAAAATGTTGTGAGAGAAAAACCCACCAACCTAGAATTCTGTTCCCTGTACAATTATCCTTCAAAAGTGAAGAAATTAACACCTTCTCAGATAAACAAAATGTGAGGAGACTTATTGCTGATAACCCTGCCTCAAAAAAATGATAAAAGAAGTTCTTTAGAGGCAAGGTAAATAATACAGGTCAGAAACTCTGATGTACATAGAAAAAGCAAGAGCAGCAAAGATAGAATAAATAAAGGTAAAATAAACATTTTTATTTTCCTTATTCTTAATTAATCTAATAGTAGTTTGATCAAAATAATAATAGCAAGATACAATAAGTGAAATGAATGACAGCAATCATACAAGGAATGGAAAAAGGAATTAGAATTATTTTGTTATTAAAAAGTATTCACATTACCTGGGAAATGATATAATTTAAAAAAGAACTTGGATTAGTTGTAACTGAATATTGAAAGCTCTAGAGCAACCACTCAAAAAAAGAAAACATAGAATAACTGATATGCTAAGTGCTACAAATTTATCAAATTAACACTTGTTGAGTGGTGCATGGGGTTCCACTTTGGCTTTGTTTAGCAAACACTCCTATCAGAATGTCCAAAATCCAGAATACTTACAGCACCAAATGCTGACAAGGATGTGAAGCTACATGAACTCTCACTCATTACTGGTGGGAATGCAAAATGATACAGCCATTTTTATTTTTTTTAAGTAGGGTCCACACCCAGAGTGGAGCCCAACGTGGGGCTTGAATTCATGACCCTGAGACCAAGACCTGAGATCAAGAGTTGGATGCTTAACCAACTGAGCCACACAGGCCATACAGCCATTTTTTAAAGACAGTTTGGTGGTTTCTTACAAAACTAAACATACTCTTACCATATGACCAAACAATCATGCTCCCTGGTATTTACACAAAGGAGTTGAAAAATTATGTCTCTCCGTCTCGTTCCTTTCTTCCCCCCTTCCCCCTACCATATGAGGATACAGAGAGAGGGTCTACAAGCCAGAAAACAGGTTCTTCCCAGACACCTTGATCTTGGATTTCCCAGCCTCCAAAACTGTGAGGAATAAATGTTTGTTGTTTAGGCCATTCAGTCTATGAAATTTTTGTTATAGCAGGCCATACTGGTTATGCCAGAAATTGGCACTGAGGAGTAAGGTGCTGCTTTTACAAATGCCTGAAAATGGGAAGTGGGTTTGCAACTGGATAATGGGTAGAGGTTGGAAGATTTTTGAATTTCATGCTAGAAGCAGCCAATATTGCTGTGAAAGGAATTTTGAAGGTGAGTCTGGTGAGAGCTAAGAAAGAAAAGAGAACTGCAGGGAAAGTTTCCATCTTTCTAAAGAATATATAAATACTCCTATGCAAAATGTTGGCTGAAATATGGACATTAAGATCAATTCTGATGAGATCTCAGATAGAAATGGGGAACATGTTTAATAAGACAATAGAGAAAAGCCAATCCTTGTTACAAAAGTGGCAAAGAACTTAGCCGAATTATGTTCCTGTTCTAATATTTTGTGGAAGTTAAAACTTATGAAAGATGCAACTGGATATTTAGTTGAGGAGATTTCTAAGCAAAGTATGGAAGAAGTGGCTTAGCTCCTCCTGATTGCTTATAGTAAAATGCACAAGAAAAGAGAAATGAATTGAAGAAATTGTTAAGCAAAAAATTCTCAGCCTATCCACATTGCCAAAAAAAACAAAAAACAGAAACAATGAGGAGTTTGTTCAGAAGGAGGAGATTAGTACAGTGTGAACCATAGACTTAATACGCTACCCCCAAAAGAAAACCCTGGTTTGAACTGAAGCAGAAGGAGATGGGAGAAATGAAGGAAGGCTGTCAGATTTCTTAGATTTTACAGGATTGGTCCATTGAGGTATTGGGCCATGAACATGCTCTATTCTTCAAGACAAGGGAAGAATGACCCCAACAGGGATGTAGAGATCACCAGGGCTCTTTCCCAGGTTTTAAGGGTGAAAGGCATCACCTCAGTTTCAACAGGCCAGGCAACAGCCACCCAGAGCTTCGAGGCCACTTTGCAGGACCTGGCAGCTGCAATGCTTTCCAATAGTTGTGGAAGGAGAAACCACCACCTCAGTGGGTTTACAAGGCAGAGCATCTAGCCAATGAGGATTATTCTCAAATCTTAAAGTCTAATGGACTTGGCTTTGCTAGGTTTAGGACCAACTTGGGATCCATCACCACTTTCTTCTTTCCTATTTCTCCCTTTTGGAATGGGAATATCTATTCTTTGCCTATCCCATGACTGTATTTTGGAAGTACATAACTTGTTTCATTTCACAGTACACAGCTAGGAGGAATTTTGCCTCAGGATGACTAGTACCTCAAGTCTCACCCATATCTGATTTAGATGGTATTTAGATGAGACTTTGGACTTTAGATTTTAGAATTGATGCTAGAGTGAGTTAAGACATTTGAGGGTATTGGGATGAAATAAATGCATTTGTCATGAGGGAAAGACATGAATTTTGGGTGTCCAGGGGTAGAATGTTGTGGACTGCATGTTTGTACCCCACCTCAAATTCATATGTTGAAACCCTAATTCCCAATATGATGGTATTTGGAGATGGGGCCTTTGGGAGGTAATTAGGTCATGAGGTTGGGGCCCACCTGATGGGATTAGTTCTTGTATATGAAAGACATCAAAGAGTTTCCTCTCTCTCTCTTCTGCCTTCCTCCCTTTCTTCCTTCCTCTCCAAACCCCCCAACCCCCTGCCAATGAGGATACAGCAAGAAGGCAGCTGTCTACAAGCCAGGAGCCCAACCTCACCAGACACCAGGTCTTCCAACACCTTGATCCTGGATTTCCCACCTTCCAGGACTGTGAGAAATAAATGTTTGTTGTTTAAACCACCTAGTCTATGGTATTTTTTTATAGCAGTCCAAAATGACAAAGACAGAAAGTAATACCATTTCCTTTCCAATTCTGAGGGGTTGTATAAAATCAAGGATTTGAATTGTTACAATTAATATAAATTGGGTCAATCAACACAGATTCCAATCCGTTTCTCTTTTTCTCTTTTTCTTACCTACTCCCATGGCTGGAAAACTAAAATACTAAATTTACCTGTGCTTCTAGGTGGGGCAGTATGACAGAAATATAAAAGTACACATGTGTCATATTTTCTCATTCCATCCTTATCACCTGGAATATGTGTTATATTTGTAATGTAGCAGTTGTCACTAGGGATAATGGGTAAAAAGAAAGAAAGCCTTTGGTTCCTTTATGAAAGTTTTATATTGCTATAATGTCCCTGGACTACCCACTTCTAGACTATTCTCATGCAAGAAAATTAAACCTTTTATTTGCCTAAGCCTCTATAGTAGAGCTTTCTGTAACCCATTAAAAAAAATTCTTTCCTAACTGATATACAAGACCCAGGAAAAATTTTACTTCTACTCTAACCCCTTCTCCAGTGGCCTTAATGGAGTCTTCTATATGTAATTAAAGTATGGCTACCTTTCTTCCTTTGTATTTTGTAACTCTGTAGAGTAATGGCAATATCAGTTGGCTTTATCTTTCATTTACCTGAATAGATTCTCACAGAGCTGTGTACCTTTGAAGGACAAAGACAGCCTTCACAATATTTACATAACCTATGGTGTTTAGGACAGTACCTTTCTTTTAGCAGATGCACAAAAATATTTTATTTAAATTGAAGAATAAAGTAGAAAGTCATAGTGAAAGAATAGAGCAGATATGAAAAAGAATAATTTAGGAAAATAAGTTTATAAGACAAGGAATAAAAATCTTTGGACCACATTATTTGGTTTTTGTCTTTTATCAGAAATGCAATAATGATTTCAAAATCTGTGTTTTACTAAGAAATCAGTAGCTATTGGCTTAGCCTAAGGCATCAGCACTTCTTAGCTTCTATTAATTCCCAGGTAATGTCTTATGTCTCAACCATTATTGCCTAATTAAAATAGCATAATATTTCAACTTTGTCTTCAGAACAAAGGTGACAGAAATACCAAAATTCTTTTGAGCTTAAAATATTTTTCTATTTTTTATCAGGTCTCAACCGGTACCAGAAGATTGGGATCATCCCCTGCCTATTTTCAGACCACAATGCTTTGAAACTAGAACTCAATCACAAGAGGAAAGTCGGAAAGAACTCAAATACATGGAGGCTAAAGAGCATCCTACTGAAGAATGAATGGGTCAACCAGGAAATTAAAGAAGAATTAAAAAAATTCATGGAAACCAATGAAAATGAAAACACAACTATTCAAAATCTTTGGGATACAGCAAAGGCAGTCCTAAGAGGAAAGCATATAGCAATACAAGCCTTTCTCAAGAAACAAGAAAGGTCTCAAGTACACAACCTAACCCTACACCTAAAGGAGCTGGAGAAAGAACAGCAAATAAAGCCTAAACCCAGCAGGAGAAGAGAAATAATAAAGATCAGAGCAGAAATCAATGAAATAGAAACCAAAAGAACAGTAGAACAGATCAACGAAACTAGGAGCTGGTTCTTTGAAAGAATTAACAAGATTGATAAGCCCCTGGCCAGACCTATCAAAAAGAAAAGAGAAATGACCCAAATCAACAAAATCATGAATGAAAGAGGAGAAATCACAACCAACACCAAAGAAATACAAACAATTATAAGAACATATTATGAGCAACTCTATGCCAGCAAATTAGATAACCTGGAAGTAATGGATGCATTCCTAGAGATGTATCAACTACCAAAACTGAACCAGGAAGAAATAGAACACCTGAACAGACCTATAACCACTAAGGAAATAGAAGCAGTCATCAAAAATCTCCCAAAACACAAAAGCCCAGGGCCAGATGGCTTCCCAGGGGAATTCTACCAAACATTTCAAGAAGAATTAATACCTATCCTTCTGAAACTGTTCCAAAAAATAGAAATGGAAGGAAAACTTCCAAACTCATTTTATGAGGCCAGCATTACCTTGATCCCAAAACCAGACAAAGACCCCATCAAAAAGGAGAATTACAGACCAATATCCCTGATGAACATGGATGCAAAAATTCTCACCAAAATACTAGCCAATAGGATCCAACAGTACATTAAAAGGATTATTCACCACGACCAAGTCGGATTTATCCCTGGGCTGCAAGGTTGGTTCAACATCCGCAAATCAATCAACGTGATACAATACATTAACAAAAGAAAGAACAAGAATCATATGATCCTCTCAATAGATGCAGAAAAAGCATTTGACAAAGTACAGCATCCTTTCTTGATCAAAACTCTTCAGAGTATAGGGATAGAGGGTACATACCTCAATATCATAAAAGCCATCTATGAAAAACCTACAGCGAATATCATTCTCAATGGGGAAAAACTGAGAGCTTTCCCCCTAAGGTCAGGAACGCGGCAGGGATGTCCACTATCACCACTGCTATTCAACATAGTATTGGAAGTCCTAGCCACAGCAATCAGACAACAAAAAGAAATCAAAGGCATCCAAATTGGCAAAGAAGAAGTCAAACTCTCACTTTTTGCAGATGATATGATACTTTATGTGGAAAATCCCAAAGACTCCACCCCAAAACTGCTAGAACTCATACAGGAATTCAGTCAAGTGGCAGGATATAAAATCAATGCACAGAAATCAGTGGCATTCCTATACACCAACAACAAGTCAGAAGAAAGAGAAATTAAGGAGTCGATCCCATTTACAATTGCACCCAAAACCATAAGATACCTAGGAATAAATCTAACCAAAGAGGCAAAGGATCTGTACTCAGAAAACTATAAAATACTCATGAAAGAAATTGAGGAAGACACAAAGAAATGGAAAAACGTCCCATGCTCATGGATTGGAAGAACAAATATTGTGAAGATGTCAATGCTACCTAGAGCAATCTACACATTCAATGCAATCCCCATCAAAATACCATCCACTTTCTTCAAAGAAATGGAACAAATAATCCTAAAATTTGTATGGAACCAGAAAAGACCCCGCATAGCCAGAGGAATGTTGAAAAAGAAAAGCAAAGCTGGCGGCATCACAATTCCAGACTTCCAGCTCTACTACAAAGCTGTCATCATCAAGACAGTATGGTACTGGCACAAAAACAGACACATAGATCAATGGAACAGAATAGAGAGCCCAGAAATGGACCCTCAACTATATGGTCAACTAATCTTTGACAAAGCAGGAAAGAATGTCCAATGGAAAAAAGACAGTCTCTTCAACAAATGGTGTTGGGAAAATTGGACAGCCACATGCAGAAGAATGAAACTGGACCATTTCCTTACACCACACACAAAAATAGACTCCAAATGGTTTAAAGACCTCAATGTGAGACAGGAGTCCATCAAAATCCTAAAGGAGAACACAGGCAGCAACCTCTTCGACCTCAGCCGCAGCAACTTCTTCCTAGAAACATCGCCAAAGGCAAGGGAAGCAAGGGCAAAAATGAACTATTGGGACTTCATCAAGATAAAAAGCTTTTGCAAAGCAAAGGAAACAGTCAACAAAACCAAAAGACAACTGACAGAATGAGAGAAGATATTTGCAAATGACATATCAGATAAAGGGCTAGTATCCAAAATCTATAAAGAACTCATCAAACTCAACACCAAAAGAACAAAGAATCCAATCAAGAAATGGGCAGAAGACATGAACAGACATTTTTCCAAAGAAGACATCCAAACGGCCAACAGACACATGAAAAAGTGTTCAATATCACTTGGCATCAGGGAAATCCAAATCAAAACCTCAATGAGATACCACCTCACACCAGTCAGAATGGCTAAAATTAACAAGTCAGGAAATGACAGATGTTGGCGGGGATGCGGAGAAAGGGGAACCCTCCTACACTGTTGGTGGGAATGCAAGCTGGTGCAGCCACTCTGGAAAACAGTATGGAGGTTCCTCAAAAAGTTGAAAATAGAGCTACCCTATGACCCAGCAATTGCACTACTGGGTATTTACCCCAAAGATACAAAAGTAGGGACCCAAAAGGCTACGTGCACCCCGATGTTTATAGCAGCAATGTCCACAATAGCCAAACTGTGGAAAGAGCCAAGATGTCCATCGACAGATGAATGGCTAAAGAAGAGGTGGTATATATACACAATGGAATATCATGCAGCCATCAAAAGGAATAAGATCTTGCCATTTGCAATGACGTGGATAGAACTGGAGGGTATTATGCTGAGCGAAATAAGTCAAACAGAGAAAGACATGTATCATATGACCTCACTGATATGAGGAATTCTTAATCTCAGGAAACAAACTGAGGGTTGCTGGAGTGGGGGGTGGGGTGGGAGGGATGGGGTGACTTGGTGATGGACACTGGTGATGTGTTCTGGTAAGCGCTGTGAATTGTGCAAGACTGTTGAATCTCAGATCTGTACCTCTGAAACAAATAATGCAATAGATGTTAAGAAAGAAAAAAAGAAGAAGAAGAATGTAGCAGGAGGGGAAGAATGAAGGGGGGGAAATCGGAGGGGGAGAAGAACCATGAGAGACGATGGACTCTGAAAAACAAACTGAGGGTTCTAGAGGGGAGGGGGTTGGGAGGATGGGTTAGCCTGGTGATGGGTATTGAGGAGGGCACGTTCTGCATGGAGCACTGGGTGTTATGCACAAACAATGAATCATGGAACACTATATCTAAAACTAATGATGTAATGTATGGGGATTAACATAACAATAAAAAAATTAAAAAAAAATATTTTTCTATTTTTTAATAGAGAAAATGAGCAACTGGGACAAAATGAGGAAAAGGCAAATCTAACTTTGTAACTGACAGCTGAAGTTAGTGTAGGAAATATGAAGAAGACCAATACAGTGATTGTAGCTTTTTAAATTAATCCTCCCCTTTTCATTTAGTTTTCAGTCTAAAATGTGGGTCATGGAAATTTTGCAACTATTTGGGCCAGAGTCAAGCAACCTTCTCAGCAACGTGCATTAACTTTTTATATCATCACCATCATTTACTAAAGAACTGTTACCAAATTCAGCAGGAAAGTTAATTGAATTCTTGATCTCCAATTTCTACCTGCTTTCAGTTGGTTATCCGTGGAAATGAGGAAAATTGACAGATGACTCATAACTGTTTATAAGTAGTGTAAATATTTACTGTTACCTTCCTTTTCACTCACCAAAATTTAGACTGGCATAATTACCTTTGTCTCCAGAGTAAAAAGGACACAGCAACACTTGTAGACCCATATCCTATGAAGTCTCCATAGGTGCAAAGGGTCTTCTGTTCTCCATTGAAAAAAAAAAAAGTAAAAGAAATATCTTCTTAGACGTAGTGAGAAACAATTCTCAAAGAATAGCAGAGCATTGCAGTATATTCTATGCATCATCCTTTCAACTAATTATGTTAATTTTAAATCAGCTGATCATTTACTTGATAGACACAAGTACAATTTAGGTAGGGCATCTTCTAGTGGCTATATAGTTCGAATTTTTTTAAAGGATGAGAAAATTATATGGAGAAATTATTTTTTGTCTTCAATTATTTTAATTTCCTGAAACTATTAGTTAGACACTAAACTAGAGACTGCATAGTTTGTAGAATTACACTGACATGAAGACAGAATTTTCATGAAAATAAAATTCCACAATTCTGATTCTCATTTTAATTACATTTTGAGATCAAAGAGGATCTAAAGAGAACTACAGAGTATCTTATTTTATAAAAATTATAGCCATCTTATAATGCTTTAAAGATATTATGGACTCTCTGGTTATATATTGTTGACATTACAGATATTGGGTAACAAATAGATGTATCTTGGTCCTATGAAAACCAAATTGAAACTCAGCATTCAGATAGTCTTGCTACAAAGTCCCTATTGTCTACCTAGGGTTGGCTCTTCAGTCTCTTGCCTTTCATAACCTATAGGACCCATTCTTGAGCAGTTCTCCTAGCAGGCAGGCTAATGGGAGTCACATAATTCCTCACCATCACAAGCTTGTTATTTTAATATACAGATTAAAACTAATTAATTAAAGTTTTATTATACCTGAAAATCAACACAATATAACTTTGTTATTCTTTACAGAAAGACACTTACATATGTGCTATTTAGTGGAACACAGAAATTTTATAAGGTAAGTGTGGAAATCTCATATTGAATAAAGCAACTTTAGAGGCTCAAGAACTAAAACACTTGATAAATGTTAGAGAGATGAGTCTTAAAAATGGTCTGTGTAGTTCCAGCTTCAATGCACCTACCTAATGACCATTCTCTTTCATGAATTCTTATGAAAGGCCTTCAAGACATTGTACAATGAGAAAGAGAAAGGGGGAAACATATGACATAAAGGAAAAAGGAAAAGAAGATATAGATTGATGAATACAAGGGGATGAAGGGAGGGGAAGCATAGACTCATGTCTGTCTGCTTTTAAAATTATCCTAAAGTCATTGATATATTACACTCAATCTTCCCCTAGAGTTTGGAGAAACAATGGATACTTTTCTAGTTATGGCACTCATAGCTCTTCTCTGACAGGAACCTGCAAAAAGAGATTAATATTTATCCAAACTCTTACAAATGTTACTAGTAGTATAACCAGATGCTTTGTCCCATCAAGAAGCTCTACCTAAAGCCAAATTTGCTATGGGGCTGTTATTAGTCAGGGTTCTCTAAAGAAACAACCATCAGGAGATATACATGTATATACACATCCATTCATTCATTCATTCATTCATTCATAGGAATTGGCTTTTGCTTACATGATTATAGATGCTAAGAAACCCCAACATCTGCAGTCAGCAAGCTGAAGACCCAGGAGGGCCGATGCTATGGTCCCAGTTAGAGTCTGAAGACCTGAGAACATACCAGGTTAACTGATGATGGAATTTCCAGCCTGAGAGCCAGCAGGCTTGAAACCAATAAAGAGCAGCTATTGAATCTGAAGGCAGGAAAAGACCAAGGTCCCAACCCAATAGGCAGGAGGAGTTTCTTCTTACTCAGGCTTTTTGTTCTATGTAAGTCTTCAGTTCACTGGATGAGGCCCACCCACATTAGGGAGGGCAATCTGCTGTGCTAAGTACCAATTTAAATGTTAATCCCATCCAGAAACATCCTCACAGACGTACATATCCAGAATAATGTTTAACCCAATGTCTGAGCACTTCATGGCCTGGTCAAGTAGACACATAAAACTAACCATTACAGGGCTCTACTGCCCACCACAAGAGAAGAAAAGAAAATCTGGGCTAGGTAACCACAGCAACCATGATTTCATCAACTAATTTTTTTTTTTTAATGTTGTTCATTGTTAGGGTGGTTAATACAAATAAAACTTGTTTATAACTTATTTTTAAATTCTATACTGTCAAAAAGAAATTGTACTGGACACTTGTTAAAAATGGTAAGGAAAAATTTATTCAAGAATATTGCAATATGGATCAATGTTATTGCAATAGGGGAGAAAGACTGAACTCCATTGAAACGAAAGGCAAAGAGTGTTTAAGCACTGAGGTGAGCTAGTGAAAAAGTCCTAGAAGACATTAGAGGAAAGACTGGTCATCATGATTAGGCCATCTCTGTTTGTCAACTGGTTATAAAAATTAGGCTCCTACCCTCTCATAGACATTGGGAGACAGGGACCCTATCCTTTTTGGTGATTACATTTCAGAGGGATAGCCTCCAGATTCCTAAGAAAGACATTCCTGGGGTCTAAAACTTGCAAGAGGCTGGGAGAAAATCTATATCTCAAAGAAGCAGAAAAATAATTCACAATTTCAAGCTTTCTAAAGTATATGCTCTAAGAAAATGGAGGTCAGAGGCCAATAGTCAGGAAGAAACCTGTCTAAAGTTTAGTCAAGCTGAGGAGAACATTAAGGACATTTTGGTCAATACCAAAACTTTACTCAAAACTTTCCAGTCTATCATTCAAAAGAAAAACTAAGGTGTGGGGTGTAGTACTTGGTGCATACATTCCAGGATTGTAAAAACTAAGAATTTTTAAACTTAATTTACCCATTTTCAGTGTCCAATATTTAAAATTCTGCCTTTGTTACGTCAATCAATCTCAGTATATACACTGTAGCTGAAGCAAGTGATACTGGATTACTAGGTAATAACATTGAGCTTACAAGCATCCAGGGGACTTTTACAACCGCAAGCAGATGGAAGTGTTTTTAATGCATGTTGAATGAAATTGACAGATAAAATGTTTACCTATTCCCTCTTGTTCTTGCTTCTTCTTTACAATTGCACTTGCTTTCCCAAATATTTTCTCCAGAAAATCCCACATACTCAGTGTTAATATATCCCTTTACATTCTTAAAATTAGGAATGACAGTTGAATTAAAAGAATTTGGTCGAAACAGTAGACAATATAATGCATGCTCCAGGTTTTTTGTTGTTTTTTTAACTTTAACATAGGTGATAGTCCTGAGAAACAAATCTAGGGGCTAAATACTTGATATATAATAATATATACTATTTTATATGACATATAAAATAGCACAATTATTTATAACAATATATTGCATTTGTTTCTAAAAATGTTAAATAAATGTGTGAATTGTGTGCTATCTTTCATCAATTTGTATTAGGTCCAGAAATATCCTAGTTTATTCCTTCAGTTAGTAATACTTTCGCTTATATCCACTGATCAATTTTAATTGTACTTCTATTCCCATTTCTTTCACTGAATAATTGATTCATTTATTCAATAAATATTTATTGAACACTACATATGTATCAGGCATTGTGATAACTACTGAAAATATAAGAATTAAGTAGTGTCTACATTAAGTACTTGTAATTTTCAAATAATTATAACACAATATAACAATTGCTGTAAGAGATATTCTTTGAATTTGATATAATCACAGAAAGCAAAGTTGCTAGTCCTGAGGGAGATGAAAAAGTTTTCACAGAGAAAGTGATATTTGATTTAATTATTTAAGAAGGAGTAGAAGCTTCCTCATTTTCTAGCATCCATTGAAAAGGGGAAAAATGAAATATAAATGCATAGTAGTAAAGAGTACTACTCTTTTTTTCCAGATTGTGAGAGATATGTACTCAGGAGAATATAGAAGTGAGGGGCTAGGGAAGATAAACTGTGCTAAAGCTCTGCCAAATGTAAGTACACTATATAGGCTTGTGTTACTAAATGTCTTATTGTGGAAAAAATATTTTTGATTATGATACAATAAATGAATATCTAAAATGTGCAATATTTATTTATTTTTATTTATTTAGGCTCCATACCTAGCATGGAGCACAAAACAGGGCCCAATCATGACCTTGAGATCAAGACCTAAGCTGAGATCAAGAGCCGCCTCTTAACCAACTGAGTCACCCAGGTGCCCCCAAACATACAAGATTGATAAAATAAGTAAGTGCTCAAGCTGCATGTAATTCTTGAGAATCTTTACTTAAGATCTTTTTTAATTAAAAAATGGTGGCATGTTTTAATGACACTCAAGGGTAACAAAATCCAAGTTAGTTTTAAAATATTTGGTTAAATAAATTTCCAGAAATATACCATAATTGTTTATTATCACTCTTATTTTCATGTGATTACAGGATATTTGTGAAAATATTAAAATATACAGCTATTCAACTAAACCTTATGTGTGTGTGAATTAAGCATTCTGAACATATACATAATATGTATAATTTGAAAATGAATTTGATTAATCAAAGTAGAAAAATATTAGAAAAATTTAAAATGTCTCAATGTATAAAATCTCTGAAAAACCACAGAGGAAATGTCAATGAGACATTAATGTGTTTTTAATTATATTTTTAATTAATTGTACGTTAAATTAATTATTTATTAATGTGTTCACATAGGAGTAATCTATTCCCTAAGCTAAATAGCACCTGATTTAAAAATTATCAAATTTAAAATTTTATTTTATGTGTCAACAAATAAGGTACAATCAAAACAGTATGGTACTGGCACAAAAATAGACACATAGATCAATAGATCAGAATATAAAACCCAGAAATGAACCCACAAATATATGGTCAATTAATCTTTGACAAAGCAGGAAAGAATATTCAATGGGAAAATTACTGTCTCTTCAACAAACTAAATTAGGAAAACTAGACAGCAACATGCAAAATAATGAAACTGGATCACATACTTTCTTATACCATCCATAGAAATAAGCTCAAAATGCATTAAAGACCTCAGTGTGAGATTTGAAACCATAAAAATCCTAGAGGAGAACACAGGCAGTGACCTCTTTGACATCAGCCCTACCAACTTCTTTCTAGATATGTCTCCTGAGACAAGGGAAATAAAAGCAAAAATAAACTATTGGGACCTCATCAAAATAAAAACTTCTGCACAGCAAAGGAAACAATCAACAAAACTAAAAGGCAACCTCCTGAATGGGAAAAGATATTGTAAATGACATACCTGATAAAAGGTTAGTTAGTATCCAAAATCTAAAGAACTTTTCAAACTCAACACCCAAAAAACAAATAATCCAGTTAAGAAATGGGCAGAAGACATGAACAAAGATTTTTCCAAAGAAGACAGACAGAAGGCCAACAGACACATGAAAAGATGCTCAACATCACTCCTCATCAGGAAAATGCAAATCAAAACTACAATGAGATAGCATTTTACACCAGTCAGAATGGCTAAAACAACAACACAAGAAACAACAGGTCTTGTCAAGAATGCAGAGAGGGTACCTGGGTGGCTCAGTCGTTAAGCATCTGCCTTCAGCTCAGGTCATGATCCCAGGGTCCTGGGATCGAGTCCCACATCGGGCTCCCTGCTCGGCAAGAAGCCTGCTTCTCCCTCTCCCTCTCCCCCTGCTTGTGTTCCTGCTCTTGCTATCTCTCTCTCTGTCAAATAAATAAATAAAATCTTTAAAAAAAAAAAAAAAAAGAATGCAGAGAAAGGGGAACCCTCCTACACTGTTGATGGGAAGGCAAACCGTTGCAGCCACTCTGGAAAACAGTATGGAGGTTCCTCAAAAAGTTAAAAATAGAGCTACCCTACAACCCAGCAATTGCACTACTAGGTATTTAGCCAAAGAACACAGAAATACTAATTCAAAAGGACACATGCACCCCAATGTTTATAGCAGCATTACCTACAATAGCTAAATTATGGAAACAGCCCAAGTGTCCATCTATTGACGAATGGATAAAGATGTGGTATGTGTATATACATATATACATCTGCACATACACAAGGGAATATTACTTAGCCATAAGAAAGAATGAAATCTTGCCATTTGCAATGACATGGATAGAGCTAGAGAGTATTATGCTAAGTGAAATAAGTCAGAGAGAGACAAATCCATATGATTTCACTCATATGTGGAATTGAAGAAACAAAACAGATGAACATAGGGGAAAAAAAAAAAGAGAGGCAAACCAGAAAACAGACTCTAATGACCATCATTTAGTTTATAAAAGTCTTTTGACAGTTGTCAAGATGTTATTAATTCAAATTAAAAATCATTCTTCCGCTTAACTTATCATGGTTTGATCAATTTATTTTTCCAGGCTATTAAAGGAAGAGATCATTATTGCTTGAATTTTAATTAGTTAATACATTAGACTTGTTATTACGATGAGTGTCCAGTCAACAAAATATAATAAAGTTTAGTTGTGGTAGTGGTGTATATATACATGTATATATGAATATATAAAGTTTAGTTGTGGTAGTGGTGTATAATAAAGCTTAGTTTTGGTAGTGGTGTATATATAAATGTATAATGAATATGTATCAGAGATGAAGATGAAGTCTGCTGTTAATAGCAGAGATTCAAATCTTCTCCGGTATGAGCCAAACCTCCAAATGTGGGACCTTGGTGCAAAGGAAATGTCTTAATTGTCTCTGATTATCCAACAAGAAGCACAAAGAAAGGTAAAGTAGCTTCTATACTGTAAATTGTAAAATATTATTATGATTTCCTCTTTAGAAAAATCAAGCAAATTTAAGCTAATTATACTTAGGTTTCAAACAGTGAGTATATTTTCACTTAAAATGCTCTCAGAATTATCAATAGCATGCACTCATAAATATGATCTGACAGAAGAGTTTTGATTTCTAATGTTATTAAATTGTCCCCTTGAGTAATAAATGAGACAATAAAATGAGACAATAAAAAGAGTCTCATTCTTTCGAATAAGGCAAGAGTAAAGAAAAAACTAAGAAGAAACAATCCCCCTCACACTTCCTGAACTTTCATCAAGGAGGACTACTTGCAAAGAACCAGCATCTCAGGGTTGCCCACAGGAGAGACCAGTATAACAGGATGAACTGCAGTCCTGGCTGGGATTCCTGGAGGACATACTGTCCTTTAGATGATGCTCTGAGACCCAGATGAGACCGTCAAGAACGCCTATAGGACCTCGTAAAGTGTTCCAAAATAGAGGCCCTAAGTAACCAAGTCATCCTACTAGCTAGTACCTTTCTGAGGAGGATGCCCAGATTGTAAGGAATATTTTTTCAGGACCAAGGAGGAAAGCAAAAGAGTAATAGCTATTGGTGCCATTTTTCTCTTTTTCTTTTTTTTATCCACAGTGCCCAAATTAATAGGCCTTTTTTTTCTATGTAGAGTTTGGTGTATAGAGTATATAGTTTATCGAAAACATCTGAGGAGATTGGACAAATGTATAACTGGTTCTCTTAAATCAATTAAAAAGGATTTGTATCTATTCTGCAATAGCTTATACAAGCTAATTAACATTTCCAATCTCAGTTTTCTCATGTGTGAATGGGCATATAAATTATATTTATTTCATGGACTCATTATGAAGATTAAATGTTATAAAGCTTAGGTCAGCAAACTTTTCCCATAACTTTGCCCATAAAGGGCCAGTTAGTAAATATTTTCTTCTGTGTGGGGCATACAGTTTTGGTCTCAGCTACTCAATGCTGCTTTTGTAGCATGAAAGCAGCTACAGACAATATTCAAAAGAATGGAGGTAACTGTGTTTCAATAATACTTTATTTACAAAGACAGGCAACAGACAAGATGTGGATTGTAGACCATAGTTTGCTGACTGCTACTATCATGATGATAAATAATTACCATAGGTCTTGGAACATGGCACAACAATATCAGTAGATGCTATTATTATTATTGGATCTTAATTTAATATAGCTATTTAATTTCAGTAATAATAGCTAATGGTAATAGGAAGCTCATTCTTTCTTTATTCAACAAATATTTAAGTCAGTATGCCAGGTGATATAGAAAACTGTATCTTCTCTGGAGTAGTCTATTGGTTATAGACCATAAAGGTAGGGCTCCTAGAGCAGACAGGAGAGTTGAGAAGTGTAAGGAGTGGATCTTAAGGTACAAAAGAAACACATTACCAGATACATATTATCTTAACTAATCTTTACTACAACAGTTTATTTGAATACTAGGATCCTCATTTTCTGAAGCAGAAACTGAAGCCCAAAGAAGTAAAGTGTTCTCCAGAATGTCACATAACTAGTAAGGAAATATTATATGAACTCAGGGCCATCAGCAAATAAAGCCCATGGTTTTGTTGTTGTTGTTGTTGTTGTTATTTTTTCTGCCAACTCTGCCCTGCTGCCTACGTGGAAATATGAATAAGATCTCAGAAATACTGAACTCAAGAATCTCAGTACCTCATATAATTCTCTAAAGGTCATTGAGCATTATCTGAGAACCACTGAGGGGGCAGAAAAAATAATAGCCAGTTAGATGAATGGCTCAGAGTAGCTGAGTCCATATGTCTATTTCCTAATATGTCCCCAAGTTACTTAACTGCTGGAAAATTTATTTTTTAAAAAAAGAATTAGTTTCCCATTTCCAACAACTTGTAAAAATGTAATGAAAATATTCTCAGCTAAAAAATATATACAAGTGAAGTGTTAAATTTTAAAATATCTTCTCAAAACATGGATAAGAAAGAGGACAGAAGAGATAAAGAAGCAAGATTACAAAAAGACAAGAGAATACCCAAGCAGATATTTTCCCTGAAGGGATCTTCTAAATCTGGTTTAGAGCCTGGGATTTAATTGACCTCCAGAGCATTGAAACTAGGAGATAAAGCTTGGGGCTACTACAACCACAAACAGCACAAAAATATAGTTTATAACTTCAAAATTAGTAAAGGTAAAAAATAAATTGAAGCACTCAAATCAAAACAGCATTAAAATCAAAAATCAAGTAAGTGCTAAAAAGGAAAGAAAAAGAATTATAGATCAAGGAGGACAAATAAACATAAATTAAAACAATGGTACATAAACTTTTCATGTCCTGATTGAACATTTATGAAAACTGGCCATAATCCAGACATTTAAAATATAAAACCAAAAAATTTACTAGTTAATAATAAAAATGTGACAAAATATGTAATGCATTTATAATATATATATGTTATAAAACACCTCACAATTCTGAATAACCTGTGGGTTAAACAAGAAATTGTAATGAAAATTATAAAATCCATGGAACAACATAATGAAAATACTACCTAATAAAACCTGAGGTACAGCTAAGTAAAGTCTAGAAGTAAGTGTATATAAGTTCAAAAATAGGCAAACTTAAACTGGAATGGAAGCCAGGATAGTGGTTTCATATTGTGGTTTGCAATTGGGAGTTCTAAGATGCTAGTAGTATTCTATTTCTTGATCTGAGTTCTGGTTACTGGTTACAATGGTATATTTACTTTGCATGCAATTGTACATTAGGATTTCTGCATGTCTCTGTATGTGAACAAGCAAAAAGCTTATGAAAGAAGAAACAACAGCAGCCAAGTTAGCCCTAAAGATAAATCAGGCAGAGGATTTGTTCTGTAAGATATTAAAACAATATGAATATACAAATAATAACTGCAATATTGGCACATTGGCACACAGACAAATAGACAGATGGGATAGAATAGAGAACCTAATTCCAGACATATAGAAACTGAAATATGATACAGTTGACTTACACTATACAAAAGTGTCAATTCTGGATGGATTAAGGTCTTATATATAGAAGCCAGCACTATAAAACTTTAAAGAAAATGTAAAATAGCTTTAATGATCTTCAGATATGAAGAGAATCTTAAGTAGGATTCAAAAGTCATAAATCATTAAGGAAAATAAATTAACAAAATCAATTGCATTAAATTTAGAAATATCTATTTATCAAAAGATACCATCTCATGATTGAAAAGATAAGCCAGAAGCTAGGAGATTTTGCAACCCATATAACTGCTTAAAGACTAGTATCTAGAATATATAAAGAACTCCTATGAATCAATAAATAATAAATAATCCAAAGGACTTAACAGAAATTTGATAGATAAGGGAAAACAAAAGGTGAGTAGGGAGAATGAGTTAAAATGGTGGAGGAGCAGGAGGACCCTGAGTTTGTCTCCTCCCTTGAACACAGCTAAAGAGTTAGCAAATCATTCTAAACACCCAAGAAATATCAATCAGAGGTCTACAAGTAGAAAAGTGACCACCTTTCCGAAGGTTCACTTGGAGGAGATATAGCTGTGGATGCAGCATCAGGGATGGATCCCTACTTATGGAGGCTACCACATAGTATTAGAAGTCTTGAAGTGTAAAATCTGAACTTTTGGAAGTCTTTTACCCTGGGGGACATGCCTGGCTTAAAGATACTCAGGTGGCAAAGAGGGACAGAATCCCAGGAGTAAGAGGGAGGTCTGAGGATCCCCTGGGTTACAGGAAAAACAGGTGGCACCAAGGTGCTATGCTGTTACTAGGCATCGGAACCAAGAAGGATAGAGTGGGTGGAGAGCAGTGGGTCTTGGTGCTGGCATTCTGCTATAAACTGCAAAGCCTAGCGCAGTAGCGTGACCGCTTTCCTGGGACACGCCAGCAAGCTTGGCAAGACCATCCCCAGGAGGAACAGCGTGGGTCCCTGCCAAGGGCATCCCTAAAATTTGGAGTTTTGAAACTTGGTCACACACCCAAGATAAAAAGTTTTGGACATAGGCAGAGTGAATGCAGGGTTCAGAGAAAACCAGGGACACAAGACGGGAAATTGATTGCTCTTCTGTGAGGGCTCACTGAAGAGGAGGGATCCGGAATTTTCACCTCCAAGGCTAGAAAGCAGGGCTCAGACATTTTCATTCTGCCCATCAGTACTGAAAGCCTTCAGGGAGCAAAACAGCGCCACCTAGTGGAGGACAGCGCCACATACACCAATGCCCGCCCACCCTATTCCCTGGAGGCACATTTCAGCCTGAGAATCACTGCCGCAGGCCCCTCCCACAGAACACCAGCCCAAACAACTAGCCAACACAAAGTTTATTGATTGAATAGAGTGCAGCAAAGCTTCAGCTCTACAGGAAATAGGATCCTACCTTCCTTGTTATTTTTATTCTTTTTTTGCTATAATTATTTTTCATTTATTTTCTTATATTTTCCAATTTCTTAAGTTTTTTATTATTAATTTTTTAAATTTTTATTTATATATATTTTTTATTTTTATTTAATTTTTTTTTTAATTTTGGGATCTAGATTCTCTTAACAAGTAGACCAAAATACACCCAGGACCCAGGGTTTTTTTTTTGTTGTTTTTTTTTTTTGGTTTTCTTGTTTTTGTTTTTCTCGTTTTTTTGTTTTTTTTCTTTTTTGTTGTTTTGCTTTGGTTTTGGTTTTGGTTTTTGTTGTTGTTGTTGTTCTTTTTTCTCTTTTTTCTTTTCTTTTCTGGACAAAAATGACAAGATGGAGGAATTCGCCCCAAAAGAAAGAACATGAGGTAGAACTCATGGCCAAGGATTAAATCAATACAGAGGTAAGTAAGATGTCTGAACTAGAATTTAAAACAATGATTATAAGTATACTAGCTGGACTTGAAAAAAGCATAGAAGACACTAGAGAATCCCTTACTGCAGAGATAAAAGAACTAAAATCCAGTCAGGGTGAAATTAAAAATGCTATAACTGAGATGCAAACACAAATGGAAGTCATAAAAAAGGGGATGGATGAAGCAGAGCAGTGAATCAGCAATATAGAAGATAAAATTATGGAAAATAATGTACATGGAACATTCTCCGAATAGATCACATACCAGGTCACAAATCAGACCTCAACAAGTACAAAAAGAGCAAGATCATATCATACATATTTTCAGACCACAAAGCTATGAAACTGGAAGTCAATCATTAGAGAAAAATTGAAAAGACCTTGAATACATGGAGGTTAAAGAAAATCCTACTAAAGAATCAATGTGTTAACCAGGAAATTAGAGAAAATTTTTTTTAAAAAATACATGGAAGCAGGGGCACCTGGGTGGCTCAGTCGGTTAAGCGGCTGCCTTCGGCTCAGGTCAGGATCCCAGGGTCCTGGGATCGAACCCCACGTCGGGCTCCCTGCTCGGTGGAGAGTCTGCTTCTCCCTCTCCCTCTGCCTGCCTCTGTGCCTACTTGTGCTCTCTCTTTATCTCTCTGTCAAATAAATAAATAAAATCTTAAAAAAAAAAAAAAACATGGAAGCAAATGAAAATGAAAGCATGACAGCCCAAAACTTTTGGGATGCAGCAAAGGCAGTCTTAAGAGGGAAGTATATTGCAACACAGGCCTACCTCAAGAAGCAAGAAAAAAATCTCAAATATACAACCTAGCCTTTTATGCCTAAAGGAGCTAGAAAAGGAACAGTAAATAAAGCCTAAAGCCAGCAGAAGAAGGGAAATAATAAAGATTAGAGCAGAAATAAATGATATAGAGATAAACAACAACAACAATAAAACAGTAGAACGGATTAATGAGACTAGGAGCTGGTTCTTCAAAAGAACTAATAAAATTGATAAACCCCTAGACAGACTTATCAAAAAGAAAAGAGAAAGGACCCAAATAGATAAAATCACAAATGAAAGAGGAGAGATCACAATCAACACCACAGAAATACAAATAATTATAAGAGAATACTATGAAAAATTATATGCCAATAAACTGGGCAACTGGAAGAAATGGACAAATTCCCAGAAACTTACAAACCACAAAAACTGAAACAGGAAGAAATAGAAAACTTGAACAGACCCATAACCAGCAAAGAAATTGAATCAGTAATCAAAAATCTCCCAATAAATAAAAGTCTTGGGCTGTATGGTTTCCCTGGGGAATTCCCCAGACATTTAAAGAATAGTTAATACCGGGCGCCTGGGTGGCTCAGTTGGTTAAGCGACTGCCTTCGGCTCAGGTCATGATCCTGGAGTCCCGGGATCGAGTCCCGCATCGGGCTACCTGCTCAGCAGGGAGTCTGCTTCTCCCTCTCCTGCTCCCCCCTCTCGTGCTCTTTCTCTCTCTCATTCTCTCTCTCAAATAAATAAATAAAATCTTTTAAAAAAAAATAGTTAATACCTATTTTTCTCAAACTGCTCCAAAAAATAGAAATGGAAGGAAAACTTCCAAACTCATTTTACAAATCCAGCATTACCTTGATTCCAAAACCAGACAAAGACCCCACTAAAAAGGAGAATTACAGGCCAATACCCCTGATGGATGCAAAATTCTCAATAAAATACTAGCAAATTGAATTCAACAATACATTAAAAGAATTATTCACCACGATCAAGTGGGATTTATTCCTGGGCTGCACGGGTGGTTCAGTATCCACAAATCAATCAACGTGATACATCATATTCATAAAAGAAAGGATAAGGACCATGTGATCCTGTCAATAGGTACAGAAAAAGCATTTCACAAAGTACAGCATGCTTTCTTGATAAAAACCCCCAACAAAGTAGGGATAGATGGAACATATTTCAGTATCATAAAGGCCATATATGAGAGACCCACAACTAATATCATCCTCAATGGGGAAAAACAGAGCCTTTCTCTTATGGTCAGGAAAAAGACAAGGATGTACACTCCACCATTACTATTTAACATAGTACTAGAAGTCTTAGCCTCAGCAATCAGACAACAAAAAGAAATAGAAGGCATCCAGTTGGCAAGGAAGAAGTCAAACTTTCCCTATTTGCAGACAACATGATACTCTATGTAGAAAACCCAAAAGACTCCACCCAAAATTGCTAGAACTCATATATGAATTCAGCAAAGTAGCAGGATATAAAATAAATGTGCAGAAATCTGTTGCACTTCTAAACACCAATAACGAATCAGCAGAAAAAGAAATCAAGAAATCAATCCCATTTGCAATTGTACCAAAAACATTAATACTTAGGAATAAACCTAACTAAAGAAATAAAAGATCTCTACTCTGAAAACTATAGAACACTTATGAAAGAAATTGAAGAGGACACAAAGAAATGGACAAAGGTTCCATGTTCATGGATTGGAAGAACATTGCTAAAATGTCTAAACTACCCAAAGCAATCTACACACAATTTAATTCCCATCAAAATACCACCAGCATTTCTCACAGAGCTAGACCAAACAATCCTAAAATCTGTATGGAACCACAAAAGAACCCAAATAGCCAAAGCAATTCTGAAAAAAAAAAAAAAAAACTGGAGGCATCACAATTCTGGATTTCAAGCTATATTACAAAGCTGTAATCATCAAGACAGTATGGTACTGGCACAAAAACAGACACATAGATCAATGGAACAGAACTGAGAACCCAGAAATGGACCCACAACTATATGGTCAACTCATCTTCGACCAAGCAGGAAAGAATATGCAATGGGAAAAAGATGATCTCCTCAACAAATGGTGTTGGGAAAACTGGACAGCAACATGCAGAAAAATGAAACTGGACCACTTTCTTACACCATATACAAAAAATAAATACAAAATGCATGAAAGACCTAAATGTGAGACAGAAAACTATCAAAATCCTAGAAGAAGACACAGGCAGAAACCTCTTTGACCTTGGCTATAGCAGCTTCTTACTAGACATGTTACCACAGGCAAGGGAAACAAAAGCAAAAATGAACTACCGGGATTTCATCAAGATAAAAAGCTTCTGCACAGCAAAGGAAACAATCAACAAAACTAAAAGGCAGCCTATGGAATGGGAGAAGATATTTGCAAATGACATATCTGATAAAGGGTTAATATCCAAAATCTACAAAGAACTTACCAAATCAACACCCAAAAAACAAATAACCCAGTTAAGCAATGGACAGAAGATATGAATAGACACTTTTCCAAAGAAGACACCCACATGGCTAACAGACATATGAAAAGATAGTCAACACCACTCATCATCAGTTAAATACAAATCAAAACCATGATGAGATATCACCTCACACTTATCAGGATGGCTAAACTTAACAATACAAGAAACAACAGGTGTTAGCAAGAATGCAGAGAAAGGGAAACCCACTTGTACTGTTGGTGGAAATGCAAACCAGTAGAGCCACTCTGGAAAACAGTATGGAGTTTCCTCAAAAAGTTAAAAATAGAACTACTTTATAATCCAGCAGTTGAACTACTAGATATTTATCCAAAGGATACAAAAATAAAGATTTGAAGGAATATGCACCCCAATGTTTATAACAGCATTATCAACAATAGCCAAACTATGGAGAAAGTCCAAATCTCCACTGACCAATAAATGGATAGACAGACACAGACACAGACACACACACACACATACACACAATGGAATATTAGGCATCAAAAAAATTGAAATCTTGCCATTTGCAATGACGTGGATGGAACTAGAGTATATTATGCTAAGTGAAATAAGTCAGTCAGAGAAAGGCAAATACCACTATGATCTCACTCATATGTGGAATTTCAGAAAGAATATAGATGAATATATAGGAAAGGGAAATGAAAAAAAGGAGGGAATAAGCCATAAGAGACTCTTAAAGAGGGTGCTTGTGTGGCTCAGTTTGGTTAAGTGTCTGCCTTTGGCTCAGGTCATGATCCTGGGGTTCTGGGATTGAGTCCTGCATCAGGCTTTCTGTTCAGTGGGGAGTCTGCTTCTCCCTGTCCCTCTGTCTCTCTCCCCCATTTGTGCTCTCTCTATCTCAAATAAATAAAATCTTGAAGAAAGAGAGAGAGAGAGACTCTTAAAGATAGAAAACAAGCTGAGGGTTGATGGAGGGAGGTGGGTGGGGCATGCGCTAGATAGGTGATGGGTATTAAGGAGGGCACTTGTTATGATGAGCACTGGGTGTCATATCTAAGTGATCAATCACTGAATTCTACTCCAGAAACCAATATTGCACTGTATGTTAACTACCTAAAATTTAAATTTAAAAAAAAGTGAGTAGACATATGAAAATATTCACATCCTATTTCAATTCAGAGAAGTGTATACTAAATCTACAATGAGATTCAATCTCACCCTTCCAATTGGCCAAAATCAAATATATGTAATACATTCAGTATGTTTATATTAATATGATCTAATCTATTTATATTCATATTATATATATATATATTCTTAATAAGTAGTAGTAAAAATGTGGATCAATAGGGACACTCACCTAGTACTGGTTGAAGTATAAATTCGTCCAATTATTTGAGAAAACAATTCAAGATTACCTACTGAAATTTAAATATGACAATCTTCTATGATCTAGCAATTCTCCTAGGCCTAGCAATACATATTCACATGCACATTGAAGGATGGACATATAGATATAGATACATATACAGAGAAAGAAATAAAGATAAAGATATGAGAGAGAGAAAGACAGAGGTTGAGATAGAGATAGAGATATGTACTCAGAAGACCAGAATTTGGACAGTAAAAAGAAGGGTGTGTGTGTGCATAAGTGTGTGTGTGTGAGTATGTGTGTCTATCTGAACAACAGGGTGGGGCAAAGATACCAAACTCAAAGCATGGAGTTAAAATCAAGATACAGAAAGAAGAAATTCCTACCTGCCTTTCCCTCTCAGCCTCCCTCCCCAAAAACACTGGTAGTAAGACAGTCAACTTTATATTTCTCAAAAAGCCATATAGAGCATCTATTTTGGGAAAAAAATAAGAACTAGAAATACTGACAGATTGAATATATACTTACATATGGCCAGTTACAATTTAAGAAGTATTTAAAATTAATAAAGTTTGCTCATTGTTAAAAACACAGAGAGTACTAATTTGGGATATGGCTTTTTTTATTTGAGTATAGCTGACACACACAGATTTACACCACCCCAAAACCAAGCCCTCTGAGCTCTTCTCTATCTACATCAATTCTTCTGTTGATCTTATCTATTTCTTCAAATGACTCTCATGCAATCACAGTCTCCACCGGACCAGACCACATATCTTCTCTACCTGCCTGAAACCTCTTTAAACTTAATAAATCCATTCAAACTTAAAATGTCACCAGAACTCTTGGTTCTGTAGCCTCTATTGACCACTTGCTCATACATCAGGGATCCCTAACTTTGGATATGACATTATCATTCTCCCTTTGCTCAGGCCCCCGACCTTATCCCTCTTTGATTCCTGTCTTTCTTTCACACATGTCAGCAAATTCTTTTCACATCAAAAACACTTCCTAGCATCTCATCCCCTGCCCAAGCTATCATCCTCTTTGATCGTGACTACTGCACTTCTGGACTGGAAGCCCCATGTTCCCTCTTGCACCCTCTACATTGATTATCCATACATCATCCAGAGTGCTCATTTAAGATATAAATTCAACCAAGCCACTGCTCTGCCAAATACCTTTTAATGGTCTCTCATTTCACCCAGAGTAAGACCCAAAGATGTTACTAAAAATCTTCCAGGGCCCCTAACATCTGGGCGCTGACAACTTCTCCCATGTCACCTTTGGTCATTTTTGTCTTTTCTCTCTGTCTCCTTGCTGTTTCTCAAGCACACCATTAAGTCTTTGCCTTAGAAACTAAAGGATTTTGCTGTCCCTGCTGCCTAAGGACACTTACCTACAACATACCCATACAGCACTCTTCTTCACTTTATTGTACCCTGCTCACGTGTTACCTCTTCTGAGAAGACTTCACTACTTGTAGTTCATAATTAGCATTGATTTTCACCTGTTATCCCTTTTATTTATTCATTAATTCCTCATTCATTTTAAATGAATTCAAATACAAATTGAATATCTATAGTGAGTCAATTCCATTTTCATGTATTGAGAATACAATATATACAATCATATAAATTTGGAAGGACATGTGCCAGATGTCATTTCTGGAATTCAATAGCAACAACAGGAAAACTCCTTAGATATGTTTATATCTAAAGGAAAAGCAAAACAGAAAATACACACAAACACACACGCACATACACACACACACACACACACGAGGATATAAAAATATTTAAAGAAGCGGTCACCAAGATGCCTCCACTGTGGCTTCAACAGCATTATGCCTACAATACTTCACCAATCAGTGATTTTCAGGAAATCCATCCTTATTCCCATGTCTCCTAAAACATGTGTGATTAGAGTGGCTATCTTTATTGTTTTAATTCCAAATCTGGCAAGTCAGATCCCATTTCACTTTTCGCAATTGTGAAATTGCTCTCCCCAGATATATTCAACAACTATTAAATTAAGCAGCCTTCCATTAGCAAAACTGATTCTCAACCATAATCACTCAAGAGGGAAGAGAGTAGGAAATAAGAAGAGACTTGACATTACTTTCCTTTCCTGAGACAGGTGATCAGAAATCAATACGACTGAGCTCTTATTCTACAAACACTCATGAAATAAAAATAAGGCAAAACAAAGATAAACATTTCTTCTTTTTGTCTCTTAGAAATACATCCTGCATCTGCAAAAGAAAATACCTCACAATTAAATAGTACAATTTAACCTATATGTTTATTTTGTAGAGTAAATATATACATGAGCTACCCAACAACAAATCTCTAAAGTAGTCCAAGAGATAAAAATTGAAAACAGTGAGAAGTATTTTATTATACACAAAGTACATTAACACAAATGTCATCTACCATTGAAAAAATATAAGAGGACTAATAGTCATTCTTATAATCAGTCTTGTATTTATATTTATTCATTCATCTAATCTTTATTCAGTCTGTACAATGCAATTAGTCAGTCACATGTAGATATAATTATTAAAGTTTTTTTTTTTTTTAAAGATTTTATTTACTTATTTGACAGATAGAGACACAGCGAGATAGGGAACACAAGCAGGGGGAGTGGGAGAGGGAGAAGCAGGCTTCCTGCCGAGCGGGGAGCCCGATGCGGGGCTCGATCCCAGGACCCTGGGACCATGACCTGAGCCGAAGGCAGATGCTTAACGACTGAGCCACCCAGGCGCCCCTATTAAACAGTTTTAAAATTGGTTTCTTATCACTTCAAGTTTTATTTCTCAAATTATGCATTCATTTTCAGTATTTCTTAACAAATGAATAAAACCATTCACTTGAATGTTTATTAACATAGAGAAACCGTTAACAACAAAAAGAAAACACAAGGCAGGTATATGAAGGATTTAAGCAAAACAAACAAACATCTTGACATCTAGATTTAAAAAAACAAAACTATTTTGCTTTAATTAATTTTATGTCACTTATTTAGATTCAGTTAATTACCCCTCAGTTTTTTTTCTTTAATAAAAAAACTTGCCATATACAAAAATTAGAAGTTATGTCATCATTTCATTCATGTGATAAATGAAGACAAATTTAGTCGAAAAAGCATACATTCATGTGCCTTTGATGCAGGTCTTCTACTCTTACCATACAAACCAGCGAATACCAAATCTCTACTTCACTCTGTTTTAAAATATGTCCTTCTAATGCAGAATGATCATTCCTCCTCCAAACCTGTGCAAGGAGCCTGCTACACAAAAACTATACTCTAGCGAGATGTCTTCAAGAACGAGATCTAGCACGTCTGCATAAACAAAACACTGCACTTTCCAAGGTATTGTTGTTAGTCTTCTAAGGAAGAGTAGGCAAGATGATAAAACTATACAATACAGGCAATAAACCTGCACACAAACCCTTCTACAGTTCATGCTCTGTGAAAAAATCCAGCAGAGTTTACCAGCCTCCTCGACCCAGCTTCTGCTACAAGTCCACTCAGGGATAAAGATATGGGTGTCATAATGACGGAGCATGGAGTGCAGCAAAAACCAAAGATGTTAATTGCCTAATAGCTTTTGATTATTCTTTCTGTTGGAGTGAGAACACTTCATTTCATTACACTTCAGGCTAAGTGCAATGATGTAAAAGCTTTTGCTTTTCATTAAGTGACAGATATTAGAAAAGAGAGTGTGCATTTAATAGTATCATTATATTCTCCCTGTTGTATATCTAAGATGTAATCATGGAAAATTTGAAACTAATAATGTACTCAAAGTCTCAAAATAACTTGTAATGACAGATAATACTTTCTACTCCTGAATGAGTATAAATGAGGAATACATGAATACACAACGTGCTTTATAATATCATGCTGTTTCCCTAATCTATTGTAACTCCAAAAGCCTTAAGTAAAAGTAAGTCATGATGCTTTTTATGTTGGCATAAAAAGCTTCTCACCCAAATGAAGCATCCCTCCCTGAGATTTAACTATCAGACTAGGGTGCCATAACTTCTAAATGATGAAAACTGTTAGTGTTTACAACAGTTAAGTAGCAAAATCAATAGATGCATATTAAAATGTGAGAAGTAGCTAGAGTAAATTACATTTGTTGCTGTATGCTGTAGAACTTGCCTCATGGTTAAGAGTAAGCAGTTAACTGAATCAATAACAAAAGCCAAAGATTACAGTTAAATTCAATAGATAATTACTTATTACATCACTTTAATACCACATAGCAAAATAAATAAACTGTTTTATTTAAATTTTTAGTAAGCAAATAAAAATTTTAGAGAAGTATCTGTTTTATAAATTGTTGATAAGAGTTTTTAAATGTCTGTAGCACAATCAGTAATTAGCATATTCTATTCTTAACCAGGCAATTAAGTTCTAGTCTACACATGAAAGCTTCATATAAAGGCAAAAAGAAAGGCATCAGTGTACAATTCCGGGATCCCCTGCCAAAGCAATTTACAAATCATTTAGTAGTAAAAGGGATACTGTTCTGTAGTAGATGATTTCATTTCTCCTATTAAAATTAGACCTTAGACTACATAAGGCCATTTGAACAAAATAAGTTAGAATATTTAACTTCTTGGGGTGCCTGGCTGGCTCAGTAGTTAGAGTGTGCGACTCTTGATCTCAGGGTCATCAGTTCAAGCCCCACGTTGGGTGTGGAGCCTCCTTAAAATAAAAAATAAAAAATAAGTTAAAAAGATATTTAACTTCTCAGTCTATAACCCTCCTATGTCAATTAATATTACTGTTTTTGATAACTTATGGTTATATAAACCAAAGAATTAAAGAGAAAGGAGGGGGTGCCTGGCTGGCTCAGTTAGTTAAGCATTTGCCTTCGGCCCAGGTCATGATCTCAGGGTCCTGGGATTGAGCCCCATGTCGGGCTCCCTGCTCAGCGGGGAGTCTGCTTCTCCCTCTCTCTCTGCTCCTCCCCCCACTCATGCTCTTTTTTCTTTCTGTCTCAAATAAAGTCTTTAAAAAAAATAAAAATTAAAAAAATAAAGAGAAAGAAAAAATCCCTTGTATTTGAACTGTTTTTCCATTTCTAGAGCCAGAGGTATTTTCTAGCATTCATTATTCACTACAATGAGATTTATCAACATGGTAATAATTATTTATAAGTGATTTCCAACATATATTGACCACATATGTACTAGCATTATACTAAACACTATAATCTTATTTTTTATATTAATACTTTAAAACAAATACTATTATTCCCATTTTTCAAATGGGGAAGGTAAGCATTAGAACAATAAAGTAATTTGCCCAAGGTAAAATAGCTAATAAATAGTACTGCAGGACCTAAGCCCGTCTGATTCAAAGGCATGCCCTTAACCACTAAGCAAGAGTGATTATATCACACTGGGTCCCCAGTGTACCACTTTGGAAACTTGAGATCAGATATTTCCCAAATCAGCTTTAATTAAGGCATCTCATGCAATTCCCTCAGTCATTCACATGTATTTTTTATGTGCCTTCCTCTACCAAACTAAAAACTCTTTAGGACTGGGAAATACATGTTATTTATATTTTTACTGACCTTCCTTTACTCTCCCTTGTGCTTAGTATATAACACACTATGCTCAATAAAGATTTTCAAATGTATTTCCAAACTTTTTAATGATGTATTGGAAAGCAAAAGTATGTGATTTTACGGACAGTTACTAACAAACTAATAAAAAAGATCTAGTATTACTGGAAGAGACCATGCACACACATTGTAATTCTGGCATTCTTGATAACCCTAGAAACATTCTTTATTTTAGGATGACATAAATTAATTATTATATCCTCGCTGATAAACTGACACGAGAAAAAAAGCCAGGAAGCAGGTGCTTATTAAATTATATAAATATATGAGTTGACTTTCTACTGTTAAAACCAAAAAACATCAAAATTGGGGTTGCCCAGAATATACATTGGTTTGAGTCCTCTATCTTCAACTACAGTCATAGCATGCATTCAAGAGTGGAAAGAAATCTGTGAAATGGTCTAATAAATTGCATATTTTAAATTGGGGGAAATTATGGCACAAAGAGGTAAATATCTTTCACAATGCCACATAGTACGACATTAGGTTAAAGTTTGATCCAGGACTTCAAATCAGTGTGGATTTTTCAAGACTACCTCACCTTGAGAAGTAGCTGGAAATACACGGTAATTAGAAATATTCTTACACTGATGCTTAACCTTCAACAAATCCTGGCAATATTTTACTATTTTGAAGTGGAAGTATTTCTTTGTTGACAGTCAATAGTAAGGGGCTCTATGCAGAAGATATTTATTTTTGGTATGCTAAATTGCACATTCCTAGGTACACATTTGACATTTGAAAAGATGATAGATGGTAGATAGATAAATAGAGCTTTTCTTTGGCCATGTGAAACCCTCTTATTTACCTTCATGATTCTCATCTAAGCTGCCTCTATTTCCTTCTCAAATTCCAATGGCTCTAGTGCTACTATACATTCCCTTATAGTCTTTTGAAACTCTGATGAGGTAAAAAAAAAAAAAAAAAAGTTACTCCTTTATGAAATAAGCCTGGAATTAATAAGAGATTATGGCAAGGACGCAGGGTATATAGTTAATATACAAAGGCCAATTACTTTCCTACACATTAGCAATGAACAGATGGAATTTGAAATGTAAAAAAAAAACAAAAAAAAACAAAAAAACAGTACCATTTACATTAGCTCCCAAAATAATAAAATACTTAGGTATTTATACTTAGGTATAAATCTAGCAAAATATGTTCTAGATCTATATGAGGAAAACTATAAAACTATGATGAAAGAAATCACATAACTAAATAAATGGACAGATATTCCATGTTCCTATAAAACTATGATGAAGGAAATCAAATAATAAATGGAGAGACATTCCATGTTCATGGACAGGTAGACTCAATATTGTCAAGATGTCAGTTCACTCCAACTTGATCTATAGATTCAATGCAATCCCCATCAAAGTCCCAGCAAGTTATTTTGTTGATATTTACAAAATGAATCTAAACTCTGGATGTAGAGGCAAAAGACCCAGAATAGACAACAGTATTGAAGAACAAATTTGGAGGACAGATGCTACCCAACTTTAAGACTTTTTATAAAGCTACAGTAATTAAGACAATGGGGTATTGGTAAAAGAATAAACAAGTAGATAAATGGAAAAGAACAGAGAACTCAGAAATAGACTTCCATAAATATAATCAACTTATCTTTGACAAAGAAACAAAGATAACACAAAGGAGCAGAGGCAGTCTCTTAAATGGTTCTGGAATAACTAGACATCTACATGCAAAAAAAAAATGAATCTACACACAGAACTTATACCCTTCACAGAAATTAACTCAAAATGACTCATAGGCCTAAATGTAAAATACAAAACTAAAAAACATCTGGAAGATAACAAGGAGAAAATCTAGATGACCATGGGTAATGGTGATGACTTTTTAAATATGACATCAAAGGTATGACCCATGAAAGAAATAATAAGCTAGACTTAGTTAAAATTAAACACTTCTGCTGGGCAAAAGACTTTGTCAAGAGAATGGGAAGACAAACTACAGCCTCGGAGTAAATATTGGCAAAAGACATAACTGATAAAGGACTGTTATTCAAAACATATAAAAGCCTCTAAAAGCTTAACAAAAGGAAACAAACAACTCAATTAAAAAATGAGTCAAAGATCTGAACAGATGATTCACCAAAAAAGATATACAGATGGCAAATAATCATAAGAAAAAAATCCTCCATATCACGTCTCATTAGGGAATGGCAAATTAAAACAAGATGCTACTACACACCTATTACAATGGCCAAAATTCAGAACACTGACTACATCAAATGCTGACAAGGATGTGGGGCAACAGGAACTCTTAGTCATTGTCAGTAAGAATGTAAAATTGTATAGCCACTTTAAAAGACAGTTTGGCATTTTCTAACAAAACTACACACTCTTACCATACAATTGAGCAATCACATTTCTTGAATTTTGCCCAAAAGAGCTGAAAATTTATGTCCAGTCCACACAGTAACCTGCACACAGAAATTTATAGCAACTTTATTCAGAATTGCAAAACCTTAGAAGCAACCAATATGTCCCTCAGTAAGTGAATGAATAAGCTGTGGTACATTCAGACAATGGAATATCATTCAATGCTAAGAAGAAATGAGCTATCAAGCCATGAAAAGACATGGAAGAATCTTAAATGCCAAGCCAATCTGAAAAGGCTACATATCACATGATTCCCATTGTATGACAGTCTAGAAAAGGCAAAATTATAGACATAGTAAAAGAATGACTGGTTGCCATAAGTTAACAGAGAGGGAAGGAAGAGTCAGTGGAGCACCGAAAATTTTTAGGGCAGTGAAGTCATTCTGTATGACACTATTATAATGGTGGACACAAGTCACTATACATTTGTTCAAACTCATAGAATGTACAACACCAGGAATGAATTCTAATGTAAACTATAAACTTTGGGTGATGTGTCAGTGTAGGTTCATTGACTTTGACAAATGTACCACTCTGGTGTGGAATGTTAATTGTGGGAGAGGCTGTGCATATGTAGAGGCAGGGGTTATTGGACAATCTGCTCAGTTTTGCTGTGGACCTAAAGCTGCAATTTAAAAAACTGTGAAAAAAAAAAAACTGTGCTGCTTTTTATCTTTCTTTTTTTCTGCCCTTTTCTCATAGTAGTCATCTCTTTTTTTAACTTTTTTTTCTCCATTTATGCCTCTGCTCCTAGGTTTCTTACTCTGTTATCATTTCTCTGTTCTGACCCCCTGATTGATGACTATTTTTAAGTTTAAAACTCTCTCTTGGTTAATATTTTTTTAAATATATGGTTACTTGCTGAATTAGTAACAATTATAAGTTCATAACACCTAAAAATATTAAAGTATCTGGGTCATAAAATTGCATTTCAAGCTTAAAAACTTAACTTGCATACATAATTGTAAAGATGAAAGCAGTGCCTATTTCTTTTTAACAGAAATGTCATTAGTAAGAAGCACAATGCATTTCCTACCCCCATTTTCTTACCAACTCATATTTTAGAGCCATTAACCCTCTCCAAAATATTAGAGCAATTCTTGCCCTTTCTCCTGAGCCTACTGCCAGAGAGAGCAGGTGGGGTCCCCTTGCTATTGAGACTGGAGACGGGCTGCCATCTGTTGGTCAGTTTTTTCCTACTAAATAGAACCTAAGGTACTGAGAGTGGCAGCTCACACATGGTCTCCCTTGTGCTCTCTGATCCTTCCCAGTGGCGTGTGAGGGAAGACTTGGCTCTATGTGTTCCAAGGTTCATTGGGAGGAAAAAGAGAACTCTGATCCAAGCTGCATTCTAGAAATTAGATTTAGCCATCATAAAACCTATATTTTTATTCACTTTCTGTGTCCAGTTCTCGGTTGGTTCATAGCTAAGAAGAGAGAAGAGTATGATTAGTTATACCCTCAAGCCCCTATACCATCAAGGAAATATTCTATTGTGTTTTTTTTAACATCAATACAGATTTACAGAGTATAAAAACATATTTCTACATGTACCACTCATATCAAAAGTTTGCAGGTCATCTCTAAGGAAAAAGAGAAGGAAAAAATCTCATTTTCTAATTTGTAAAACTCTCATTATTTTCTTCAATCTTCCTGCCCTATTTCCATGGCAGGTTCCTACCCCCAAAGTCATTACTTGCTTTCTAAAACCTTATCACATATTTATTGGAAGGAAGAGCAAGTAGACTTCATGAAAGCTTGGTTGGAAGTGGACAAGCTTTGCTGAGGAGAATGTTGAAGAGGAAGCACAGTAATAAATAAATAATACAAAGAATAAGATCCCAAAGAAACTGTTTGCTGCATATGCAATGATTTCTCTTTCTCTGAACCTCTTCCTAAAGCTAATGAGCTGTATAAAATATTAAAATCCTGTAAAGGTAACTTATCCTTATTGTCATCTTTAAATACATGAGAGAAAAACTTAATGTAACATGTAAAGTAGTTGACTCTGTATCAAATTATAAAGTAATATATGAATATATAAATTCAAACAGTTTTTTCATAGCTTAACATGAGACTTATGAATGAAAATATCACAAGTACTCTTTGGTATAAGGTGTGCTCATGACGAGATAATTTAACTTGAAGGATAAAGTGTTGTTAGTATCTAGCCTTCCTGCATACCTAATTGAACTGAAATAAGTTGTGGAGGGTGGCTTATCATTATAGTAAATGAGATGGTGGGGAGTAAGTGAAGCAGAGTTCAAGACAGCAGGAAATAAAAGGCATAGAAAACTATTGAGCCAGAAAGGGGAATTGAATCAGACTTGCTGTAGCACTAATCATTAGTGAGTGAAGTAATGAACTAGGAAAGAGATGGGGTTTTAGTTATGGCCCACCAAATGGAAATGAGAAATTTCCAGATGTTCCATATGGTCTGTAATTCAAATGTTTTGTGCCTTCAGGTCAGAATTTTCAAACAGATAACAGATGTAAAAAAGACTCAAAATTTCATGCACACACCATGATGGTTAGCTTTCAAAATCTCAGAGCTTGCGTGAAAACTCCTCACATAAGAAGTAGGGTTTAAAATAAAGCCTGTCAGACCTCAGGCAGAATTCCAGTTGAGAAAAAGAGTTCCAGGTTAATAATAGCTTTCTTTTTACATACCAATTCAAATGGTACAAAACAGCATTAGGGATTTTAACTTGACGGCACCAATTCAAGAGCTATGGGGTTCAAAAGAACATTTCTTGCCAAATGGCCTTTTTGCTAAAGAAAATAACTTAAATCAAAGACCTTGATATGGAGAGTTTAATTCTATATACAACTGAACATAACGTTCAACAATCAACATATCAATTTTATCCTAAAGAAAAGATAACCAAAATTTTCTCTACAGTGACAAATTCTCACCATTTTTTTAAAAAATCAGAACTAAAAGGAATTATTAAATTTCCAAAAGCAAAATTTAAGTCACTGCATAAACATTGGTGAGGTACTATGTGGTATACCACCATTTTGACATGAACCCCTCCCCTGTTCTCCACTTCTCAATCATTCCTCCTATGACATTAGAATCAATAGATGACTTTGAAATAAAGGAAATTGATCCTGTGTGGCCCAGATTTCTCCCTCTCTCTTGCTTTCAGTCAGTGGCCCGCAAGTAAAGCAGATTCTCCTTCCCACTCCTGCTTCTGGGAAATCCAGATCCTTAGCTGTCCAGTCTGTTTCTTCACGGTCCGTGAGGCAGGGGGGTGCTCCTTTCCATTGGCTTCCTGGACAAGCATCAACTTTGCAGATCCAGGTCCCTAGATTTAGGGTGGGAGGAGCATTACAAAGGCTCCTTTTGCCTTTGAGTTGGAATGTTATTCTCCAAACCAGCTTTACTGTGTATTTTCCATATGTCTTTAGTTTTCTACTGGTCTAGAAACTAATGAAGAGGAGGGTTATTATTAATTGCACCCACAATAATCTGAATTATCAGATGATGCCTTGGGGAAAGTGTGGATAATTACATGGGCATGAGCTCACAACATAGAGAATCTAAAATGGAAAGAGCAACATGTGTACATCTGTATAAAAGAATGGGTCTTCAGAGTGGAATAGGGGAGAGACCCTAGGCTTGGGTGCTTGGCTCCCTTCTCCTTGGAAGGACAAAATATGATTCCCCTCTTACTTCAGTTTGTTTAAAACATTTAAGATTAAAATATCCAAGCTCCTTTTCTATATAATTAGCTAAATTTTCTGAGATACCTCTTTGTTTACATATACACTATGAGAATGTTTATCTTTGTACAGACAGCTCGGAATAATGTAAAATCGCCAAGGAAAGGATATCTCAACATTTGCTACAAAGAAAGATTGCCCTACACATTGTAAGGAGCTCATTTCAGCATTAAAAATACATATATTCTGGAAGCCACTTCCATCACCTATGCAAAAAGCATTAAAATACACCCTGCGCTGTGCCCCCTAAACTCACTTAGGGAATGTTCTGCTCCTCCACTAAAGTACTGAGTGCCTATATCTGAGGCAAAAGCCCTGCATCTCTACTTCTACATATCATATTCCTTTGTCTTCATTTGTCCACAGCTAAGAGCAACTGCCTCCTTAAATTCTGTGCCCTCGGTGTCTTGCTTTTCTTACCCTAATCCCAGTCCTGCTTAGTTGACATATTGTGTATATATATATATACATACATATACTGCTTTTCAATATTAACTGAAGTGCATTGAATTCTAAATTCTACCAAGATTTACCCTTCAGGCTATGAGAAACACTACTCATACAGGATGTATGATACAGCAAAATATATAAATTTGGACCAGTTCCCTATGCCAATCCTGCTTTGGGGGTAGGGGTGGGAAGGTAATCAGCAAACAAAATTATTTTCTACTATATTTTCTCCCCTAGGCTATTTGCTATTTTGTGAAAATCACTGTGGTTGGATTTCATAATAAATTCAAACTGGAAAAAAAAACAGAGATGACTATAAGATCAACATGAGAGGACCCTACACTCTTTTTAACAAAAAGCAAAGTAATAATACCACTTCAATTTGATCTTATTTGTGTTTCTTGTTAAATCTGCTGTGAAGAAAGTGATTTATTAAATTAGATAGTACAGTTTCTCTCTTTCTTTCTCTCTCTCTCTCTCACACACACACATGCACAGAATATTCTCTGACTATAAAAAGAAAAATAAATGTGAATGTGTCAATTGTTCATATGATGTTTTATTTGATGTGACTACATATAGTAGATTTATGTGCTAGATATTATATTAACATTAGGGATCAGAAAGTAAAACTTCCTGTATTTCCTAACAAAACACCATAGCCTTTGGGCATTTTAAATTTTTCAATGACAAAGACAAAAACTGCATGGATTTCATAAGAAATCCTCTGAGAATATGAGTGTGCTTCACAATGTGCAGGTGGTGTTCTCTGGTTGTAAAATATTGAGAAAATCCTGGTGTGGCTGTCAGCATATGGGTGCTGTGTATACCTCCCATAAGATCATATACATAGTAAAAGAGAGGAGAAGGGGTCCTTGTTTCAGTCTTTTCCATCTCTAAAACTGCTTTGTATTCTTTTTTCTTTCCTTCTCCTTTCTTGATTGGATCTAGTGCCTAAACTCCAGTAGGAACTTGGCTGTATTATTGCTATTCCTCCCACTTCAATACCCATAATTGAGATTACCTTTGGTAATACATACTCCAAAGTCCTAGATTTTATTTTATTTTTAAAGATTTTATTTATTTATTTGAGAGAGAGAGAATGAGAGACAGAGAGCACGAGAGGGAAGAGGGTCAGAGGGAGAAGCAGACCCCCCGCTGAGCAGGGAGCCCCATGTGGGACTCGATCCCGGGACTCCAGGATCATGACCTGAACCGAAGGCAGTCGCTTAACCAACTGAGCCAGCCAGGCGCCCCCTAGATTTTATTTTTTAAGTGAATATATTTTTAGTTATTTTTTACTGAACTCAGTCATTTCTATAACAGAGGCTGGCATAATATAACTTAGCTAATAACATGCAATATATAGGATCTTGTACTAAAAACTGAAACATTCAGAGAATAGCTTCAGGTTAAGACAAGCACAAAGTTAAGACTAAAAGATAAGATGGGACCTGCCAAAGCATCTTCATAAAATGCAAATATGGAAATTCAATGGAAGAAGTGATCAAATCTGCTTGATGGGTTAAAGATTCTTTGGTGAAGAGTATATCAGAGGTAGGTCTACAAGCTGACAGGAGGATATCAGGAAATGTTTTTTAGACAGTTTCTGGTATAAGCAAAAATTCATGTTGGGAAGTTTGGGGATGTTCTGGTGGAGAACTAACATTAGACATAATGTACTGCAGAACATTGGAAAATCTGGCATAAGCTTTGAAATGTTATTCAGGACAACTCTATCTTGGACCTTATATGCCAGGGTACAAAATCTCCACTATTTTCAGGCAGCATTAGGAAGCAGTGAACACTCATTAAAAGGATATCATGAGGTGAGTGATGCCATCCTGGCAGCATGAGAGGAAGAATGATTCAGGCAACTGTTTATCAAGCAAGACTGAGTGGGAGGAAGAATTAATGGGAAGAAAGTTCAGTTAACAGTCTATTTAAAGTTCTTTAAACCTCTGAAATTCAGATGCCTCTTCTGTGAAAAATAATAGCCTTATAGCATTGTGGTAAAGATTAAATAATACATGGAAAGTAAAAGTGGGCACAGAATAAATGGGAGCTCTTGCTATTATTATAAATTATATAGACTTAGGAAAGTTTTGTAAAACCAGAAAACATAGTTTCTTTAATAATTCTGGAATGATAATGTTACCTGAGGGCTTTTAAAGAGTACAGTGAAATAACGTTTACTAAAGAGCTTTGTAAGGAATGGAGTTCTACACAAGCATAGCATGATGTTATAATTATTTGATTTATAATCTTCAATAAAAGGTGAGAGGAAGAAAAGCATTGCTATAGGAAAAAATGTTCCATTGGGTGGTAGCAGCTAGGAAGGGGGACAAATGTGGAGTTGGAAAGCAAAGCTTGAGATGGTGTTATTACTGTTGAAATATCTGACAGATTTAAAAAGATTCGAGGGCCAAAGAGAGCAGGATGACAGGGACTCATCCACTTGTGTGGCATCTGAGGCTTTGGAAATGATACGTGTGACTGAGGATGGAGTACATAGAAAGAGTAAGAGACTAAAAGCCAAAACTTTAAAGATTTTCTGTATTTGCAGATGGAATTATGTGAGGAGCCAAAGAAGTTCTCAGAGAGAAGGAAGGATTGCTGGAGTTCAATAGTCTCTGCACACACCTGTTCAACTGATGTCATGCTCCTATAAGCTCAATCTCTGTATACTCATCGCACACTGAACCCCAAGGAACAAAGACTTCACTAAGGAGTGCAGGTGACAAACAGGCCAACAATTACCCTTCTCTGATTTATGCATCATAGTTGGGGTGGTCGAAGGAAAGGCAAATACCTAATCTTCCACAGAAGTCCTGGGAAGACTCCAGGGAAAACCAATACTTAGCTCTGTGCTATTTACTCAGCAGACCATTGGGGAAGGCATCTTGGGGTGGAGGAGCCATACGAGAGAGTTATATGAGCTGAGGCAAAAAAAAAAAAAAAAGAGAGAGAGCGAGAGAGAGAGCATGTGATACATGGAGCAGCATGTAGTTTGAAAAGTTTGTGTGACATCAGAAAAGGCAAGAAAAATATTTTCAAAAAAGGAGTAAGTAGTAACAGTGTCAGTTGAAAACGTCCGCCAGACTTGCTGTTAAACAGCAATAATAAAAACTGCTTAGGAAATAGTTACTCAGTGTCAGGCATATTATTGCCATAGAATTATTGCGTTTAATCCTTACAACAACTCTCTGATATCACTAACATCCCCATTTAAAAGATAAACACACTGAGGCACCAACAATGTAGATAAGGAGCTTGACATTAAGTATTACCCACAATTAAGTGTGGCAGTTCCATTCAATACCAGTTCTACCTACCTCCAGAGTGCTTCAGTATTCCCAACCATTACCCCAGGAAAGAACAACGTCAAGACAGAAGCAAGCAAAGAAACTGTATTTGGTAATGGTAATTTGGAGTGGGTAATGAGGAAGGGAAGAAAAACTATCTTTCAAACTGAACCATACTAGCTGAATAAATGAAGTAAAGACGGAGATTATGAAACTGAGTTGTCACAAAAAAAAAAAAAAAAAAACAGAAGTGAGAATAAAAAATAAATATATTTATTCACCCCTTAATATGTAAAACACTCGGAGGTCTCAGTAATCTCCTATTTCCATGGCCAACAGTCCTACCAAAGAATCTGAGAATCTTTAGAAAGCTCTGAGCTACCCCTACACCCCACATTTCTTAGTTACCGATCAACTCTGTGGTTTCAAATAAAACATTTCCAAGGAGGATTACTATATTTGCTTTCTGAAAACACCAGTGCCGGGGGGACTAGTAAGGATTCTCTGCAGCGCGGTTTCCATGGGTCACTGTGATATTAGCAATACTCTACCTCCTGTGCTCTGAGAGGTGTGTGACTCCTTTTAGTTTTACATTATTAGTGCTTTGGTTTATTGAAATCAGATGCCAGTGTCCTATTATTTCTACAACAAATGCAACATATTGATAAGCAGTATAGTATAATTCTCAACCCCATTTAGAACTTTTTACAGGAAACATTTATTCAAATTACTATCCCACATAAAATGGCCTTGTAAATATAAATGTGTAAGACATAGTACATATGTCTTTTTTTAAAAGAGCTAGTATTTCTCATATTCATGGATTTTTCCATCAATACAAAGCTAAACAATGAAAACCATAGTGACCACAAGCATGTCACCTGCCCTGATTTCTGTGTAATTAAAAAGATGCTGCCGCCAAATAGCTCTAACTCCTCAGGGAGAATTTATAGAAGCCAATAAAGCATGTCAACACTGAAAACAACAGAATGTAACATATGAATTGCTTTGGGGTATGTGGCTGAAAAGTTTATCCACACCTCCCCCCAAAAAAGGTACCGCAACAATTTGAACCTAGCAATTAACCTGTCACTGGAATTGGCATTGAATTGAAGCCCCCTGCTATCGCCCTTTCCCTGAGACCCCTAAAGGAACCTATCCATGAAGAATGCTCATTTTCTGCTGGGAAAGACACTGTGCAAGGGGAGAATTTCACAGTTCACCAGAAGGATTATATCACTTTCCTTCTTTGGAAGAAGTCCAGACTTCATCATGAAGGTGCATCACATCATTACACCGCAGAAAATAGCATATGGCATGATGTCTCTTAGGAGCTAAAAACGGACTTTCTGCTAAAAAACTTAGTCGTGAAATAAACAGTACATGTTTAGCATGTGTAAAGTTTATCATTTCGGAGTACAGAAAAACTACAGATTATGAACAAATAAAGCAATATATAAGAATGCGTTTCTTAAAAACATGCTATAATAGAAAAGCATGTGTAATTTATCATGTGATAGAAGCTATTACGTTCTTTAATTGGTAAAGGATATTAGAGTTAGGTGGTATATAAGTGATCAATAAGACTACCAAAATTCAGGAAATAAGTAATCAGTTGCTAGTTTTTAAGGCATCTGTTGCAATCATAAGCCAAGCCCCATTTTTTTTTAATTAAATAAAACCAGACCACCACACAAACTTGCACTACTGGAGACAACAAATGCATCATTAACTGAAACAGTTATTCATACAACATTATTTTCATGAACTGTGTCAACTTCTCTGGACAATCAAATATTATTAAAATCTGATAGTCAGTTACAGATAGAAAATCATACACTCCTAAGATTCACGAATTCAATATAAAGGGCACATTTCTGTTCTCATCTTTTCCTCAGGTCTCTGCGGCTCTGCAATTGTTATCTATGGTTCCACAGTGTACCAGAGCCACAGTGTGATTCGGTGGCCAAATAGCCAATGCTGTTCTATATCAGATGCAGAAGAAATAGGCTCAGCAGCAGCAGGAGATGGATAATAGTAGTTTCCCACATAACCATAAATTTTCTGCTTTTCTCTTTAAAGATATTTAAGATGATGAAGTCTGAATCGTGTGGCATTTCCAAATATTAAGAAAAGAAATGCATGCATACATCTCTTTTTTTCATGCTGGAAAATATATAGCAATATAGTTCATAAAATCAGGTGGTGTTTCCATTTACAGGCTATGGTGAAACGTGCTAATTTCCCAAGAAACCGAAACAAAGTAATGTCATATATTGGTACCTTCACTTCATTTCATGTGATTTCCTATAGTATGATATAATGATTGGCTTGGGTATGAATACTGCCACTTCCTTACATTGTTCTCTCTTGGTTATAAGTTAAATATTTGAGCATTCATTTTCTGTAGATGTGACTGATGGCATAATCCCTAAATCTGAATGAAAATACTTAGTAGAATAATATGTATACACTTAGGTTTCTTTGGACTTTGCATCTCATGAGCTATCACATCCTATACATTGCAAAACTTAACACCAAACATATCTAAATAAATACCTGCAAACAAATGATGATAGAATGCAAATATGAGCAGCACATTCTTGCTTCGCATGAAATTCCTTAATATCTGAGTTATTCCCATTAAATAAGATAGTAGCATTTTACTTTTAGATTCCTTCAGAAAGTTCTTCACTTTGCATATACACAGTCACCTGCTAGGCAACTCTAGAAATCTAAAAACCTATCTCTCAGACTGCTTTCTAGAAGTTCCTCATGCCCTGGCAAGAAAAGAGATATATAAGAAAATTAGAAACACATTCCATGATGTTTCCTCACACAGATACAAAAATTACTCACACAAATACACACACACGTGCACACACACACACACACACACACAAAATGTGTGTACCCAGAGCACTAACCCAAGTATCCTATGCAATTAATCCTGAGTTCCAACAGCTTTGTTTTTCTCGCGTATAACAGAGAAAAGTGTCTAGATAACACAATATTACAGCATTGATATTCAAATGCCACTCAAAACCTACATTTCTTCCATGATGGAATTTTAATGAACCAGGAAAAAAATTAAATCGAAGAAAATTTGCTCTTTGTCCATTGTCAAACTAACAACTTTTCCATATATTATTTTCAAATCATACAAGGGCCTGTTGTCCTGTGATAATATTTCCAGCACAGGGTAGCATGACACACACACACACACACACACACACACACTTTATTAGCTTAATAATGGACTCCAGTTTAATCTTTAGGTATGCAATTGGTCAAAGATTTAGTACTTCTAGTGGCTTTTCTTCACCTTTTGTTATGGTGCTGTTTGATTGTATTTATGAATGTGACCTTATATCTTACAGTAGCAGGAGAAAGTAAGATAAATTAGACTCTAAAACACATACACAAAAGAAGAAAGTACTCTTTAAAGATTAATAAGTGATCTCACTGTAGCACTTCAACTGCCTATAGCCTAAAAATATCTTTCCTGTGGTACTTTCCAGGCAGTCCCTGAGGGACCAGTAAACGAAGAGCACTAGACAGATCTGAACTTCTCTATCACAGCTCAGACTGTACTCTGTGCACTATGTTTCTTCTTAATATATATGCACTATATCTTCTTTTCTCCTTCTCCTTCTTCTTCTTCATTCTATCTAAACCAGATCATTCAAAGCCAAACAATTTCCTTCTAACTCACTGCCTGTTCACAGCATTCATTACTTGAAGCAAAGGACACCAGAAGTAAATACAACTTTTAAAAGACATACTGTAAAGTGAATTCATTCCATTTTCCCTTTTTAACTATCAAAAACCCCAACCCATGCATGTACTGCTCTAGAGATTTGATTTTGAAACCTCTTAATTTTTGCCCAATATAAAAAAACGCACATTTCTAACTATGCTTCGCCTCCTGGCGCTCAGTCTGCGTTGCACCAGGAGGCTCTCGTGTCTATCTCAAGGCTTCCAAGCCATCATGATGTACCTGAGGGGCTTCGGTTTGGTTTCTGAGGACACACAGCCTCTCTGCAATGGGAATCTTAGAAATGAAGCCGGTGTAAAGAATTTCGAATTCTGCCCATAGCGCATCTGCTTTCCCCTCTACACTAGAGACTTTGTAATGAGAAAACTCCCACAGTGCTTGACCCTCCTCTCCAACCTCTGATCTCCAGATTCCTTCTTGAATAGTTTCAGTGAGTCCTCCTAGGACATCAGATGGCTGCAGGACCCATCCTGTTATTACTTCACATTAGCATGAATAATTCACACTAGGCAACTGAGTATTTCACAACTGTTTGACTAGCTGAAATTTATAATAGCGCTGACTTGAATATACTTCCTTTTGCAAAACTAAATATCACACATAATAATGCACACTACAAACATGAGAAAGTGTCTCTAGGTACGTATTTCTTTATTTACGCAGACATGCCGAGAAACATAGTCAGAATTCATTATCTTTAGCCTGAAGAAAAGGCAGGTGAAAAGATCTGATCCAAAGAGACAGCTAAAAATTAGATACGGACCAGATAATTCAAAACCAAACAATTTCCTTTGTAGGCTAAATGTTCTAGTTTGTCTCTATTGATGCATTAACCATATACCTTTCATACCATTTCTTTTGTGTGCATGGAGGCTGCCAATACAAGTCCAGACAAGAAAATGGCACTGTTCTCTTATAAACCTCAACTAAACTGAATTTCTAGCTAATATGGCTATTTTGAATTAATTATTTACATTTTCTTCAACAACAAAAGTAGTAAAATAATTCATTATTTAATACTCTAAAATAATTATGTTTGGCGGTGGTGAGTAACTTGTCTTTTCTGTTCTATTTTGTACAAAGCTATTTTGAGATTTCCAGCATTCTTTAGATCAAACAGGATTTTCTATCAAATAATTTTCACTTACTGTTTCCAAGATAAGAGTATCAGAGACAGTGTAACAAAGAGTCTCCCAATAAATAACTATAGTTATAAAGATTATAATTTACCTTTAGAATTGCCTATTTATAACCATTACAAGTGACACCCGGCGAAGTTGTTGTTAAATGACTGCACCTACCTATCAATCAACATCAGCCATGTTATGAATAAACACACTTTAATGAATAGACTGATGCAGAATGATGAGTTTTGCCTTAACAAATACTTTCAAAATTATTTTTGAGCTGTAGAAAAGAAAAAGTCATTCAATTTTCAGTTTAATTTTTTGACCCCACGGTAGGGATAAAAATACAAGGAGAAGAAAAATAATTTTTTATTTGATAGCCCTGGAATGAACTTTTGGAATTAGCACTTTCATCCCTGTGAAAGCACTGAGACTTCTGAAGTGCAATCTGCACTCAGTGCAGTGTTAATGAAGATACATAAGCTGTGCCCAGCAGCAGGAATCCTATTACTACTCCTATGAGAAGGAAAGACATCTCAGTAGCTGATAACTCCCTATTGAGTCTTTCAAAGATGACCAAGCCTATTTCTTGACATGGCTTATCCTGGGGAATTACAGCTTCCTTGCAGCCTCTATTGTGAGACATATCAGACAGCCTGACAAGATTCATTACATGAATGGTAGACTACCCGTGTTTTCTAATTTCATAATTCACATGAAAATGAATGACACATTCCAGTTTTTTCTCTGAATATGTCAGAGATTTGTGAAGGCTCTAGACACAAACACCATAGGAATAACCATAATACTTTGCTGCTAGAACTCTACTGAGGATACTGGTCATTAAAACACTGAAAACTATATATGAATTACCACGTGATACAGCCTTTCAAAATTTATGTCAATGGAAAATCTCTGGAACTTATGGAGGACCTTTATGTAAGCGACCATATCATATTTTCACTTTGATTACTAGGAAGTATAGAACCCAAATTGAAGATGAACCATAGAAACCATCGTGGTGCATAGATTTTCTGTTTATGTTCTTCCCATTGTTGTACTGATTTTATAAACATTTATTTTTCCTGGTTATGATTCTCTCTTTTTATTTATATTTCATCACTATGTAAGCAAATACATTATTCTCACAAACCAATTTTTAGGACTTAATCTGGAGAATAAAGAGGCATTACAGCAGACTAAAACATCCAAAAGATTGTCAAGTAAAATAAGTGACTAATGGATACTCTGCCGTACCACAGGGGCCAAGAGATTGAATTTTAAAAGAGCATCTGTTAGATATATATGAGCAAGAATTTTCTAATCATTCTCCTAGTCCCAAATGGAATAGGTTTCCCTTAAAAGCTGTGGAATCTTCAACACTGCACATGTTTAAGCAGTAGCTAAATAACCATCCATCTGGCATGTTGACAAAAGTTCTTGGATTGGAAGAAAGGTTAAACTAGAAGGCCTCAAAAATCTCTTCCACTCTATGATTCCATAATTAAATATGCTCTACTTGATGAGCCATTTGTTATCTCCACAGGATGAGTAACTTAGGGTACGTGTCTCCATGCTATCTTCCTGCCAGGTTTAGAAACTAAATTAAATTAATCTATCACCACCTGAAGTTAGAAATGGGGGAAAGAAATGTTAAAATGACTTAGAGTCTGGAGTCTGAATATTCACCAAAGAACCTCAGTTTTCCCGTTGGCAAAACGTCACCGTCTGTCTATGTCATATCATTATCTTAAATATAAAGAATAAAAACAAAAGAAACATTGATGTTTTCCAAATTAAAATCTAAAAAGAGTTAGGTAAAATACATTTTAATATTCTGAATATTAAAAAGTACATGATATAATTGGCCACATTACAGACACATTTTTAAAGTACTTCCTATAAAGTAAAATATTTTAAAGATTGCTATCACTGGTAGGGAATAAATATTTGTTTTGGAGGGTTGAAAGCTCACTGTAAGCCAGTAAACTAAATTAAAATAGCATATTTAATCCTACTCCTCTCTCTCATTATATTTATGCAATATAAGAAAGGTAAACAAATCCTGAAGTCACTAAATTATTCACTGAGGTGAATCATCTTAAGTGAATGAACTGCCACATGGCATATAAATATTTAAGTGGACAAACAGCTTGATAAGTAGATAGAATTTTGGGGCACCTGGGTGGCTCAGTCGTTAAGCGTCTGCCTTCGGCTCAGGTCATGATCCCAGGGTCCTGGGAACGAGCCCCGCATGGGGCTCCCTGCTCAGCAGGAAGCCTGCTTCTCCCTCTCCCAGTCCCCCTGCTTGTGTTCCCTCTCTCGCTGTGTCTCTCTCTGTCAAATAAATAAATAAAATCTTAAAAAAAAAAAAAAGTAGATAGAATTTTTTTGCTTCCTTTCATATTTGATGGTCTCAGAAAGGTGTTACTGCTCTGACATTTTTGTTAAGGATAATTTGAAAAAGTAAATATTTCTTACAGGAACATAACAATAAATTAATAAAACCAGAGTATGTGTGTATATATGTGATTACATTGTATTCAAACCATTAAAAATTCTAGGATTATACAAGTATGAAAATTTTACATCCTGATGCATACTTGATTTTAATCAAATTTGAAGCACAAATGAATCAAGAACAACTGGTAAAAAGTGACTGAAAAGAAATCAGTTCAAAAGATCAAATTGAAACATGCAAATTGAAACATGTGACTATGCCATAGGAGTGGCTGATAGGAGTGGCTGATACTTACTTTTAAATTTTACAAAGGATGATATCTGTTTCTTGGGGAAGCAGTTATATATCCAAACCTAAAGGACACTGGTTTCTATCAAGGTCTTTAACTGGCATGAATTCCAACATCCCTGATCTTTTAAGATTAATAGCCTCTTGCCTTGATCACTATTTTTTAAAGGTTTTATTTATTTATTTGAGAGAGAGAGAGCATGTGCACAAGCATGAGCTGAGAGAGGGGCAGAGGGAGAAGGAGAGAGAGAATCGAGCAGGGAGCCTGATGTGGAGCTCAATCCCATGACCCTGAGATCATGACCTGAGCCGAAACCAGGAGTTGGTGCTCAAATGACTGAGCCATCCAGGTGCCCTTCTTGCCTTGATCACTTAATCAAGAAAAAAAAAAATAATGGAAATATAAAAATGCAAACAATGCATCCCTGCCTAGGAAATGGTCATGTTACCCAAACTCATGGCAAACCCTGTCTGTCAATACTTGCAGTTATGGACCCCTTCTTCAAATTTGGTGACTACGAACAAGAGAGACTAGGTGTGAGTATAAACTGGGAATCTCAGATCATGGCTAAAGTGTCCTACGGTTCAGAAAAGTACCGTGGGACAAAACAGTAATTGTATTTGTAAGATGGCAAGACAATAGAGGTTTATAAGCAGATAAAATAAAACTCAATTTTCATTGGAATTTTTCATTTCAATTACAAAATATTTTAGAGAAAATGGTTAAAAAATGTAGCAGACACTTTATCAATCAGATTTAGCAAACGTTAACATCTTTCCATGTTTGTTTCAAATCTCCACGTTTTTTAGAGTAAAATTTTAGAGATATATACAAAAGCCACCATCCATCCCATTTCCACTCCCATTTTACCAAGAGAAAAGCTTTACTTGAAGTTGTTCTTTCATTTAAATCACTATAGATATGCATGTATTTATAATCAATATAAAGGATATTTATTTTAATAATAACTTTATTATAATCTACAATTCCCATCATTCTGTAACTTGTACTATTTTACTATTATTATTATTCTAAGGTTTCCATGAAACTTTTACATCTAGTTTATTTATTTTAACTCCTTCCATAGTATTCAATTATATGACTGAACCACAGCTTATCTCTCCATTGTCGTATTACTTATATATTGTTCGTATTTTTTTTTACTATGATAAAAGTGCTACATTATTCTCTATAACTTTTCTTGTGAACATAAACCAGAATTCATATGTGAGTACATGTATAGACAAGGAGAGACAAAAAGACAGAGACAGACAGAGAGACAGAAAGGGAATATATATGGAGAAAAAGATTCCTGAAATGAAATAAATCACTGATATGTAGGTTTTTGCAAATCCAGTTATTGCCAAATTGCCCTCCAAAATAGTTATTCTAATTTAAGTTCCTATCAGCTCTATGAGTGTCCTATTTCCCCATGTTAACAACACTTAGTTTTATCAAATTAAAAAATTCACCAACTTAATAGAAATGAAATGGTATATCATTGCTATTTTAATTTGTAAGTGATGAGTAGTGAAATTAGCAGTCCTTTCATAATATAGCATGAGACTTTCAGTTTTTTTCTTCTGTAGTTTGTGGGCTTATAGTCTTTGCCTAGTCATGAGATTTCCATAAGCTTTTCCTTTGTGATTTAATCATTACAAATATTTAGTCCAAATCTATGGTTTGTCTTTAACTTTGTTTTTTGAGCTTAGCTCTATAGAGAATTCTAATGTTAATGAACTCAATTACTCAGTGAGATATTTCCTATTACGTTTTGTGCTTTTAGGTCTTATTTAAGGAATTCTTCTTTACCTTGAAAAATAAAACATATATTAAGATTATTCTTTGATAATTCCACTAATTTTAAAGTTTAGCTTTTCAAATTTAGGGCTCTAAATATGTCATACATAGTAGGGATCTAATTTTTATTTTTCCCATACACAGTCCCCATTCCTTCCCCACTTCTTGAATAGTCTGTGAATTCCCAATTATTTGTATTTTTGTCATACCAATTCCATACATTAATTATTCTGTCCCATTATCTTACTGAATTATACTACACTATAAAATTCATGATGTCTCTTAAAGTTAGTCCACACATCCTTGATGCTGCTCCTTCAAAACAGTCTTGATCCTTATAGTTTGTAAACATTCAGTTATAAATATTTTCTGATTGACCTTGTGATTTCTTCTTCCACAATAAATTGTTTCAATTTTTTAAATGTCCTATGCTATTTTTGTTGTTTTGTTGTTGTTGTTGTTACTGATTTTTTATTATATTCCACTGTGGTTTGAGAATATGTTCTCTATCTCTAAATTCTTTACTATATTTGACATTTTTTGTGGCTGCTAGTCAATTTTGTAATTATGTCATATGTGCCTAAATATAATTTTGCTATATTTGCTGGATATCTAACGTACAATGAAACAAGTTTGCTAATTATGTTACTCATGTTGTTCCTATTCTTTAAGTTTATTTGATTTCTAAACTTCAGAGAAAGTTGTTTAAATCTCCCAACATGATCTTGAATTTATAAATTTCTCCTTCTAATTCAAACTATATGTATGAACACTACTTATATTTGTCACACACACACATATATACACACATAGCTATATTTTCATGTCTTCAGATTTAGGCTTTGCATGTAGTCCTGGACTCTTTTATAACTGCATAATGACCTTTATCTTTAATAATTGCCTTTCTCTTTAATATCTATTTCTCCTGAAAGTAATATAGATATTAGTTTCTTTCTTTTGCTTAGTACTATTTGGAATGTATTTATCAGCTCTTTATTTAAACATTTCTACATCATTATGTTGTAGGTGAGCCTGTTTGTAGTCCTGATAATTGGGCCTTATTTAACACATATGGTTATTTCTGTCTCTTAATCAAATTTAATTAATGTATGTTTCTTGTGACATCTGATATTTTATTCAGTATCTTCTATTTCTGATGATTTTTATTTTATTTGTCCTCCTTTGACCCTTCAATTTATTTTTAATAACGATGCCAGGACAATTTGAAAAGGAAAAATATAGGCTTTTCAACAAAGGATACTGGGACAGTTGGATAAGCAGATACAAAAGTTGAACCCCTATCTCATACTATATACAAAAATTAACTCAAAAATATAACAATGACCTACATATAAGGGCTAAAACTATAAAAATCTTTGAAGAAAACAGAGGCATAAATATTTGTAATCTTGGATTATGCAATGGTTTCTTAGATATGACATCAAAAGTACATGCAATAACAAAAAATTGACTTTTTCAGAATTAAAAAATTGTGCTTCAAACGACATCATCAAGAAAACACAAAGACAACCCACAAAATAGGGAAAAAATATTTACAAATTATATATCTGATAAAGGACTTGTATCTAGAATATATAAAGAACTTTTACAAATCAATAATAAAATAAATAAATAACCCAGTTAAAAAAATGGGCACAGGATCTGACATTTCCCCAATGAAAACATACAAATTGCCAATAAGCACATAAAAAGACTCTTAATTATCAATAGCCATCAGGGAAATATAAATCAAAACCACAGTGAAATACCACTTTATGCCCACTAGGAAAGATAAATAACCAAGACAGGTAATAACAAATGCCGGTGAGGAAGTGAAGAAATTGGAAACTTTATGCATTGCTGATAGAAACTTAAAATTGTTCAGCCACATTGAAAAACAGTCTAACAGTTCCTCAAAAGATTGAACATAGTTACCATATAACCCAGCATTCCACTTCAAGGTAGATACCCAAGAGAAATCAAAATGTGTATCTATAAAAGAGGTGGTACTTGGGGTGTCTAGGTGGCTCAGTCGGTTAAGCATATGCCTTCGGCTCAGGTCATGATCTCAGGATTCTGGGACTGAGCCCCGAGTCAGGCTCTCTGGTCAACAGGGAGTCTCTTTCTCCCTCTCACTCTCCCTCTGTGCTCTCCCTTTCTCTCAAATAAATAAAAAAAATCTTTAAAAAAAAAAAAAGTTGTGGGGCGCCTGGGTGGCTCAGATGGTTAAGCGTCTGCCTTCGGCTCAGGTCATGATCCCAGCATCCTGGGATCGAGCCCCGCATCGGGCTCCCTGCTCAGCGGGGAGCCTGCTTCTCCCTCTCCCTCTGCCTCTCTCCCTGCTTATGCTCTCTCTCTCTCTCTCTCTGTATCTCTGTGTCTCAAATGAATAAATAAAATCTTTAAAAAAAAAAAAAAGTTGTACATGAATATTCACAGCAGCATTATTTGTAATCGCCAAAAAATGGAAATAACCCAAATGTTCACTAGTGAATGGATAAATACAATATATTATACTCATAAAATGGAATATTAGCAATCAAAAGGAATGAAGTACTGATACATGCTATAACATGGATGACTCCTGAAAATATTATGCTAGGGACGCTTGGGTGGCTCAGTTGGTTAAGCCTCTGCCTTCAGCTGGGGTCATGATCCAAGAGTCCTGGGATGGAGTTCCACATCAGGCTCCTTGCTCAGTGGGGAGCTGCTTCTCCCTCTGCCTGCTGCTACCTCTGCTTGTGCTCTCTCTCTCTCTGACAAATAAATAAATAAAAATCTTTTAAAAAATTATACTAATGAACAAATAATCCAATCAAGAAATGGGCAGAAGACATTAAAAGATATTTCTGCAAAGAAGACATCCAAATGGCCAACAGACACATGAAAAAGTGCTGGACATCACTCAACATCAGGGAAATCCAAATCAAAACCTCAATGAGATACCACCTCACACCAGTCAGAATGGCTAAAATTAACAAGTCAGGAAATGACAGATGTTGGCGAGGATGCGGAGAAAGGGGAACCCTCCTACACTGGTGGGAATGTAAGCTGGTGCAGCCACTCTGGAAAACAGTATGAAGGTTCCTCAAAAAGTTGAAAATAGAGCTACCCTATGACCCAGCAATTGCACTACTGGGTATTTACCCCAAAGATACAAATGTAGGGATCCGAAGGGGTACGTGCACCCCGATGTTTATAGCAGCAATGTCCACAATAGCCAAACTATGGAAAGAGCCAAGATGTCCATCGACAAATGAATGGATAAAGATGTGGTGTATACACACATACACACACACAAACACATACACACACACGATGGAATACTATGCAGCCATCAAAAAATGAAATTTGCCATTTGCAATGACATGGATGGAACTAGAAGGTATTATGCTAAGCGAAATAAGACAATCAGAGGAAGACAATTATCATATGATCTCACTGATATGAGGAATTTGAGAAATAAGACAGAGGATCATAGTGGAAGGGAGGGAAAAATGAAACAAGACGAAACCAGAGAGGGAGACAAACAATGAGAGACTCATAATCTCAGGAAACAAATTGAGGGTTGTTGGAGTGGAGGGGGGTAGGAGGAAGAGGGTGGCTGGGAGATGGACACTGGGGAGGGTATGTGCTATGGTGAGCGCTGTGAATTGTGTAAGACTGATGAATCACAGACCTGTACCCTGAAACAAATAATACATTGTATGTTAATAAAAAAAATTATATTAAATGAGAAGAGCCAGTCACAAAAGTGTAAGGAAGGAACAGAAGGAGCTGAAAGTTAAAGGTTATAGAGTTTCTTTTTGGTGTGATAAAAATATTCTAAAATTGATTGTGATAATAACTGCATAACTCTGATTTGTACACTTTAAATGGGTGACTTATATGGTATATAAATTATATTTTAATAAAGTTGTCCCATCCCCCCCAAAAAAAGAAGAAAGCAAATAATGGAAGCATAGATAAGTGGAAAAGGATACAAGGAAAAAAACTAATCGTCACAGATGTAAGAACAAAAATTAAGAGGTTGTATTTTATTCAGAGAGCTGATTTAAAAAAAATAGTCTCCAGGAAGAAAAAAGGCATTGTTCAACATCTTCATAGATTTTTGAATAAGTAACATTCAGAAAGAAAATAGATCATTGATTTTGATCAATTGTATATTCAGCTTAAAATCCATAGAAGATACATTTACATTAAGACACTAACTCTACACTCCTCTCCAAGAGAATATTTGTATAAAATTTAATTTAGCAGAGACTTTGAGGCCTCTTAAAATGAATTCTCTCTTTTTATAATAACTGATCATTTTGTTCACCCAACAAAACTCCAAAAGAGAAGTCTGGTATACTTTACTGTTGCAGACATCTCATTTGTGGTTTTACTATGATCTGGTACAACATACCACTCTAGTGATCATTCAGTTTGGTCTGGTTTATCTGACTGACTCTATAGGGTCACCTTATTCCCTCCACCCCACATGAACTCTTTCCAGTACAAAGTTCCAAGTGCAAACATACTCACTAAAGAGAAATATAGGCTGTGGCAGTTGGACTTTAAGGGATATTCAGAGCTAAAACAAATATCTTAAAGTTAAATATAAATTTAGTTATTATTTTATGTGACTAGACACTACCAAAAATCACTAGAAGTCAAGGTAAGATTAGGATCTGTTCAATAGTTATTTACTGAACACCCATCATGTGCCAGTCAGTCTTCCAGGCACAATGAACAAAATTAACAAGTTATCTATCTTGTGGAGTCTACATTTTAGTTAGGTGTGACAGACAAAAATTGAATGAATGAATGAAAAATGCATGAAATGCATTTCAGAAAATAAAAAATACTATTAATAAGACTTTAGCAGAGTGAGGAGGTAAGAGTAATAGTAAACAAGGTGCTGTTTTATATAAAGAAGTAAGGAAATTTCTTCCTGATGATTAGCCATTTGAGCAAAGACCTGTAGAAGTCAGGAGTTGAACCATGCAGATTTTTCCCTTCCTTTCAGAGAAAGAAGAGATGGAAATCCTCACAATCATAAGGAACAAGAATGTAGGTACAGGAAAGTGGAAGTTGGAAAATTGGTATTGCACTAATTCAGATAAGAAATGATGGTGGGTTAGGGTTTGGATGTATTTTAAGGATAAAACCAACAATTCATGCGGGAACATGAGAGAAAAAGAGTAGGTATGGCTTGCTCTAGTAGTTTTGACCTGAGCAATTGGAAGAATGGAGCTGCTATTTTTAGATTGATCTCATAATGAAATCAAGAATTGTTTTAGATATATTAAGTTTGAGATACCTATAAGAATGTAAGTGGATTTTATGTGTTTGTAGTTTAGAGAAGAGTTAGGACTGAGGACATAAATTTGGGAGTCATCAACATACAGATAAAATGCACATGCACATTATTGATTGAGATCAATTAGAAAATTCCTATTAATAAAGAAACAATGTTTAAAGGTTGAGCTTTGTGGCACCCTAATGTCTAGAGGTCAAGCCAATGAAGATACACCAGAAAGGATATTTCAGTATTTCTTTTAAGAGAGCTTTTAGTTTCATAGAAGGAAAAACAAGAGATTTTCTAAAAGTCAGGTGAAGAAAATGTCTCAAGAAAAAATTATGATAGTTATTTTTGTCAAATGTTCCTGATAGGTCCAGTTACATGAGGTTTCAGAATCTATCATTAAATTTAACAACATGGAAGCTATTGATGATCTTGAAACCAGCAGTTTCATGGATAGACATAAAAACCTAGAGAGATCAAGGAAAGTGGTGATAGTGGCAATAAACATTTTGAGGAATTTTACCATGAAGGTAAGCAAAGAAATGGGGAAGTGGCTGAAGGGGTATATTAAATGTATGTTAAGAGATATTAGGGGTGCCTGGGTGGCTCAGTTGGTTAAGCATCCAGCTCTTGATTTCTGCTCAGGTCATGATCTCAAGGGTCGTGAGACTGAGCTCCACGTCAGGCTCCGCACTCAGTGCAGAGTCTGCCTGAGATTTTCTGTCTCCCTCTGCCCCTCCCCCGACTCATGTGCTAAATAAATAAATAAATAAATAAATCTTTTTTTAAAAAGAGCGATATTATAATGTATTTATACAATAATGGGAATTTTCCGGGAAGAGGAAAATAACTGATGTTGGAGAAGAAAGAAAGGACAAGAGTAGGGACAAATGGAATTGAAAGCACAGGGTGTGAGTTGTCATGTGACCTTGATTACAATTCTAAATGTTGGTTATACTTTTATTCTTAAAAAAAAAAGTTTTTAGTAATTCCTCTAAACTCCTGAAAGAAAAAAATAGTAGCATAGGGACCTAATAGCAGAATGGTTTACACTCTCAAAATATCCTACTTTCATTCTATTTATGGAAATATTTTCAGACTCTTTCAACATACTGTACACTCTTGTCCTCTGGTTTGTCTAATCTAAACATGCTTCCGCTAAAGGCTATCATAACCCCCAAGAGAGATTTGAATGACATTTTTTCAAGCCTCAGTACCAGATTAACATGCCAGAAATTGTGCTGATACCTACAAAATGTTACTTTATTTTTTTCCCTGAGTTTTGCAGCCAGATAATTTAGCTTCAGGCAATCAAAGCATATTCCTCTACAAGGTTGATTTTTCTGAAAGCAGCTGTTTGTAGTCTAAAGCTGCATTTGTGTGTGAGTCATTAGTACAATGTTTACAAGTTTGTTCTTTTTTTTTTTTTCTGTATGGCTTCTGTAAAAGTACATCATGTTTTATATTCTATTTCTAAACATTCTCTTATGTTAATTCATCTTCTGATATGGGAAGAAATGAAGCATGAATTCAATCATCTACCAGTCAGATCATTTTGGTGTTTAATACTAAATACCTAAAAATATACCACATACCTCTTTACTCTATTCCACATGTGCTTAATGATGCAATATCTAGGACAACTTTTTTGACCCAAGTGGAAATTAAAAACAATGATTGATGAATTTAGGCACCTAAAAGAGCGAGGATCAACTCCAAGGACTAATATTTTTTTCTGTACCACATCACTTATGCCACTACTGTAAGCAAGCATCATTAATCCTAATAGTCAATTATTCATTCTTTTGATCCCTACTCTCAAAATGTTCCACTTAAATATCCAGAATCAAGTTTTTATTAATTTGAGAATCTTAGAGAAAAAAAAGTAGAGTTCTCAATATAAATAGAAATTCTTTTAAAGTTTGGATATTTACTCCACATAGAAGTTATTTTCATATATGGTGTGAGGAAGGGATCAAACATCCATGTTTTTTGATCTGGAACCTAAGAGAAAATAAGTGCATCCCATGCACACAATATACAATGAAGGAATAGGTTATTTATCACTACAATAAACATTTCAATTTGGAAAATATAAGAGTAGAAAATATGCCCAATAGTTACTTGGAACATTCTGAAATCTCTCTCAGCAGACATTTAAGGACTCCTTACCCTAGCATGGAAAACATTTCTTAAATACCTCAAAACTCATTGGAAGGAAGTTTCCATCCATTGTTTTATTTCGTTTGGTCCCGCCCTTTGAGGGATTATTTCATTTCCATTATTCTACTTAGACACATACATTGGGCATTAGGAAAAAAAAATGTCATCTTTGTAGGTTCAACAGGCTTCACAGTCTATTTACTACTTAAAGAACACTGGGGATCCAATCATCGTTTTAAGCTTTGAAGAAATAATTTTAAACTTTCTTAAATCACTTCATGTTTTCTTTGGCAGTAAAATACTCTTAAAAGCTTCAGTGGCTTCTTATTTAGTGGAATCCAACCTATCACATGTGTCAGTCACAGGTATACCTCATTTGATGGCAGTTCTCTTTTCTGCACTTCACAGATATTTCATTTTTTACAAACTGAAATTTTGTGGAACTCTACATCAAGTCAGTGTATTGGTGTCATTTTTCTAGTAACACTTGTTCACTTTGTGTCTCTGTGTCACATTTTGGTAATTCTCACAATATTTTAAACTCTTCATTGTTATTATTATATTTTTTATGTGATCTATGATGTTACTATTGTGACTGTTTGGGGCATCATGAACTGCAGTCATATCACAAAATGAAATTCACTGATAAATACTGTGTGTTATCTGACTGCTCCACCAACCAGTTGTTCCCCTGTCTCACTCTCCTTCAGACACCCTATTCCCTAAATACGATATTTAAATGTGGCCAGTTAATAACCCTACAATGGCCTCTAAGTGTTCAAATGAAAGAATGACTCACATTTCTCTTACTTTAAGTCAAAAGCTAGAAATAATTAAGCCACATGAAAAAGGCATGTCAAAAGCTAAGATAGGTCAATAGCTAGGACTCTTGTGCCAAACATTTGCCCAAGTTGTGAAGATAAAGGGAAAGTTCTTGAAGGAAATTAAAACTGATACTCCACTGTAAATTCCTAGAAACATATAAACTACCAAACTGAAACAGGAAGAAATAGAAAACTTTAATAGACTGATAACCAGCTAGGAAATTGAATCAATAATCAAAAACTCCCAACAAACAAAAATCCAGATGGCTTCACAGGCAAATTCTACCAATCATTTAAAGAAGAGTTAATACCTATTCTTCTCAAACTATTCCAAAACATAGAAGAGACAGGAAAGGTTCAAATTCATTCTATGAGGCCAGCATTACCCTGGTACCAAAACGAGATAAAAATCCCACTAAAAAAAGAACTATAGACCAACATCCTTCATGAACCCAGATGCAAAAACTCTCAATAAAATATTAGCAAACTGAATCCAACAATACACTAAAAAATCATCCACCATGATCAAGTGGGATTTATTCCTGGGTTGCAAGAATGGTTCAACATTTGCAAATTAATCAACATGATGCACCACATTAATAAAAGAAAGGATAAGAACCATAGGATCCTCTCAATAGATGCAGAAAAAAAATTTGACAAAGAATAACATCCATTCAACAAAGTAGGTTTAGAGAGAACATAATAAAGGCAATATATGAAAAAGCTGCAGCTAATATCATCTTCAGTGGGGAAAAACTGAGAGCTTTTCCTCTACAGTCAGATACAAGATATTGATGTCTACTCTCACCACTGTTACTTAATGTAGTACTGGAAGTCCCAGCCGCAGCAATCAAACAACACAAAAAAATAAAAGACATCCAAACCAGCAAGGAAGAAGTCAAACTTTCATTATTTGCAGGTGACATGATACTTTATATAGAAAACCCAAAAAAATCCACCAAGAATTTGCCAACTGATAGATGAATTCAGTAAAGTTGCAGGATACAAAATCAATGTACAGAAATCTGTTGCATTTCTACATACAATAATGAAGCAGCAGAAAGAGAAATTAAGAAAACAATCCCATTTACAATAGTACCAAAAACTATAAGATACCTAGGAATAAACCTAACCAAAGAGGTAAAAGATCTGTACTCTAAAAATTATAACACACCTAAGAAAGAAATTAAAGATGACACAAAGAAATGGAAACACATTCCATGGCCATGGACTGAAAGAACAAATATTGTTAAAATGTCTATACTACCCAAAGCAATCTACACATCTAATGCAATCTTTATCAAAAGACCAACAGCATTTTTCACAGAACTAGAACAAGCAATCCTAAACTTTGTATGGAACCACAAAAGACCCTGAATAGCCAACACAACCTTGAAAAAAGAAAAACAAAGTTGGAGTCATCACAATTCCAGACTTCAAGTTATACTATAAAGCTGTAGTAATCCAAACAGTATGGTACTGGCACAAAATTAGACACATAGATCAATAGAACAGAATAGAAAACCCAAAATTAAACCTTCAACCATATATCAACTAATCTTTCACAAAAAAAGAAAGAATATCCAATGGGAAAAGGACAGTTTCTTCAACAAGTGTTGTTGGGAAAACTGAATAGCAACATGCAAAAGAATGAAACTGGACCACTTTCTTACACCAAACAAAAATAAATTCAAAATGGATGAAAGACTTTAATGTGAGACTTGAAACCATAAAAATCCTAGATGAGAACACAGGCAGTAACATCTTTCCCACTGGCCATAGCAACTTCTTACTAGACACGTCTCCAGAGGCAAGGAAAAGAAAAGCAAAAATAAACTATTGGGACTTCATCAAAATAAAAAGCTTCTGCACAGCAAAGGAAACAATCAACAAAACTAAAAGGCAGCCTATGGAATTGGAAAAGATATTTGCAAATGACAAATCTGATAAAGGGTTAGTATCCAAAATATATAAAGAACTTCTAAAACTGAACACCCAAAAAACAAATAATCCAATTAAATAATGGGCAGAAGACATGAATAGACATTTTTTTCTGAAGAAGACGTACAGATGGCCAACAGACACATGAAAAGATGCTCCACCTTACTGATCATTAGGGATATGCAAATCAAAATTACAATGAGATATCACCTAACACCAGTCAGAATGGATAAAATCAACATGAGAAACAACAGGTGTTGGTGAGGATGTGGAGAAAGGGGAACCCTCTTGCACTATTGGTGGGAATGCATATTGGCACAGTCACTCTGGAAAATGGTATGGTTGTGCCTCAAAAAGTTAAAAAGAGAACTACCCTAGGATCCAGCAATTGAAGTAATAGGTTTTTATCCAAAAAATACAAAAATACTAATTCAAAGGGATACATGTGCCCCCGATGTTTATAGCAACGTTATCTACCATACCCAAAATATGGAAACAGTGTATCACTAATGAATGGATAAAGAAGAGGTAGTATATATATATTACCATATACCACTATATATATATTATATGATGGAATATTACACACACATATATATATATATGCATACATACATACACACATGTTTTACACACATATATACACACACATATATCTGATGGAATATTATACATATATATATGGTGGAATATACACATCATATATACATATATATATATACATATATTTGTGATGGAATATTACTCAGCAATCAAAAAGAATGGAATCTTGCCATTTGCAATGACATGAATGGAGCTAGAGAGTTTATGCTAAGTGAAATAAGTCAGAGAAAGACAAATACCATATAATTTCACTCGTGGAATTTAAGAAACAAAACAAAGAAGCAAAGGGAAAAACAGAAAGAGAAAGGCAAACCAAGAAACAGACTCATGACTAAAGAGAACAAACTGAGGGTTACTGAAGGGGAGGTGGGCAGGGGATGGGTGAGATAGGTGATGAGCATTAAGGAGGGCACTTGCTGTGATGAGCACTGGGTGTTATATGGAAGTGTTGAATCACTATATTGTACACCTGAGACTAATATTACACTATGTGTTAACTGGAATTTAAATAAAAATTCTTTAAAAAGTGATACTCTACTGAAGACAAAAATGATAAGAAAGCAAAACAGCCTTATTGATAGTATGGAGAAAGTTACAGTAGTCTGGACAGAAAATCAAACCAGCCACTGCATTCCCTTAGACCAAAGCCTAACCCAGAGCAAGGCCTTAACTTTCTTCAGTCCTATAAATGCTGAGAAAGGTGAGAAAGACTCAGAAGAAAAATTTGAAGCCAGATTTAAGGAAAGAAGTCATCTCCTTAAAAAAAATGCAAGGCAAAGCAGCAAGTGCTGATATAGAAGCTGCAGCAAGTTGTCCCCAGAAGATGTAGCTAAAATATTAATGAAGATGGCTACTCTTTACAGATTTCAATGTAGATGAAATAACTTTTTATTGGAAGAAGATGCCATCTAGGACTTTCATAGAGAGGAAATGTTAATGCCTGGTTTCAAAGCTTCAAAGGACAGTCTAACCCTCTTTAGGAGCTGGTGCGGCTGGTGACTTTAAGTTGAAGCCAATGTTTATTTACCATTCAAAAATCCTAGGGCCCTTAAGAATTAGACTAAGTCTACCCTGCTTGTGTTCTGTAAATGGAACACCAAAGCCCAGATGACAGCACATCTGTTTACAACATGGTTTACTAAATATTTTAAGCTCACTGGTGAGAGCTACTGCTCAGAAAAAAAATGATTCCTTTCAAAATGTTCCTACTCATTGACAATGCACCTGGTCACTGAGGAACTCTGGTGGAGATGTACAATGAGAACAATGTTGTTCTCATTCTTGTTAAAACAACGTTCATTCTGCAGCCTGTGGGCCAAGGAGTCATTTTGATTTTCAAGTCTTATTTAAGAAATACATTTTATAAGACAATAGCTGCCACAGAAAGTGATTCCTTTGATGGATCTAAGCAAAGTAAATTGAAACCCATCTGGAAGAGATTCACCATTCTAGATGCAATTAAGAACATTTATGATTCATGAGAAGAGGTCAAAGTATCAACATTAACAGGAGTTTGGAAGAAGTTGATTCCAACCCTCATGTTTGACTTTGAGGGGTTCAAGCCTTCAGTGGAGGAAGTAACTGCGGACGCAATTGCAGATGGAAATAACAAGAGAACTAGAATTAGAATTGGAGCCTGAAGATGTAACTTAATTAGTGCAATGTCATGATCAAATCTGAATTAATGAGGAGTTGCTTCTTTTACGTGAGCAAAGAAAGTGGTTTCTTGAGATGGAATCTGCTCCTGGTGAGATGCTGTGAAAATTATGGAAATGACAACAGAGGATTTAGAATACAACATAAATTTAGTCGATAAAATAATGGCAGGATTTGAGAAGATTGACTCCAATTTAGAAAGAAAGTTTAATGTGGGTAAAATGATAAAAAACAGCATCCCATGCTACGGAAAAGTTACTCATGAAAGTAATAGTTAAGTGATGCAGCAAACTTCACTGTGTTCTTATTCTAAGAAACTACCACAGTCACCCCAACCCTCAGCAACCACCACTCTAATTAGTCAGTAGCCATCAACATGAGGCAAGACTCTCCACCAGCAGAAAGATTAGGGCTCACTGAAAGCTCAGATGATGGTTGGCATTTTTTTTTTAGCAATAAAGTATCTTTTAATTAAGGTAAGTAAATTGTTTCTTAAACATAATGCTATTGCACACTTAACAGACTACAGTATAGTGTAAACATAACTTTTGTATATACTGGGAAAAAAAATTATTTGACTCACTTTATTGTGATAATTGCTTTATTGCTGTGGTCTGGAACCAAACCAGCAATATCTCTGAGGTATGTCTGTACTACATACACAATCCTTTCTAGACTTCTTAGATTTTTCTAATACCTCATTTGCTTTCTCATCTCCTTTGACTCTTTTTATTTCTCAAATCCATTGCAATTCTCTGCAACCTATCTGGCTTTAGTGGAAGAACCACACATTTTATCTTTTTTCCTTAAGCTATGTTTTTCTAATTAAAAAGATTTATTTAAACTACCCTCTTAGTTGGACCTTTACACTGAAACATCTTCATTCCAGTTGATTTAGAGATTTTAACAAGATGGATGTATCAACCATTCTTCTCGATGTAAGTATTGCCTTGTGACTGAAATTTTCTCTTTCTTGACCAAAGAATTTCCTCATTTTATCTTTTACTATTTGGGGTTAAGAAGCAGTTACCTTTCTACCTCTACAAGTCCCCACATTTCTGAAATCTCTTTTATAGCAACATCTGAGATAATGACAGCAAATTCTGGGTTTATTTCTCCTTGTCAAATGCAATCAACAACTAATAGGAACAAATATGCTCTTTTTCAATATATTTTCTTAGAGTTTAATGTTCATTCAGTACATTGTCTTCCTTCCAAATTACTGAAAGAATGCAGTTTTACACCTACCTCTCCACTGAAAATTCTAGAATGTCATCCTTCTAGCCTCTAGTAACAAAAAGCTAAAACCACTATAAGTGAGTACTAATGCATATCACCTCGTCTCATATTTCATCAGTCAAAGCAAATATACCTGACTTAAAGGGAATGTAATCCATGCCTAGAAAACAGCACTAATCATTTCCACACCCATGTATTCACTACAAATTATTAAATTACATTTTATGATAAAATATTACTTTATGCCCAATATCACCACCATGTTTTGTGTAACAGTGAAACTCTAAAGGTAGCCTTGGTAATTTACATTCTAAACAATTTGAGATACATAGCCTTAGAACAAAAATATTAAGAATCATTATTATCATTAATAAAAGTTAACTTTTGTAAGGAAAAAAAAAGTTTTTCCTCCTATAATATATGTTTCATGGAGAATAGAGGATTTGTACTACATGCCCAAAGAAAAATGTTTGGTCTCTTTCTTTCTGCTCACACTCTCTTATTCACAGAAGGAAATGTGGCTCCAACTTGCAAGATCCTAGCTCAATTGTGTAATATAACTAGGTTAATATATTGAAGGTCATTTCTCAGCTATTAAGCTTTTTGTTCTCTTTCTTTCTGTGAAGTGCCTACTTGCAAATAGTACATGCTCCCTCTGCCTCTTCCTGTATATCAACCTTTTCCTTTGTATTAACTTCCTTCCCAAACTGTAGAGGAAGCCAACTATTCTGCCAGTGACAGAATGAGTGCATAAATTCAACTTACACAGAAAAGTGTACAAAGCTGGATTGTGGCCTCTAGTTCAAGCTACATTACCCAATGTAGACATACCTTAATTTCTACCTGTCTCCTGCTCATAGTTTCTATTGACTCAGCACTCACAGGAGGTATGATTATTTAGACTGACTCAAAATGACCAAAACATGGCAAAAAGAAATTACAAAGAGAGATAAAGCAGAAAATTAGGAGACCAAGCAACACATAGTAAGAATAAAATATTTTTGTGATGTAATGGTAGGTTTCTACAGCCTTGAATCTGGTTTCAATAGATATATGCCCTAGGAATAGGGACTATTAGCTGGTGGAGAATCAAGTTTGGATCTGACTACACTCCTGCCACAACCTGGCCTTTTCTCACATTGAGGATGAAGCTGAGACAAGTAGTCATTTGATTTCAGTTAAGGCTCACATCAGAATTGGCATATATATTATATATAGGGTTTTAAGATATTACTGAATAAAATTACTATATTCTGTTTCAACCAGGGCTATAGTCCCAGAGCTTAAATTGCAATGGTCATATAAATTCCTTGTAGACCAGAGTTCCAGTGCATGATCCTCTGTATCAATTATCATCACCATATTTCTGTGTAACAAACCACTCAAAAGTCAATGGCTTAAAACAGTATCTATTTAGGTTTAAAAGGAATGTATAGGATTTTAGGAGGTCATCTGGGAGATCTCAGTCATGTGCCTATATCAGGTATGGGTCAGGCAGACTCTCAGCTGATTTTGATTAGGCTCTCCCACGTGTGTGGGGAAAGGCTTACTATTGGCTGGGCCATTATGGCCTCATCTCTCTTAGATGCATCTCTTTTACCCCTCCAGTAAGTGGGGTTGTTCTCATGGTAGAGGCAAGTGTCCAAGTAAGCAAGAAGTTATTCTCTTAAGGTCAAGACTCAGAACTGATACATCATTAATACCACAGCATTCTAGTAGCCAAAATAAGTTATAAAGTAAGCCCAGCTTCAAAAAGAGGGCAAATAAAGTATACCACTCTAGTGAGAGATACTACAAAATAAAACACAGTATGTGAATATAAGATGTAAAGAAATCTGGCTATTTTGCAATTTATCACCACTTTTAAACTTTAATACACTGATACATTGTCTCAATTGTTGCTCTGTAGATGTACTGAATTTCACCTAAGAGCAAAGAAGAAACTAAAGATACTAACTTTAGATACATGTGGTTTGCTACTGACTTCTAGATGATCATCTCAAATTGGTTCATCATGGTTAATTAAGCCCTGACAAAGGCTTTTGATTTTAGAGACCTGGGCATTGCAGCCATCATAGTGGAGTGATTGTTTTTGTCAGCCGTGCTGAAAAGCAGAGACTATTTTGATTGAGATATTCTTCTTCTTAGGTTCAGGTGGAGGGAAAAAATATATAAAATCATTAATAATGATTATAAAGTTTAATTCTCTGATTATAGGATTCAGGTTTGCTCAGAATATCAATAAGAAACCATATTAGTTTTAAAAGCAAGTTGAACCTTGCTTTCAGAACAAGACCAGTGGGATAATGAAATCAAATAAAAGGAAATACAATCAGACTTGTGTATATTATTTTATTAATACATAATGGAGGGTGTGGGCCCCAAAGAGACTAAAGAAGAAAAGGAAACAAGATCATAGAAAAAGTAAAATAAAATTATGCTCATAGGGACAACCCAGATCCAAAAAAAAAAAAAAAGAAAGAAAGAAAGAAAAAACCTATTGAAAAACACTCAGAACTACAGATGGAAAGTCTGTAATAAGTGCAACTGGGAACCCTCAGCTTGAAAACGGATAGCCAGGTGGTTGAAGAAAATTCAGAAAGATTTCAGAAGGGAGGACTAAGAAGATCAGTCTAAAATACTTCAAGCAATATTTGATTGTTTCAAGGTAACACTTTTTGTTGTTATTACTTTTGTTGTTTGTGATAGTTTTGTTTTGTTTTGCTTTTATCTGAGAAAGTATATCTATATATTTCTTAGGGGAATATGGTCAGACAATTTATGAAGTTAGATCTCTAAAGAAGACACATTGAAGAGGAACCATCCTAAAATGACCCATAATAGACAAAAATAGATAAAATTCTGGTCTAGGTTATATTCTGTGTAGAATTATCCAATACAGTGGTCACAGGTTGATAAGATTTGTGTCTTAGTGTCTTCATATCTCACCATGTAACACGCTTCAAAGGAGAGTCTAGAGAAATATAATAGGAAAACAGACGTGTGGGCCAAAAAAACAAACGGGTGAAAAAGAAAAGCAGCCTTGTACATGATAGAGAAAGAAAAAAATGAACTATCTAAAAAACATATGAAAGATTTAAAACCCAAGTAGTCCCACTGTAAATGATTAAGAGTATACAAAAGAAATAAAACACTAGGGGCATTCTATTGCTACAAAGAAAGAGGTGGTAAGTAGAGGGGATTCAAACACTACATGAAATAATATCAGTTACATACATATTACCTGGAAATTTGGAAAATATGAAGAAAAATAAGATAACAAATGTACATTTTTAAAAATAAATGTTTCTACTCCCTCAGCTCCTGAGGATATTGTCTTAGAAAAAAAAAAAAACATATTGACTATGATTTCCAAGTGAGACTAAAAATGGACAAAAGAAGAGACTATCCCCAGAAAATAAAATTAATAGCTCTAAAAACTTCTAGATCTGATGCAATAATACAATCATTGTTGCAAATGGCTAAACATGACTTAGTAACTGTTAAAAAAACTCCCCAAAACTCTGGGGATGGACCCCCAGTAAATTGGCCATTCTAGTATCCATTCCTATTGAAAATTTTAAACTCCTCCACTTCTAGATAGAAGATATTATCCAACTTAAACTCTGGCAAACTCTGCAACTCTGCTAATTTTAGTTCTTCATCTCTAAATGGCCCATAAAATATCACCTTATATTTCTTCTTTTCCTGTATTTTTGTGAAGAAATGTTGACATTCATGATATGGAGGCAGAATAGAGGTTGGATATTTGTAAAGTTAGAAACTCATAGGCAAAGAGGGCTTTTCAGTATAGCATGGTCATCTCCAAGATGGAAAAATTCAGACAGTCTGCCAAAGTTCAAAAGAGTTCAAGAGATTGGGACAAAGAAAAATCCAAGGCTAGAAACCCATGTTTGTAAGCTTAGTGGGGCTCTTAAAAATATGGGCACTTTGCTCACAAAAGTGAGAGGAGGCCCATTTTCAGTATGGTTGTCAGAAATCTAGGTTTTAAAGGAGAAATAAAAATCAAGAGGGATATTAAGTATGAGGCATCAGACCTAATGGTAAAACAGAAATCTAAAATCAATCCTGGTTTGGCAAGAAGACAGGAGTATTAAAATATCACACTTTAAGAAAGGAGACCATGAGACTATCTTGGATTTTCCCCCCCAATACGATATTTGACAAGTGTAAAATCCTATGTATTTTTTAAATGAGAGATTTCTTCCAATTGATATTAAGATAGGATTTCAGTCATAATTTTTTAATGACATAAATAGAGATACATTTTGGCAAGAATAAAATTTCTCTCTCTTTCTCTTGCTTTCCTCCCCCTTCACTAATTCTTTCCTCTGGATAACTAGACCTTTGCTAAAGATTTTGACTGGCCAGAGTAATGTGGCTCTAAGTTATACTGGCTATAATTTGGGTATTATGGCTTGATGGAATGTCTATTTTATTTTCAGATTTTCATATGGGAATATGACTAGTGCACTGATACTTTGTTGTGTCCTCTTGACTAACTCTTTGGAAAATTGGGTCCCATAAGAGATTTGAGATTCGGTTGGTTTAACTTTGTAAGTACAAACAAACTATAGCCATTCACAGGGAAGGAAGACAGCCCAAGCTGCTGATGCTGATAGATATTCATCTTTACCCAGGCAGCTGAATGAAATACATTTGACAGCAAATGAGTAGAATATGGAATTGAAAAAGGCAGAATTTCATACTTTAATTTCATTGGATTTAATGAGGGATTTTGGATTTTAATTTATCCCTGTAAAATAACATGAGAACACACACACACACACACACACACGTACACATCTGGAGAATTCTTACATTCCTGGTGGTATATAAAGACTTATGTTGACAGCTGGTCTTGCTGCCTAATCTCAGCTCAGTTATATTAAACTTAAGGCATAATTTAAGTTGAGAAATAAAATAATCAACACAATTTTAGTTAATAATGAAGTATGCTTTAAAGTTTATTTATGTCTCATTCTGGCCTCATTTCAGAGATTTCTGGGGGAAAAGCTGAGGTGCTTACTCTGGATCCTAGGAAAACATATAAAGGAACAGTAGTTGTTTATTAAAGAAGCACCTTGATAAAAATAGGCTCAGCTCTGCATGAGCTGTGCCAGGGTCTCTTCTCCACAGAGGAAGAAAACCAAATGGTTGTCTATAGATTTGATGGTTAAGTTCAGTGAGATAAAGGGACAACAATCTGGGGAGGAATAGAAAATATGCTCCTCTAGAGAGTATGAAACATTCATTCCACTCCCAGAAGAGGGAACCATTTTGAAGTATCATTTATGGCTCTCCTCTTCTTCTTCCTCATCAGAAAAGAAGGGACTCAATGCATAAGAGGTCTCTGCGTATGCATGACCTCACCTTTTGGCTCCCTCTCTTTCTCTCAAAGCTGCCTACAGTGTGTGTCCTCCTCCTATGTCCCCCTTTCCAGTGTTAAAAACCTTCAGGGAGAGATTCCCCACTCTATAGAAATGTCCTGTAACTTCTCAGTTCTTCAAGCTGGCTGAGTGGGTAGATGATATAGATTGTATTATTTATTTTTCATATAGCATTGCCCATTCATTTTAGAAGCAAATATCTGTGACCAATAAGGCACTGTAGTGAACGATATCGATATGAAAATATCTGCTACTCCCACCAACTGGATATGTTGCATATTCCTACCTACTGATGTCAGGTTTGGCCATGTGATTTGTTATAATTGTGCTATTTCTAAGCAGAAGTTTTAGGGGCTATCATGTGGTGTTTCATTTTTTTCCCTCCAAAATAAACCTGATATTGTTCCTCCTCCTCAGTCCAGATCCTAGATGAGACAGAGACCAAAGCGACAGGAAAACTGCAGCCAAACCATAGTTGTCATGTAATTTCAGCAAGCTTTTATTGTGCTAAGCTATTAAAGTTTGGGGTACACTTTTTACTGCAACATAACCTAGAACAAAGTGACCAATACAAGTTGTAACTATAATTAGGGCACTGTAGTAAAAATTCTGAAATGCGCAGCATTGGCTCTGGGATTAGACAATGGCCATCCAACCAACTATTATTAGAGCCAAGAAAGATGGAGACTCATGATCTGCAGTGGCAAACTGTTTCCCATTAATAACTTTACCTAATGAGCTTGTGACTTTAGGTAAAATGGGAAAGCAGAATTTGGTGGTATGATTATTTTCTATAAATGAATTTGATATGTATTTTAAAAATCTGTAAGAAAGAGATGAGCTCAGGAAAGAATTGGCTAGTTTGCAAATAGAATAAAAGGGAGTTTAGAAAATCTAGAAATTCTTTGACCTTCAGAGATGGAAAATGCAACTGGTTCTCACTTCCAACCATAAGAAAGATAAAATTGAAAAATACAAAAGTCTACAACACCTCAACTTAATGTCAAGACCAAATCAGAGGGGCACCTGAGTGGCTCAGTTGGTTAAGCATCTACCTTCAGCTCAGGGCATGATCCCAGGGTCCTGGGATCAAGCCCCACCATGTCAAGCTCCCTGCTCAGTGGGAAGCCTGCTTCTCCCTCTCCCTTTGTCTCCGGGCTCATGCTCTTGCTCTCACTCACTCTCTATCTCTCTCTCAAATAAATAAATAAAATCTTAAAAAAAAAAAAAAAAAAGACCAAATCAGAAAGAAACTATAAAATGTGTTTTAAAGCCTCTGAATTGGTTAATGTAGTATCCATTAAATAATTTTAATTGGACAAAATGGCTTAGATGAAAGAGACTAAAGATCTGTCTCTCCCATAGAAAACCTGGTCAATTCAAGTTGTCCTTAATTAAATCTAAAGAAAGAGGCATATCTTAGAGCTATGTGTGTAGCTAGAAGTAAAAGCTAAATGGTATCATATAGATAAGAAGCTAATCATGTTTTTGAGAGAGCTGGGTTGAAAAGAAAGTATCCTCTAGAAAGGGCTTAATAAAAGTATATTCCATATGTCCTAAGGGGGGGCCTTGGGACATCTACACAGAAGAACTTCAGGATTACTATGGAGAAGTGATTCCTGAGCACTTCACACCCTTACCTTTCCCGAATTGTAGTGTTTATTATTACTATATACCCTACCCCATTCCATGATACAAATAGATTGTGTAGGAAGCAGATACATTCCCTTCATAGTTCACGGTCTCCAGATAAGCAAAACCACATACAGACCTGATACAAAGATAATCACTCACATACCCTAAACCTGAATCCACGATTGATGTTCTACTTGAAAGGGTGAATGTTCTTCGCTTGTGGAAAGAAAATAAAAAGGTAATAAATTTTTACACCCAAAATGTGGACTCTTACAGACTGTATTATTGTAAAAATACTGATGGCTTCCTTTTAAGAAATAGATTATACATCTCTGCCACATTGATACCAGGCTTGTTATATGACTTGTTTTGACCCGTGAAAAGTGGAAGTAGCATGTGCTACCTCTAAGCAGTGGTATTGCATGGTTCAGCCTCTTCTTTATTTCTCTGTGCTGCCAGACTAATAATGTCCTGAATAGTGTAGTGTCTGTACCTTTACTGTGGATCACGGAAAAGAGAAGACATAGAGTAGAACCTAAGATGACCTATAGCCAACATGTAATGGAAACAGGAGATAAATCTTTGTTTTTGTAAGCCACAAGTATTCGGGAGAATTTGTTACCAAAATATCACCTAACAAAAGCCGACTAATACAACGAGTTGGTTCAATTAAATAAAAACACCAATGGTGGCCTCTTGTCTAAATTGAGTTCTCCAATTCAAATGTCAGTATTAAAAAAGATAAATTCAATTCCAATCTAACACCGAAGTCTATATCTCAATTGGTTGAAAACCTTCTAAACCCAAATCATTTGTTTTCTTTGTCTCAGACTCTCTGTTAAATATTTCACATATATCATCTAATTAAAACACACCAAACTCTATTGTTTGCCCATTTAACAGATAAGGAATCTGAATAGGAGAAATTACATAATTCTTCCAAGGTTGCCTGCATAGTAAGTGTTCTGATTCCAGGTTCTGCATAGCAGATTACTATTCTCAAGTACTCAGGATAAGCCTCTAAAACTTAAAACTGTCTTAGTCTCTGCCAATAAACAATGTCTACTATGTGAAATTAACATATCATTTGAAATATGCTTACAGAGCTCCTGTCTCTAGACCAAATATCAGAATATGGTCTGACCACAAATTTTGTTATAAAAGACAGTCTTAAAAATGATACTGTTGCCCAAACTGAGCAACATAGCAACAAGCAACATTAAAGTCATTCACCCTTCTGCTTGCATCCCTGTGATAGAGACCATACCAATGTAACCTTCTAACCCTAAGAAAAAACAAATCCTTCTAACCACATTCAGCTGGTTTTCTCCCCTCAGGCTAAGCATCAACCTAAGGAGAGCACCTCCAACAGCTAGCAGGCAATGAAGATAGCAGATGTTTTTCTCTTTGGCTAGACTAAAATTGAATACTAAAAATCACTGTAGCTCTGCTCCCTGCTTTTCATGAATCGCTCTTTGTGTAACCCTGTGTAATCCAGCGAACCAATACAGTTCTGATATAAAACACAATGCAGCTGTATTTTATAATTGTCTTTGCAACACAGCTAAAATAGGAGGAAGGGTTCTACATTTGGAATTAGCTCCCATTTATTATCCTTGAAGACTCAAAAGCCTTGAGAAATTGGTCCTTTTGACTTTTGGAATTTGTGTCTTCATCTGCAAAAGGAGAATAATTTCTGACAGATTTGTTGTGCTGTTTAAACTAGAGTAATTAAAAATAAGATATTGATCAGAATAGGCTAGGTTATGCTCTGTTAATAAACAATTTTAATTGTTTAAAACAATGTGAGTTTCTGTTTACATGTGCAATCTGTGGTTGTGAGGACTAATCCAAAGTCCCATAAGCGCTACAAAATGCTACCATTTTGTAGTTGCACTATCTGGCATTTGTAACCTTCTTTTTCACCGTGGCCAGGGAAGAGAGCACTAAAGGGTCTCATATTAGAAATTAAATGTCTCAGTCAGAAAGTGACAATGTCACTTCCAATCACAGATCATGGCTCCAACTAACTTAAGTACAAGAAAACAGAACTTTTCTATGTTCCCAGAAGTATATGAGGACAACAGACAAATGAATTCCAAAAGACTCTTCCAGAGCTGAAGTTGTAGCAGACCCCATCAGTATAAAATCATATCATTTGAACAATAATGTTTTATCTTTGCATTTAATTGTACCTTCCCCTACATGATCATAACCTGAAATAAGTTACAGTGTTCCAGTTTTTCATAAAATGGAGTCTTAACTAAGCATATCTGATCATTTCTGGAATTTTCTGAGGGAATATTGTAAATCATGTAAGAAATAAGCATAGGCTCATGAAAGTGGCTAGAACTGAACATTGAATAAGTGAAAGACACCAAGGGAAAAAATGCATACAATCGCACAGAGTAACCTCTAGTACAGAGTCAAAATAAGAAGATAATTAAATTTGCTGATATTTAAGATTCTTTTATTTGAACTCTTTCACCTTATGTCTCTGTCTGATAACTAATTAGAATTTTCAGTGTTCATTTGGATTCTATTTGCTTTGCAATTTGAAAACTTGGATGTTATATAAGAGATAATTGCAATATTGTAAAACTGTAAGTTTATATTCATTTTAATTATAACTGCTCTGGTGGCTAAATATCCTGTTTTCCAACTGCTTCACCTAGAGAGAGTGTTAATAAGACTCTAAACTGGACCTACAATCTGGTATTTATGTTTAAAAATCAATTTGTTTAATTTGAGGGTCCTTCTTCCCATGACTATATGGTAAACTAAAAGGACATGGTAGAGTCATTTAGACTATTTTGTCTTAAAATTCTTCTTTATGACTGTAGTACTTTTGATTTAATCATAAAGAAATTTCAAAGGTTGCCCTTATTATTACAGTGTGGGGGAACTATATGTTTGTAGAAAATCACAGGTCTATACGTTCAATAGTTTTTTAGGATGTTTGTTAAAATTCTAATATTTTTAAGTGTTCAGAAAAAATCAGTGATCCTAAATTAGACAATTATAGTAACAAGAATAGACTCATCATATATAACTATTTTTAGGGAAGAAAGTTATTAAAGCAAGGTAGATGATAGTCATGTGGGGAGAGAGGGAGTCTTCCTTCCATGATGCAGCATACACATGCCAGGTCTTCCTTACTAAGAAGATACAGGAACAGAGAATCAGAAATATGCCATGATATTCTTATTAAGAATGGTGATCCCAGATGAAAAGAATATTTTTCTATATACTTCAGCCAAAGTCAGAATCTTAAATTAAGCCAGAAAACCTGAAAGTTCTGGAGAGTGACAACAGAGAATGAGAAAAGTCTTGAGAACATAAGTTTACTTAACCTCTGGTGCAGAGTAGAGGCACTAAACAAGAACCCTTGGTGAAATCACAGCAACCTAGACACACAGCTGTTTCTAATCCACTAAGAGCTAGAACAACATGAAGCTATATAATGACAGCAGTGAACCGTGTACAAGACTAACTATGCTCAGGCCTAGAGCTTGAACTGCTGACTGTTTCCTGGCACTTACAATCTGAGTTTTAAAACAAATTTGACATTAAAGCTAGTCAACCCCCTGTACTAGGAAATAAGCAAAGTTAAAATAATCTACCCTAGTGTGTTTAAAACAAATATTTTAAAAATAATTTTTAAATAGCTACTCATTGTTCATAGTCTACATAGATCAACTAACAATGAACACTTTTTAAAAATTTTTTTTAAAGATTTTATTTATTTATTTGAGAGAGAGAAAGAAAAAGAGAGAGAATGAGCAGGGGGTAGGAGCAGAGGGAGAGGGAGAAGTGACTCCCAGCTGAGCAGGGAGCCCTATGCGGGGCTTGATCCCAGGACCCTGATCTCATGACCCGAGCTGAAGGCAGATGATTAACTGACTGAGCCACCCAGGTGCCCTGACACTGTTTTAATGAAGAGTTTATTTGTATAAAGAGTAGGTCCTGGTTTATGCTACATGTTTCATGAGAGACATACTATCTTTTCTTTTTCATTATATGTTAAAAAAAAGAGAGACATACTATCTTCTATATAATAAATTCATATCATTTTACTTGCTAAGAAATACTTAAAGTATAAGTACATATCCTAAAGAAATATCCAGGGTTAGGACAATACATTCTACCCTAATTCAGGAAATCAAATAAGAGTGCTATTGTTTATATAATATTATATGTTATTACTTCTAGCTGTTTCTCTCCTCTGAGGCAATTAAACTACTACTACTCTTCACTCAGTGGCAATGAAACGTTTCCTTACTAATAAATCTTGTATTAAATCTAGATTAGTAGTCTAAGTAGATAAGGAAGGGGCATGATAGTTGTCTTATACAATATTACTCCATTATTTTTAAATTTATTCCCAGAATAAATTTTCTAATATGCTACCTAGTCATTTAGGAAATAAACTGATAATAAATTCTGCACAAGCAACCTAAATGTCTGCAGCTTTTTCTAGGACAAACTTCCTCTGTGCTATGTGGGAATAGAGCCATTTGATCATTCCTGAGTTATCTCAATGGGCAGCTTCATCTTCACATCAGGTGTGGTCCCCATTGTTCTTAGCTTCGGCTACAAATGGCACTACTTTTATTTCTCATCGACTCTCAGCACTTCATAAAATGCTGCACTGGCCTCAGGTAAAGCATCCAAAGCTGAGGAAAGAGCAGCCCTTCTCCAAAGCCACAAGTAGTTCTTTCTTTCAAAGCTCCAGATAAAGGCCAACCTTGTAATCAACAGCTACCTAAAATGCAAAGGGCTCCTTGGGGTAATTTTCAGTGTGAGTAATTACAGTTTCTTAAAAATAACTGATTCAGTTAAGCACTTCCTACCCCCACGTATATATTAGACAACTGGAAACAGTGGTTTTTACCCTCAGGCTAAAATCGTGAAAACTGTCTTCTTATGCCTAAGAATTTCCAGGTATCTGTTAGAAATTCATATTTCCAACCCTCTTTCCTCCTTCTCTGTAATATGTATTTTAATTATTGCTCCAGGTGATTATTATGATCTGAAAGCAGAGAAATACTGCTCAGAAAAATTAAACGATCTCTCTCAAAAACATTCTAAGATTTAGTTTGAGGCTAGAGAAAGAATCAGATTAGAGCCTGAAGAAGCCACAAACACGCACTGGGGAAATACTTGGGAGGAAGGGAGGGAGAAGAAAGGAAGAGGAGGAGAAAGGAAAAAACAAGAAGGAAAGATAATGGAAAAGACAACTGGGAGCTGCTGATAACAAGATTCATGATGTGCTGACAAGCTAAAGGCTTAATTTCTCTAAGAAAAAATATTTGAAAAGGAAGACATACAGAATAGGACCTTGGATTGGTGAACAAGTTAATATACTTATTTTTTTGTTTACAGTTCCCACCCCCATTGGCATTCAAATATAAGGACAATAATTAGAAATTTAGAAAATTGTATTTGCAGAAATGTTACTACTTTCAGTATGGTCTACATAATTAAAAAAATAAGAAGATAAAAAAATATGACAAATTAAGGAAATAAAAATAAAGAATATAAGAAATGGCACTGAGAAATATAGCAGTGGAAGTTTCATTCAACATAATTATTGATGCATAAAAGTATACAAAACTTTGGAAGAAAAATCTGAGATAAGCTCAAATGGAGAGATGGGGAATGTGGGATGTTTTTTGTATTATTTAATGGCAGGATATAAATATAAAATAAATCTAAACAATCATAGAAATAATAGAAATATAAAAGTTAAATACTCTTTTAAAACATTTGTGTGTAACCTATATAAATAAATAACAGAATGTGCAACCTGCATACAGCTGGGGGAAAAAAAAGAAATAAAATATTTCAAATAGTCCAATAGTAGGCATGAAATATTAACAAAATAAAAAGAAATAATGATAAATTGAAAAAGATAAAATAAGATTGCAGAAATAAATCCAAAAGCAAAATAAAGAGTAAGTTAAACCTCCTATGTTAAAGCAGATTCTCTAAGATTTGGGGGATTTACACCTACTCATGAAAGTACTTGCATAAAACTCACTTAGGATGAAATAATCCAAAAAAAAAAAAAAAGTAAAGAAAATGGAAAATGCGTCTAGAAGGATTCTGGTTAAGTATTTTGGATTAAAAATAAACTCCCTCTTAAACCCCAATGAAACGAGAATAAAGGGGGAAAAAATATGATTCTGCCAACAAAGAAAAAAGGAGATAATAGTTGAAGAAGTGTAATTTCTGGAAGCAGGAAAACAAATGAGTGGAGACTTTACAAAGCTCATAAAACTTTTACTTCAGTTTAAAAGGGTCATGGGGGGGGCAGGGAGAAGTTTATTCGTGCTACAGATTCTGGGAAAATCTCAAGCATGAAAGCCAACAACACCTTTGAAGACTGGTTTGTAGATGAAGCACAAAACAGGGAGATTTATTAAAGTCATATGAAAAGTTATTAGGCTTCAGATCCCCTTTCCAACTTAGTATCAATATGACTATACTTACAAACTCTAGCAGAAACATGAAAACATGAGATTTATTATTTGGAGATCCAGGAACTCAGGAGTTATTAGGTGTGACAGTGCTGTGCTGTAAACAGTGATTAAATGAAAGTCAACACATAATACAGAGACCTTCCCCCTTTACTTACCTCCTCCTGATTTTTCCTTCCCCAATTTGGTTCAATAATCATATCCTCCAGGCATAAGGTTGGAAAATTTCTGTCTGGGGAAATGAATCAACCAAAGAGAAAGACTGAGAGATAACTGGCAGTCATGTCCCCCAGTGAAATAGCCCATCAGTGGAAAGGTCTCAGATTTCCTTTTAAAAAGCTAGTATTGCTTAATTGCTAAATATGAATAGAAAATCAAAGAGTTCCACACATTAGAGAAAGATGTTGTCATGGAAGATACAAATCAAAAGAAAGGGGAAAAAGGAAAATGAAGAAACGAAGACAATGATGGGAATCAATGAAAATAAAATTTACATACATAATTGCAACTTACATACTTAGGAAGAAAAAAAGAGATCAAACATCCATGAAGTCATAGGACACTCTTGAAGGAAGAAGTATTCGGAGAATATGAGTGGCATTTTCTAATCTTCTGCCAGGAGGATGTGGTTAGTTATTGAGCCAGACTGGGGAAGGAGCAGGAGGAAGAAGTAAGCCAAGAGGGAAGGTCCCTGCATTCTCTATGTTGACTGACTTTTACTTAATCTCTGTTCACAGCACTAAACTGCCACACGTAGTAATTCCCTGTTTTCTGGGGTGCAATGGTTTTCCCTCTACATCCGAGTGCCTAGCACAATCCTGTACAAGTATAATCATGATAAATAAAAACTTGAGACTTTCTTACTAAAAAGTCAAATAAATGACTAAATTTTCTAAAATTCAGGGCCATTTCTGGATCTGAGTCTGGAACAGCTCCAGGTCTGCTGTTTCTCATAATTTTTATTGAGTGCCAGACATGGGTCATAAAATAAGACTGTCTGATGAAATAATATTTTTGTATAAAAATACTACATTTGTTAAGTGATTCATGGGAGATAAGTGGGAGGATTAAAGGATAAAAAGGTTTAGTCAGGAATTGTGTGGAGTTTGGGTTTCATTGTTGCTAGAGTCCACTTAGGTGGACCACACTGGGATTCTCCATTGGTGGGTTGCTACTACCTTTTGCTTACTGTGAGGCCTATAGTTTCAAAGAATTTAAGAGGAATGAATGGGTGATTTTAGGGGAGATGTTCCTAAAATAAGAACCAGATACTGGACATAGGTCATTTCTAGAAACCCCTACATATTTTGTGCCTGGAACAAAAAGAGGGACAAGGCGCACAATTGTGGATGGGTTGCTGGTTTCTCAAAGCATGGTGATTAAGAATTGGTCATTGGTTATGATAAGCATGTTGACAAAAAATGATTTGACTTAATGGGGTATGTAGATCAGTAATAGTATTTCCCATGTAATTGTAATCATTTAATATGTACCATGAATATTCATGTGGTAAAGAGTGTTATAGACAATGAAACATTGTATGTATTATGTAATATTAATATTAAATAAAATAAAAAGAAAATTTTATGGAAGAATGAAACCCGGGCAATGATGAAACAGTGTTCTAGTAGTAACATAAATACAAGCACTTGGTTTTATTATAATAATTAGTTTCTGTCCTGATAATTTTTCAAAATGTCAATATTTTCAAAAGATTTTAAATCTTATTTAAATCCCTCATTATTTAAATTCAATTTAAATAATCAAATTATTAAATTTAAACTCCCTATCATTACCTATAATCTTTCTTATAACATAAAACACCTAAGGTATTTCAATTTTATTTGCTACTTATTTTCACCATAGGAATATTTCACCAGACATATTGATAAAGTATCCATAAATCTTTAAATACATTTATCTTTGCTTGGTATTTATAAGTAACAAACTAAGTTATGCAAAGATTTCTGCTGTAATAGCAGAAACCAGCTTAGTTTTAACAAGTCTGTCATAGTATATTTTGTACCCTGAGGGTTCATTTGAATTTATCAAATAGACTATGACAAATCAAAAGAAAAATACCTAAATTCAACTGTGAAAATGGATATATCAGTTAAGAATTGTTTTGAGCTCTAACAAAACACACCCCACCAAAACCAAAACAAAACAAAACAAAAAAACAGCTTTAAAGTAGTGGTTATCAAACTTTGCTGTATGTTAGAATCATTTGGGGAGCTTTGAAAATTCCCAATGCCGAGGCTGCATCCTATATAAATGAAATCAGTATCTCCTGAGATAGAACCCAGACATCTCAAGTATTTAAAACTCTCCAGGTATTTCCAATTTGCAGTCAAGTTTAAGAGCCAGTGGCTTAAACAAGATAAAAGATAATTCTCTCTCGTGTAAAAAAGTAGTTTAGAGCTTATATACAGCTTTATAGGGTCATCAGGGACTCAGGCTCCTATTTTTCCAAAGTTCCATACTTCAGAGCCTAGCTTCCATCTTCAGAGTCAACTCATTATAAAAGATACCTAATAAATCTCTAGTGATTATAACCTTGCTTCAGGCAGGCAACGGAGAAAGTAGGAGGCAAAAAAAGCTTTGCACCCCTTCCCTTTATGCAGCCTTCCCTGAAGTCACACCTAACACACTTTCATGTAGGTGAACAGAAGTCAGACATATTAACATAATGCCCAGTTTTCTCCTACAAAAGATAGATGCTGGAGTCAAAAAGCAATCTTCCATATCATGCTTAAAACATCACCAAAATGTTTATATCTGCCTCCCGTATTGAATATATGAAAATTTTATAATTTTAAAATCTAGTCAAAGATACCATAACATATCTTATTGATGTTGAATCAGACTACAATAAATATTAAAAATAACAAGTTAAATACTTATGTCTCTAAATCTGATTCCTTGGTAAGTCTCCTCATTGGTTGAGACTAATAAAGAAAAACAGGGAAGAAAGTTTTGGTTTAATATTATAATGTAGATGCTCCCAAAATATGCAGAATATGGATTGGAATGTTATGATGGCACAAAAATGAACAAAAGGGGAAAAGATAAGGATTATGATGTAAATTTCCCCAAAGGAGCAATCAATGGAAAAATGTTTTTAAATAATATTATAATAATATATATATATATGTGTGTGTGTTTATATATACACACATACACATGTGTGTTCAATTTTTCAAAAAATGTTAGGATTATAAATATTAAAAATAGTTTGTGCTATGAAAATATTAGAATAGGATGGTGTGAAGGCAGATGTGAAGACATGTATGTTGTTAATATGTATATCAGCACTTGGCCAAAAGAGCCAAAAATGTATAATTTAAAATTCTCAGTTCTAAAAGAAGAGTTAAGAAAAATGGTAAGTAATGGTGACCATACTTGAAATTAATATATAGCTCTTCAACTTTATTAAGTTAGATGGAACCTAATGTCAAGGACTGTGAAGAGTCTGAGATTTTGCCATACAAATTAGCCTGCCACAGTATTATTAATGCTGGAGTCAGAGATGAAGAATGACTCACCATCACAGCAAAAACAGTAGCCAGAATATCAGCATTTTTATGCCACTTCCCTGCGCCCCATTCCCATAATGTAATGTAAAGAGGGCTAAGTGACACCTGTACACATGGTGAGTTGCACTAATGGAGATGATCCCTAAGCTTCATGAATCCAAATATTTTATAATGGTCAGTAGGTATACTTGCCCTTTTCCTGGGGGGAGACTATCTCCATTTTACAAAGCTGTAAACAAACTTTCACTTTGTTCCAGAGAATGGTACTGTTCATGTCTTTCAAGGCTATTTGCTACACAAATATCATTGAAAAGATAGCCTGAAACAAAGGGCATTCAGTGTGTCGCCATATTCCTTTGAATGAATGGTGCCCAGTGCCAGATGTATGATTAAGTTTTTTGCTGTCCTTTCTATATTCTTACATTTACTCACGTTGATATGTTGGGATGCCAAATATTTTGTGCTTATAACCATCCTTGATATCACCTGTTTAAATCTTAAGGATTTTATATCCTAGGTATATTTTAAATCCCTCATTTTCTCCCATTTCTACCTCCGATGCATTAATCCTCATTCCTTCAGTCATCAGGGTCATCAGGGAGGTGAACAGAAGTCAGACATATTAACCTTTGCTTGGTATTTATAAGTACCAAGCATTTATATATTTATAATATATAAAACCCAACTGGTGAAACACGTACTCACAATGAAGCAGCACAATCTTTTTCATAATGCAAGTCTGGCCGTTCATATCCTTCTACACCATTAGCCTTAGAAGACAAATCAAAGCTATTAATGTGGCTAACAGGTCATGCAATTATTATCCTTGCATTCTTTTTCCAACCTAATCTCATATAAAACTCCTCTTGCTCTTGCTACCACTTCCACATTGGCCTTCTCCAGGTCCTCATGTTTCCCATATGCTCACTTGCCAGAGAACCACAGCATTTAATGTTTCTTACTCCCCTGAATAACTGTCCATGTTTTAGTTCAAGAATCACATCCTTAGCAACTTTTTCCTAACCTCTCTAGGTGTTAAATGCCCTTATTATGAGATCTTAAAGCCCTAGGTATTTTTCCTTTATAAATACCTTAAACACTCACCATTTAACATTTGTGTGATCATTTTATTAATTTCTGCTTCCCCCACTAAATTATAAGTGATTTGAGAATCAGAATAATATCTATGTTGGTTTATCATTATCTGTGACACCTCACTGAATGCCCCAATATTAGTACGCACTCAACAAGTGTGTCAAATAACTTAATTGCTGAATTTACCATTGTATGGATTATGATAATAAAAGAAGGAAAAGTTTGTTTTAATAATGGCTGGTTGCTAGGTAAATAATACTACAATCATATATTTGAGCTTCATGTAGCAATTATAGTATAGAGAAATACATATACTATACATAATGTTCATAATGTACTATTAAATGAATAGACTGAAAAGAATATTGCAAATAATATAATCCAACTTAAATGTACAAATGTAAAAGTATATGAAAGTAAATACATCAAATCTTTGAATGATTGGATTACATTTTTTTAGCTAACTAGCATTTTCTATATCTTTCATACATCTTATATGATAAAAAATTACACATGAAATGTAGTTTTAAAAAATTGTTACCAAATAGCCAAGCTTTATATGTAACACACCCGCAATAGTCATTTCAGAAAATACCGTGCACTATTTGCAGTCCAACTGAATGATTTTAAAGAAATAAAATAATATATATAGAACCATCCTATGGAGACTAGAAACACATACATTAAGCTTACAGTATCATCATATGACATGAAAGGCCATATAAAATTGAGTCATGTTGGAGGTTTGAAAATATAATTCTTATACTTCCCAACTTTTATTATAGAAGTAAATCAATGGTATTTTTCTCCCTTACATAAGGATCTACAGTTATAATCAATATCCTCAAACAGACCTGAATTTTCTCTTACATTACAAATCCACAATTGACAATACAGAATAGTGATATTTATGCATTATTTGCTGTAGTATGTTTTAAATGGATCCCCAGTGGCCTAAGGGAATTATCGGTTGCTCTCTAAGCACATACCTAAATTTTAGAAAGTGACTTTACTGCTGAATAAAAGGACATTTCAGATAGTGACTGATTTTTACTCTATGCTGAAGAAGTATACAGAAAAATTTGGGAGGTAACAATCAGAGCTGAGTTGGACCTTTTCTGGATGTAAGTAAAAGGGCACACTGAAAAAGACTGTTTACCATAGAACAATCTGAAACAGAAACTAAAAATTGGAAAATGAATAAATTTTGTTCTTACCACAAACAAATAGAACTATCAATAGAATTATACTGAATTTCACATTGGGGAGCCAATTTCAGTCAACATATTCATAGTGATTGTAATCAATGTATAAAGAGTGGCCTAGTTAGGAATTTTAGAGACAAATTATGAACTTATGAATGGCCTCAATGTTTTCCTTGTTTCTATAATTTAGTAGTTAGCAAAATAAGTTTTACACTTAAATATTTATAAATAATGTTTAGTTGTTTTAGAAATAGTGATTTTTTTTTAAAGTATATTGACAGGAATTCTGTTAAAGGCAGCAGTATAAATGCTTGCCTCTATTAGTCCCCTCCCTGAAATTAACCCTAAGCAAGCAGAAAGGAGAATGAATAGGTGGAAAAGGAATATGGAAGCCCAAAGCTAGGGAATGTTTTTATTTTATTATTTTATTTTATTATTTTATTTTAAGATTTTATTTATTTATTTGAGAGAGAGTAAGAGAGAGAGCACGAGAGCAGGGTGGGGGACAGAGGGAGAAGCAGACTCCCCATTGAGCAAGGAGCCTGATATGGGACTCAATTCTGGGACCCCAGGATCATGACCTGAGCCGAAGGCAGATGCTTAACCGACTGAGCCACCCAGATGCCCTAGTTTTTAATGCATATCACAAATACTGAGAGATTTCTTCCAGGTGTAGAATACAGTTATAAATAAAAAACAAAGCATTCATTTGGAACTCTAGGTAGAGAGAATTCTGGCCATTTCTTTTACCCTCTAATTTAGGGAAGTGAAATCTAGAAACTTCAGCAAGACAAGGAAAAGATGAGAGTCACTCCCAGTTAGTACACTTTTTCATGTACCATATAAAGAAAGGGAAACTTGAAACCACTCAGAGTGGTTTGCTCTAACACTGGTTATCAAAAAGGAAATAGGGACCTACAAACAAATATGGAATTTCTCTATTCTCTAAAGGAAAGTTGAAGTCTGGAAATTTGATAGGCTCTGAGAAAGATGAGCTCAATCTACCAATAGATATTTTCCTTACTAAGAACTAAAAAAGGTAGAAAACTAAAAGTAGCCTCTCCAAATAAAAACCCACGGGAGGTGGTACTCTTCTTTTTATTTCACTCAGAAGTAAGAGTTTTCAAAAGGTGTGACAGAGCAGACACTCCCAGAATTGAAGAGGACAAAGCTGTAAGGATTGAACAGAAACATGCTATGTACCTGGAGTAGAGATATAATGAGTGGAACTATGGCTAAAGAACACTCACCAATAGGGCATAGAAAAAATGGGCAGGCATCAAGTTCCACATCTGGTACTGCCCAGAATCTCAGTTTCTTTTCTAGGACCCCTTGATAGAAAATGGTATAACATAAATATTTACTATCCAGACATCCCTCCTAAGGAAATTATGTGCATAAATGGAATGGAGCCCAATACAAAACTACCCGTGCTACTTTTTTTAACAGTTTTATGGAAGTTTAATTGATATACAAGGCACTGCACATATTTAAAGTATACAATTTGTTGAGTATCAACCAATGTATATAACCATGAAACTAACACCATAATCAAGTTAATAAATCTCTCTCTCTCCTCCCAAAATTTTCTTCTATCTCTTTGTGTTTTTGTTTTGTTTTATTATGGTAGGAATACTCAACATGAAATTTACTTCCTTAACATATCTTTAAGTGTACAATACAGATTGTCAACTATCGACACGTGTTGTACAGCAGATGTCTAGAACTTACTCGCCTCACATAGCTGAAACCTCGTACCCACTGAATAACAACTCACCCAGCCACTGGCAACCACCATTTACTCTCTGCTTCTATGAGTTTGATTATGTTAGATACTTTATAGAAGTGGAATAATGCAGAATTTGTCCTTTTTATGGCTGCCTTATTACTCTTAGCATAATGTGTTGCAGGTTCCATGTTGTCACGTATGGCAGGATTTCCTTCTGTTTTAAGGCGATATGATATTCCACTGTATGTATTTACCACATTTTCTTTACCCATTCATCTGTCAATAGACATTTAGGTGGTTCTTACCTCTTGACTACTGTGAATAATGAACATGGAAGTGCAGGTATCTCCTTCGAGATCCTGATTTCAATTATTTTGGATATACACCCAGAAATAGAACACATGGTAGTTCTCTTTTAATTTTTTGAGGAACTTCCATACTGTTTTCTATAGTGGCTGCACCATTTTACATTCCCACCAACAGTGCACAAGGATTCCAATTTCTCCACATTCTCTCTAGTACTTGAGCTGAAAGATCAACCCACAAATTTAGAAATCCCAATTAACTATCAGGAAGATAAATAAAAATAAATATACACATATATATGAGAGACATATATATGAGATATATATATATCATAGTGAAACTATAGAACACTTAAATTGAAAATCTTAAATGAAGCTAGAGAAAAAAGATAAAAAATTGTAGAGAGATAGAGTAACAGCTGACTTCTAAACGCACAATGGAAGCAAGAAGCATTATCAAAAGAGAAAAAAATGGAATTATAATAACCAATTAATTGACAAGAAAGCAAATAAAGCTCCAGTTAAATAAAAAAAAAAAGCCATACTGCATAAAAATTAAATCTAGCTATATGCTCTGAACAAGAGACACATAAAAATCATAAAGATACAGAGTTTGAAAGTAAAAATACAACAGGAAATTTTTAACTAAAAAAAAATTGGGAGGAGGAGCAAGATGGAGGAGGAGTAGGAGACCTAAATTTCCTCTGGTCCCAGGAATTCAGCTGGATAGGGATCAAACCATTCTGAACACCTAGGAACCCCACAGGAGATCGAAGAAAAGAATAGCAGCAACTCTCTGAACAGAAAAGCAACTGCTTTCTGGAAGGTAGTACATGCAGAGAAGTGAATGCGAGGAGATAAGAAAAATAGATGGCGGGGGAGGGGGCCTCCGTCAGTCCCTACTGGCAAGTGATAGAGCAGCGGAGCACAAAATCAGAACTTTTAGAAGTGGGCTCTGCTGAGGGACGACACTCCAGTGGCTAAGCGGGGGGTAGAACCCTTGCGGGACAGTGTGGTCTCAGGACCCTCAGGTTCACAGAAAGACCGGGGGTGCCTGAGTGAGGCAGAGCTCCCAGGGATTGGGGCGGGGAAGCCGGCTGCAGAGACGGAGCTGAGGCAGGGGCTCTCAGCTCGGGGTTGCCATCAACCGTGATCCACGGCACAGTCGGGCCACTGCTCCTCCAGCAGGGACCCAACAAGCGGCAGAGCCGGGGAGACTCACCTTCCTCCCCTGGGAGGAGTGGCACGGGAGCTCACCACAGGGATCTGCTGGGTTTGGAGACTCCACACTGGGTCAGGTGCCAGAGATAGAAACGCTCGGTCACAGGCCAGGTGAGCGTGGAGTGCTGCTGGAGACCAGGGAGACAGGAGTGATTGACTGCTTTTCTCTGGGGGCTCACTGAGGAGCAGGGCCCCGAGTTCTCGGCTCCTTCAAGGCGGAGATTGGGAGGCTGCGATTTTCACTCTCATCCTACCGAAAGCTTGCAGGGAACAAAAGCTCCGGAGAGCAAACCCGAGCAGATTACTTAGCCCGACCTGGCAAGGGCGGGGCAATTCCACCTCCAGCAAAGACAGTTGGGAACCACGGCAACAGGCCCCTCCCCCAGAAGATCAGCAAGAACAGCCAGCCAAGACCAAGTTTACTGATCAATGAGAACGGCAGAACTCCAGTGCTAGGGGAATACAGCACATAGAATTCATGGCTTTTTCCCCTGATTCTTTAGTCTTTCAAGGTTAATTTTTTTAATTTTCTTTTTTTCTTTTTCTTCCTTCTTTTTTTTTTTGAATTTTTCTTTTTCCCTTTTTCAACCAACATCTTATCAATCCCTTTTTTAAAAATCTTTTTTATTTTTCATTTTTAGAGTCATATTCTATCCTTTCACAGTAGTTAACCTTATTTTTCATATATATATAAGTTGTTCTCTCTTTAAAATTTTGAGATACAGTTTCTTCTAACAGACCAAACTATACCCTATATTTCTAGTGTATGGCTTTGTTCTAGTCTCCTCCCTGATCACATTCTCTCCCTTTTTTTTTTTTAATTTCTCTGCTTTCTTTTTTCAACCAACTACTTATCAATTCCTTTTATAAAATCTTTTATAATTTTCATCTTTACAGTCATATTCCATCCCTTCATCGTATTTACCCTTATTTTTGTACATATATAAGCTTTTCTTTCTTTAAAATTTTGGGAGGCAGTTTCTTCTAATAGACCAAAATATGCCCAAAATCTAGTGTGTGGCACTGATCTATTCACCAGCCTGATTAGATTTGATCATATTCTTTTTTTTTTTTAACTTTTTCTTGTCCTTTTTTTTTTCTTTTTTCTTTCTTTCCCTGTCTTTTCCCCCGGTTTCAGGTCTCTTCTGGTTTGTTTAGTGTATATTTTTCTGGGGTCGTTGTTACCTGTTAGCATTTTGTTATCTCATTCATCTATTCTCCTCTGGACAAAGTGACAAGACAAAAAAAAAAAACACCTGAAAAAAGAGAAAGAGGCAGTACCAACTGCCAGGGACTTAATTAATATGGACATAAGTAAGATGTCAGAACTAGAGTTCAGAATGACGATTATAAAGATACTAGCTAGGCTTGAAAAAAGTAAGGAAGATATTAGAGAAAACCTTTCTGAAGAAATAAAAGAACTAAAATCTAACCACGTCGAAATCAAAAAGGCTATTAATGAGGGGCAATCAAAAATGGAGGCTCTAACTGCTAGGATAAATGAGGCAGAAGAGAGAATTAGGAATATAGAAGACCAAATGATGGAAATTAAACAAGTTGACAAAAAGAGATTAACAACTACTGGATCATGAGGGCAGAATTCGAGAGATAAGTGATACCATAAGATGAAACAATATTAGAATAATTGGGATCCCAGAAGAAGAAGAAAGAGAGAGAGAGAGGGGCAGAAAGTATATTGGAGCAAATTATAGCAGAGTTTAGGGAAGGAAGCAGGCATCAAAATCCAGGAGGCACAGAAAACCCCCCTCAAAAACAATAAAAATAGGTCAACAGCCTGACATCTAAAAGTAAAACTTACAAGTCACAGAGACAAAGAGAAAATCCTGAAAGCAGCTTGAGATAAGAGATCTGTAACCTACAATGGTAGAAACATTAGATTAGCAACAGACCTATCCACAGAGACCTGGCAGGCCAGAAAGGACTGGCATGATATATTCAGAGCACTAAATGAGAAAAATATGCAGCCAAGAATATTATATCCAGCTAGGCTGTCATTGAAAATAGAAGGAGAGATAAAAAGCTTCCAGGACAAACAAAAACCAAAGGAATCTGCAAACACGAAACCAGCCCTACAAGAAATATTGAAAGGGTTCCTCTAAGCAAAGAGAGAGGCTAAAAGTAACATAGACCAGAAAGGAATACAGACAATATACAGTAACGGTCACCTTACAGGCAATACAATGGCATTAAATTTATATCTTTCAATAGTTACCCTGAATGTAAATGGGCTAAATGTCCCAATCAAAAGACACAGGGAATCAGATTGGGTAAAAAAACAAGACCCATCAATATGCTGTCTGCAAGAGACTCATTTTAGACCCAAAGACACCTCCAGATTGAAAGTGAGGGGGTGGAAAACCATCTACCATGCTAATGGACACCAAAAGAAAGCTGGGGTGGCAATCCTTATATCAGACAAATTACATTTTAAACCAAAGACTGTAATAAGAGATGAGGAAGGACACTAAAGCATACTTAAAGTATCTATCCAACAAGAAGATCTAACAATTGTAAATATCTATGCCCCTAACATGGGAGCAGCCAATTATATAAGCCAATTAATAACAAAAGCAAAGAAACACATAGACAACAATACAAGAATAGTGGGGGACTTTAACACCCCCTTCACTGAAATGGACAGATCATCTCAGCAAAAGATCAACAAGGAAATAAAGACTTTAAATGACACACTGGACCAAATGGACTTCACAGATATATTCAGAACATTCCATCCCAAAGCAACGGAATACACATTCTTCTCTAGTGCCCATGGAACATTCTCAAGGATCGATCACATCCTAGGTCACAAATCAGGTCTCAACCGGTACCAAAAGTTTGGGATCATTCCCTGCATATTTTTTGACCACAGTGCTTTGAAACTAGAACTCAATCACAAGAGGAAAGTTGGAAAGAAGTCAAATACATGGGGGCAAAAGAGTAACCTACTAAAGAATGAATGGGTCAACCAGGAAATTAAAGAAGAATTTAAAAAATTCATGGAAACAAATGAAAATGAAAACACAACTGTTCAAAATCTTTGGGATTTAGCAGAGGCAGTCTTAAGAGGAAAGTATATAGCAATACAAGCTTTTCTCAAGAAACAAGAAAGGTCTCAAATACACAACCTAACCCTACACCTAAAGGAGCTGGAGAAAGAAGAGCAAATAAAGCCTAAACCCAGCAGGAGAAGAGAAATAATGAAGATCAGAGCAGAAATCAATGAAATAGAAACCAAAAGAACAGTAGAACAGATCAATGAAACTAGGAGCTGGTTCTTTGAAAGAATTAATAAGATTAATAAACCCCTGGCCAGACTTATCAAAAAGAAAAGAGAAATGACCCAAATAAATAAAATCATGAATGAAAGAGGAGAGATCACAACAAACACCAAAGATATACAAACAATTAAAAGAACACATTATGAGCAGCTATATGCCAGCAAATTAGATAATCTGGAAGAAATGGATGCATTCCTAGAGATGTAGAAATTACCAAAACTGAACCAGGAAGAAAGAGAAAACCTGAACAGACCCATAATCACTAAGGAAATTGAAGCAGTAATCAAAAATCTCCCAAAAAACAGAAGCCCAGGGCGAGATGGCTTCCCAGGGGAATTCTACCAAACATTTCAAGAGGAATTAATACCTATTCTTCTGAAACTGTTCCAAAAAATAGAAATGGAAGGAAAACTTCCAAACTCGTTTTGTGAGGCCACCATTACCTTGATCCCAAAACCAGACAAAGACCCCATCAAAAAGGAGAACTATAGACCAATATCCCTGATGAACATGGATGCAAAAATTCTCACCTAAATACTAACCAATAGGATCCAACAGTACATTAAAAGGATTATTCACCACGACCAAGTGGGATTTATCCCTGGGCTGCAAGGTTGGTTCAACATCCACAAATCAATCAACGTGATACAATACATTAACAAAAGAAAGAACAAGAATCATATGATTCTCTCAATAGATGCAGAAAAGCATTTGACAAAGTACAGCATCCTTTCTTGATCAAAACCCTTCAGAGTATAGGCATAGAGGGTACATACCTCAATATCATAAAAGCCATTTATGAAAAACCTACAGCGAATATCATTCTCAATGGGGAAAAACTGAGAACTTTCCCCCTAAGGTCAGGAACGAGGCAGGGATGTCCACTATCACCCCTGCTATTCAACATAGTATTAGAAGTCCTAGCCACAGCAATCAGACAACAAAAAGAAATAAAAGGCATCTAAATCGGCAAAGAAGAAGTCAAATTCTCATTCTTTGCAGATGATATGATACTTTATGTGGAAAATCCCAAAGACTCCACCCCAAAACTGCTAGAACTCATACAGGAATTCAGTCAAGTGGCAGGATATAAAATCAATGCACAGAAATCAGTGGCATTCCTATACACCAACAACAAGACAGAAGAAAGAGAAATTAAGGAGTTGATCCCATTTACAATTGCACCCAAAACCATAAGATACCTAGGAATAAATCTAACCAAAGAGGCAAAGGATCTGTACTCAGAAAACTATAAAATACTCAAGAAAGAAATTGAGGAAGACACAAAGAAATGGAAAAACGTTCCATGCTCATTATTGGAAGAACAAATATTGTGAAGATGTCAAAGCTACCTAGAGCAATCTACACATTTAATGCAATCCCTATCAAAATACCATCCACTTTTTTCAAAGAAATGGAACTAACAATCCTAAAATTTGTATGGAACCAGAAAAGACCCGAAATAGCCAGAGGAATGTTGAAAAAGAAAAGCAAAGCTGGTGTCCTCACAATTCCAGACTTCCAGCTCTATTACAAAGCTGTCATCATCAAGACAGTATGGTACTGGTACAAAAACAGACACATAGATCAATGGAACAGAATAGAGAGCCCAGAAATGCACCCTCAACTCTATGGTCAACTGATCTTCGACAAAGCAGGAAAGAATGTCCAATGGAAAAAAGACAGTCTTTTCAACAAATGGTGTTGGGAAAATTGGACAGCCACATGCTGAAGAATGAAACTGGACCATTTCCTTACACCACACACAAAAATAGACTCAAAATGGTTGAAAGACCTAAATGTGAGACAGGAGTCCATCAAAATCCTAGAGGAGAACACAGGCAGCAACCTCTTCGACCTCAGCCACAGCAACTTCTTCCTAGAAACATCGCCAAAGGCAAGGGAAGCAAGGGCAAAAATGAACTATTGGGACTTCATCAAGATAGAAAGCTTTTGCACAGCAGAAGAAACAGTCAACAAAACCAAAAGACAGCCTACAGAATGGGAGAAGATGTTTGCAAATGACATATCAGATAAAGGGCTAGTATCCAAAATCTATAAAGAACTTATCAAACTCAACACCAAAGAGCAAATAATCCAATCAAGAAATGGCAAAAGACATGAATAGACATTTTTCCAAAGACATCAAATGGCCAACAGACACATGAAAAAGTGCTCAACATCGCTCGGCATCAGAGAAATCCAAATCAAAACCTCAATGAGATACCACGTCACACCAGTCAGAATGACTAAAATTAACAAGTCAGGAAACGACAGATGTTGATGGGGATGCGGAGAAAGGGGAACCTTCCTACACTGTTGGTGGGAATGCAAGCTGGTGCAGCCACTCTGGAAAACAGTATGGAGGTTCCTCAAACAGTTGAAAATAGAGCTACCATACGACCCAGCAATTGCACTACTGGGTATTTACCCCAAAGACACAAATGTAGAGATCCAAAGGGGTACATGCACCCTGATGTTTATAGCAGCAATGTCCACAATAGCCAAACTATAGAAAGAGCCAAGATGTCCATTGACAGATGAATGGATAAAGAAGAGGTGGTATATATATACAATGGAATATTATGCAGCCATCAAAAGGAATGAAATCTTGCCATTTGCAATGACCGGATGGAAATGGAGGGTATAATGCTGAGTGAAATAAGTCAAAGAAGGACATGTATCATATGATCTCACTGATATGAGGAATTCTTAATCTCAGGAAATAAACTGAGGGTTGCTGGTGTGGTGGGGGATGGGAGGGATGGGGTGGCTAGGTGATAGACATTGGGGAGGGTGTATGCTCTGGTGAGCCCTGTGAATTGTGTAAGACTGTTGAATCACAGACCTGTACCTCTGAAAAAAATAATACATTATATGTTAAAAAAAAAGAAGATAGCAGGAAGGGAAAAATGAAGGGGGGAAATTGGAGGGGGAGATGAACCATGAGAGACTATGGACTCTGAGAAACAAACTGAGGATTTTAGAGGGTAGGGGGGTGGGGGGATTGGTTAGCCTGGTGATGGGTATTAAGGAGGGCACCTATTGAATGGAGCACTGGGTGTTATATGCAAACAATGAATCATGGAACACTACATCAAAAACTAATGATGTAATGTATGGTGATTAACATAACATAATAAAATTTAAAAAAAAAACTGATACAGCTACAGTAACATCAGACACTATATACTTTAAGGCCAAAAGCATTACTAAAGAAAATAAAGTCACTTGTAAGTAAAGGACAACAAAATTGTGTCTCTTTCTCTAAGGACACGTTGACCTTGTATTAACTTACCATCTCTTCACCTGGAAACCTGATAAAAGTTGACTGTCAGCTATATCGCCAGGCAAGATTGCTTATGGTAAAAACAATCTGATTGGTAAATGGCATTTGACCTAGAGGTATGGATGTACTCTAAATACCTAGTAGGAAGCCATAGCTTTAGACTTCCTTAAGGATAGTGATCTTTATACAGATCATATTTCTTATGGGTACATTGGAATATATACCTAGATACATGATGAGATATATTGGCTCTATTGCATAAAGCTCTGAGCAAATGTGGACCCTATACCCACTGATATGATACGGTCTCCTTTCACCTGAGCTAACAACACCTGGAGGCCAAAGGGAATAGCTCCTGTATAGCTGTGTAAACTATTGCAAAGAATAATGCAAAAACCACTTTCCCTAAAGAGGATGCTGCACTATTGGCAAGCTGTGATTCCTGTCTCTCTGAGTAAATCAGTGCCATGTGTGGCCTATTCTGGTGCTGTGAGTCTGAATATGTAATTGCCCTTAAAATACCCCTCAATACATACTGATAAAACATTCAGTACTTTATTGATGCTTCAATGCATAATGATAAAATATTAAATTCCTCAGAGAGATATAACAATTCTAAACTATAAAATTCTAAATTATTATTCACCAAATGTAACAGCCTCATAGCCTCAAAATATACAAAGTTAAAACTGTTAGATGTATAAAGAGAAATAGATAAATCCACAAGTATCGTGGACTATATCTGTATAGTTGTCTCACTAGCAAGATATTAAGCAAACAAAAAACTCATTAAGAATAAAGAAAAATTGATAACACAATAAACAAACCTGATTTAATGCATATCTACAGAACATATCCCCTAATAGCTACAGAGAACACATAATTTTCCAGAACACACAGAAGATTTACTAAAACTTGTCATATACTGGGCAATAAAGCATATATCAATAATTTTCATCAGTTTAATATCATCATGCTACCCTCTCAGACCAAATGATTGGAAATAAAAAATAACAATTATAACCAGAATATTTTCAAGTGTCTTGAAACTAAGAAATATACTCTCAAGGAGAACCTGGGTGGCTCAGTCCATTTAGCAGCTGCCTTCAGCTCAGGTCCTGATCCTGAGGTCCTGGGATCAAGCCCTGCTCAGCATGGGAGTCTGCTTCTCCTTCTCCCCCCACCCCTGCCCCTCCCCGCTTGTGCGCTCTCTCTCTCTCTCTCTCAAATAAATAAAATCTTTAACAAAAAGAAATATACTATCAAATAACTGGTGGTCAAATAAGAAACTTAAGGGAAATTAGAAAATACTTAAAATAATGAAAAGTAATATATTACATTAAAATTTAGGGACTGCAGTTAGAAGTATTTAGTTGGAAATTTATAGCCTCGTATGCTTATATAAAAAGAAGAAACATTGACATCCACTTGAATAAGTTATTAAATATATATATAATAAAATGAGATTAGAAGGAAGGAAATTTTGAAAGTAAGAGCAGAAATTAATGTAATAGAAAACAACCTTAGAATAGAGATCAACAATGGGTTGGAATGCACTAAGTACTAAGACAAACAACACCAACATCTCAGTAGATTAACACAATAAAAGTTTATGTGTTGTTCATGTCCAATGAAGGTAATTGGAGTTGAGGGAAAAGGGGACAGGGAACTCTGGTTGTTACCGGCATTCCTTCTCATTCTTTGTATTATGTCTGACATTTCCCCAGAGCCTCTAAGTCCACTAATGAGTTATTTGTATCCCATCATCAGAAAACTGTTGAGAGCAAGAGATCATGGAGGATTACAAAGAAAGTTGGGTTTTTAATGCTAGGTCTGGGAATGGTCTATATCATTTCTGCACAACTAGCATTTCTATCTGTATTATAGTGGCTAAAACTTAAACTATAACTTCATGTCTTAGGGAGCCTGTCAAATTTAGTCAAGTTGCATTTTCTAGAATAACTGAAAAGGGAGGCAACAAAACACTACAGAATCTGACAGAATTGGTTCTTTGAAAAGATCAATAAAACTGATAAGCTTCTATCAATATTAATCAAGAAAAAGGAGGGGCACCTGGGTGGCTCAGTCAGTTGACCATCCAACTCTTGGTTTCAGCTCAGGTCATGATCTCAGGGTCCTCATATCGAGCCCCAAGGCAGGCTCTGCACTCAGTGCAAAGTCTGCTTGAGATTCTTTCCCCTCTTTCTTTTCCCTCTCCCTCTGCTCCTCACCACCCCCACTCACACACTCTCTTTCTCTAAAATAAATAAATAAAATCTAAAAATCAAAAAAAAGAAAGAAAGAAAAAGGAGAGAAGGCACAACTTAGAGTGTTCTACCAGCTTGTCTGTCTAAAGTTTAACAGTTTTACTGGTTTTGTCTGGGAAATCCATGATTTAGAAACCAATGGAAATTTCATTTTCCCTGCTGGAAGGACGTATTATTGGTTCTATGGGAAACTGAGCTCAGGTGCAATCTCAAGCCCTGAAAGCATAAGCAACACACATACTTTATACAGGACTCACATCCATAATATGCAAAGAATTCCTACAAATCAATAAAATATGAAAAAAAAACTTGAACACATGCTTCACAAGAGAGGTAGTGTTAAGTGGCTAACATATAAAAATGCTCAACTTCATTAACAATCACAGAAATACCAATTTTAATGGACATATTTAAATATATCAGAATAACATACATTAAAAAGCTTGATAATGCCACCAAATATTGATGAAGATATAAAGCAATGGGAACTTTGCAGTACAAATTTTCCTTCCTTTTAAAAATGGTTTGGTATTATCTAGTACAGTAATAGTTTGTATATTCTAGAACACAGCATTCTATTCTTTGATCCAGACATACTCAGTGCCCAGCTATATCAGAAAACATGCATGAGAATGTATATAACAGCTTTGTTAACAATAGTCAAAAACTGGAAACATTCCAAATGTCTCTTAACAGAATTGTATATAAATCATGGTATTTTCTTGTAATAGAATAATCTACATGCATCAACATGGATAAATCTCAATAGCATAATTTTTAGTGAAAGAAGGAAGTCAAATAATTGAATTAAACATATGGATGACCCTTTATATACGTATCTCTAAACTACATAATTTGAATATTATATAAAGGGTCATACTGTATAATGAACTATAAAGAAAAGCAAGAAAATACTTATCATAGAAGTCAGAATAGTGGTTACCTCTGGAGGGAGGGCAAGTCTGCCATCAGGGAAGGACACAATGGGAGGTTTTAAGGAACAGGTCATACTCTCTTTCCCATTGTGATGGTTATAATAGGTATGTTTAATTTCAAATTATTCTTTAATCTAGAATTATACTTTTATAAATTTAGTCGTGTGTATGGTGTTTCACAATAAAATATGGTATTTGCAATATTTTGATTATATCAGTATATAGAATCAAAAATCAAAAATACTTGAAAATAAATCTAACAAAAGTAGTGAAAAAATTTTGTGGAAAAATTACAAAATTTATGTAGGCTGAAATTAAAGATGGCATGAGTAAATGGAAATACTCTATTTTTATAAATAAAGGACTCAATTTTGTAAGGATGTCAAGTCAATCTGTAATCTATTCCAATCAAAAGCATTTTATTGTGCAAATGTGAAGCTGATTATAAAATTCACAGTTAACTGCAAAAGTCCAATGATAGCCAACATATATTTTTTAAATGGAGGAAATAACAGTAACTATACCACTAGATATCAAGATTTATATGAAATAAAATCAGAACAGATTTTCTAGATTAAAAAGCTTTTAAATAAGAAACTGTGTCCAGATTGTAAGAAGAAATAAATAAGAATTTGATTAAAAAAAAAAAGATTTATATGAAACCAAATGGAGAGTCCAGAAACAAATCCATAATGTCAACTGGACATTGATTTATTCTATTATAAATTAATGGAGGAAAGATTGACCTTTCAATAAACAGAGCTGGGATATTTATTATCCTTAAGGGGAAAAGGAACTCTTTATATTACACCAGTTACAAAACTTAGCCCCAGGTGAATTAAAGAACTAAATGTGAAAGACAAAAATATAGAACTTCTAAAGGCAATATATGACAATATTTTTATGATCTTAGGATCATAATTCTTTTTTTAAAAGATTTATTTACTTATTTTAGAGAGAGAGGGGGTGAGAGAGCCTGGTCATAGGGGGAGGGGCAAAGGGAGAGCAAGAGAATCTTAAGCAGACTCCCAGCTGAGCGCGGAGCCCAACAGGGGTCTCATTCTCACAACTCTGAGATCATGACCTGAGCTGAAATCAAGGGTCAGATGTTTAACCGACTGAGTCACCCAGGTTCCCCTTAGGATCATAATTCTTAAAAAAGTTTAGAGTATAAAAGGAACATTGAAAATCTTTACTAGGTTACAATTAATTACTCCTATAACTAAAGTTGTTGAAAAGACAAAACACAACTTAGAGAAGACATTTGTCATCCATAGTACTATCAAAGGATTTGTAGCTAAAACATATGGAAAGATTTTTTTTAATCAATAAGAGGAAGGTAAACAACCTGCTAGAAAGATAAACACATAACATGAAAAAAAAAGTCACAGAAATGAAAACACAAATGACATAGCCCTAAAGATAGATATTCAACCACATTAATCATCCGAAAAATTCAAATTTCAATAGTTCCCAACCATCAGATTGGCAAAAAAAGAGGAAATCTGACAACATCAAATGTTGATAGGGATGTGATACCAAAGACACTCAGTGGAAAAATAAACTGGTACACCCACTTTGAAAAATAATCTGGTATTACCTGGTAAAAGTAAAACTATACAAATCCTATAACATACCAATACATTATATGTTTATATTTTAGCATCCTATAATTTACAACAATCCCATACCACAAAGAATAATTTATGCTCCATTTGTCATCCTTAAATGTGAGGATCGGTTTCTTTCTTCATTGGTTGGCCTAAAAAAAAAAAAAAAAACCCAACTAATCCTTTGTCTTTCACACATTTCCTAACTTGTCACACTTTTAAACATTTGCATTTTTATGGCAAATGAATAACACATAATGGGCATTCTCTCTAGTCATCTGATGGAGATGTGAGGTTTTGAATTTAAATTATACTGATTTCAAAGATGATAATGTCATACTATTTTTGAGAGTGATTCTTAAAGGTAAAACCATTTTCATATTAAAAATTATAATGTCATATAAGATTTTGAAGATCAAATATAGATATTTCTAAGATAAATAGATTATGTCATTTTAAAAGATGGTTCTTAAATGTAAAACTACTTTTATATTAAAATTAAAGATGCACAATATTCTTAGACAAGAAAGCTGTGTAGATAACCAACATAGGTTTTGTTTTCTTCAAATTTCACACAATTATTTTCTTTTACTTCATAAGATCAAAAAAAATAAACTTTTTTCAGTCAATTTGTTGGTATACATGCTGTTATGACAGTAAGTGCTGTTTCCATCTTTCTCAGGTGTTATAAAACTGAGAACTAAATTTGCTCATAACATTTTTTTGAAAGATTTATTTATTTGAGAGACAGTATGAGCAGGAGGGGCAGAGGGAGGGGAAGAGAGAATCTGAAGAAGGCTCTGTGTTCAACATGGAGCCTGACTTGGCACTTGATGCCATGACCTTGAAATCATGACTTGAGCCAAAACCAAGAGTCCATCGCTCAACTGACTGCACCACCCATTTAGAGCTTTCCTCGCTTGGAAGTTTTAGTATAATTTTTCTCCTCTTCTCTACCTTTATTTCTTATTGCTTTCTTTGTTGTTCAATATGTTTGACCATATTTTAAGTACTGATTTAAGTAAAAGCATATTTGTGATTACTATTGTGTGAGTTAATTGAGAAATAAAATAAACATTTTTCTCCCTAATATTTGAAATAATATCATTTTGATTATTGGCTATTGGCAAATTATTTGTTTTTATCAGACCTTTTGGCAAAGTTGCAAAGTAGAATGAAGATTAGAACATTACTCAAGAAAGTTCTTGAAAAAACAACTCATACTTTGCTTAAAATTTTAGAATTCATAAAATGCTATCAACTGCATACTTCATTTAGTTAGCATATTTAGCCAAATGTAGGAGAATAAGATAATTTGGGTTTTTCATATTAAATATATGAAATATATATAAGTAAAGAAAAGGTTATTAAAAGGTTTTTTCAATATAGAGGCTTTTATCAAAAATAAATATAGGAATTTAGATATTTTGCCATCAAAAGTAATCATCACATGGCTCTTGGAGTCTAAAGTTAGACCCTACTAAACTCATTGAAAATGCAAATGATTTGTTTCCTATAAAGCTGTTTTTTTTTGAAAATTTTTAAAAATTTTTTAATTCAATTAATTAACATATAATGTATTATTAGTTTCTGAAGTAGAGGTTAATGATTCATCAGTCTTATATAATACCCAGTGCTTATTACATCACATGCCCTCCTTAATGTTCATCACCCAGTTACCTCATCCCCCACACCTCTCCCCTCCAGCAACCTTCAGTTTGTTTCCTGTGATTAAGAGACTCTTACGTTTTGTCTACCTCTCTTATTTCGTCTTGTTTTATTTTTTCCTGTCTTCCCCTATGATCCTCTGTTTTGTTTCTTAAATTGCCATATGAGTGAGATCATTTGATAATTGTCTTTTTCTGATTGACTTATTTCACTTAGCATAATACCCTCTACTTCCATCCATGTCATTGAAAATGGTAAGATTTCATTTTTAAAAGCTGCTTCTTAATTTTGTTTCTCTAGCCCTCTAAATTGCCAAATTCCACATTACACTCTTCCATATGTTCACTATTCAGAAATGTATAAAGTAAAACATTTAATAATCTACAAATCCCTATGGCAAATAAGACTGAGCAAAGTTATTTTGAGTCAAAAAACATAATCCTAAGAAAAAAACAGTTATATTGAGTCACCATATTTAATCACAATCAAAAATGAATACATAGAAAACCCAATTCTTAAGTGTGTCCAACATGTACTTTTTTGAAAAATGAAGTATGTGAACGTAAATGAACTGTGAAAAGTAAAGTTTGAAATCTGTCTGATAAGCCCCAGCAAACTCTTCAGAGCTATAATCCCCATTTTAAATACATACTTCTACATACATTTTTATCTGTTTTTAGTCTACAAATGATCACAACACTTGTTATATAAATTGTAAATGAATGTTCAGAGTTTAGGTAATTATTTGTATGAGAATTCGAAGTTCAGAGAGTATAGGCAGCTGTCTGTAGGCCAAAAACTTTTTTTTGAGGGAACAGTTGATGAATTTAACTCTTTACACTGAAACACCTTATGGTTGTTCCTTACTATGTGTTTATATAGTATCTAGGCAGGCATACTAAATAGATGCACTGACAGACCGTAACTCACTTTAGTTTAGAGAGTAACTTCACATTCACAGTCATCTTCCTAAAATTGAGTACTTTAGCCATTGTTAAATGTGTCATTTTCAGAAAGCCTGAAGGCACTACTCTACCATATAAATTAATGACCTGAAAAAGAACTTAAAGTAGATTCTGACAGACTGAAAAGAAACAAAGTTTTCTGAAATTATTTCTACCAATTTTATATTTTGAAATGATAGAAGCAATTTTTCATTTAGATAAAACATAAGTTTACAACTGGCTGAAAATTTGAACTTGCCTTATTTTTTCAAAAAAATAAGAGAGCATCGTATCAGTTATTTTATATCAATTATTTCTTCATACAATATCTTTCCAGGCATTTCTTTAGTTATATACAAAAAATTTGATATCTTGTAATTTTAGTTTTATAGAGTACTAAATATTTGCTATTTTTTCTTTGTTCCATATGCTATTTAGAAGTATATTGTAAAAAACAAAAAAGCATATTGTAATTACCAAGTACTTGACATTTTTTCAGGTTTATATCTGTTATTAATTCTGTTTTGATCAGAAATCATGCATTGCATGATTTTAATACTTTTTAATTCACTGCCTTCTTTATGGCCAAGCATATGGTCCATTTTGGTGATTTTACCATCTGAACTTGAAAAAAATGGGTGGTGTATTCTAAAATGTCAATTATTTAAAGTGGGCTGATAATGTTAGTCTTCTGTATCCTTATTGATTTTATTCCCATTTGTTCTATCAACTTATGAGATAGAGGGTTGAAGTTTCCAGATGTAATTACAGATTTGTCTACTTTTCTTTTTAATTTTGTCACCTTCTACTTCATATATTTTGAAGCTTTGTGATTGTGTGCCTACTCAAACAGTACTGATAAATTTACTCTTTTATCATTATGCAATATTCTTCCTTACCCCTTTAATGTTTTTTATTCTGATATCTATGTTGATATAGTTATTGCAGCTTGCTTAGTTATTTGTTGAATATATCTCCTTTTTCAATTTTATCCTGTGTGTAAATTTATATTTCGTGTGAATTTTTTCTAGACATCATAAATTAAGGTCTTGGTTTTTTGCTTTTGTTTTTAATCCAGTGAGACAATATTTGTCTTTAATTGGTGTTTGGATCATTTATATTTAATGTAATTATTGGTATAATTGGGTTTAAATATCCTAACTTGTTATTTGTTTTTTACATTTCAGATTAGTTTTTGGTTCTTTCTTACATCTTTACATGTGTGTAGGATTTTTTTTTATTTTTTTTAAATTATTTTATCTCCACTATTGGCTTAGTAAATATAGGCCTACTTTTTATTACTGTTTTAGCAATTGCTCTAGGGCTTACAACATATATATATATCATATTTTACCTTTAAATGATATTATACTACTTTACCTATAATGTTAGACCCTTATAATAGTATACTCTCAGCTGTATGATTTGTTAGATTCCCTTTTTGCTGCTGCAGTGATAATAAAAGCCCATGTTAAGAAGAAGACTCCATTAGCCTGGGTTAACAGAGTCTACCAAAAGCAGATCACCTGTACTGACCTGTGGTAAATGCACAGCATGATATTGTGTTAAGCTACTGAGATTTGAGGGCTGTTTGTTACTGCACAACACAGCATGTCTTTGCTCTCATAGAGATACCCTTTTTAACACCTGAATTCCCCAACACCGCTCGGACTCATTCTGTTAGGACTCAAACAGCTCTCTATACCGTCTTTTGGCTATAATTTTAAATAGCTCCAGGCTTTATCTCTCATATATAGTTAACATTAGATCTGAGTGAAGTTCTCATACATCCCTGATCTTGATGTAAATAGGTATGTATTTTTGATCCCATTGCAAATCTCTTTATTGCTATCATAGAATGGTCAGCCAGCTTTAGGTACTCTGTGTTTTGTTTTTAGGCACTTTTGTGTTTTAAATGCTATCCACCGTGTCCCCAAACTATCAAGCTTCTGTGTGTTTTTCTCAAAGCCCCTCACTAAGATCTTCAACTTCAACCCTGTTTTTAGCACCTCGTTCTGTTCACAATGATCAAATTGTTACTTCCTCCTTAGCAAGTTAGGCATCAGCGACCTAGCAACTCACTTTGGAATGCACTTAACATTGTTTTTCCTTCTTTTGGTAGTTTGAGGCTTTGGGCTTATTATAATACCTTGTTTTTCAACAATAATTATATCTAAAAGAGAAAATCTAAAAACTACTGTCAGTTTCAATAAAGAAGGAAAACATTTCACAGGATCAGAAAAGAAAGAAATCTGAAGGGTTAAGAGTTAAGATAAAAAGAAATCAAGACAGGGGCGCCTGGGTGGCTCAGTCATTAAGCGTCTGCCTTCGGCTCAGGTCATGATCCCGGGGTCCTGGGATGGAGTCCCACATCGGGCTCCCTGCTGGGTGGGGGGTGTGCTTCTCCCTCTCCCACTCCCCCTTGCTTGTGTTCCCTCTCTCGCTGTCTCTCTCTGTCAAATAAATAAATAAAATCTTAAAAAAAAAAAAGAAATCAAGACAATTTTCGCTTTTACAAAAAAAAGGGCAAAAAGCAGAAGTGTGTTCAGTGTTGATATCCCAGCGAGCCATTATACAGGCAGTGCACACCTCAAGCAGTGAGTGTGGCATCATCAAGCTCTTTCTCCCAAAACTACAGTCAGGACCTCAGCATCAGGCCACAATAGCTTTGAATTTTGTCTGTAAGCATCTGTGCTTTATCTTGATTTACTTTGTGTCTCCATTAGCAGGATGTGTCCTAAGGTACCAGAAAAGCCTAACAGAGGTCATTTTGGGGGTCTGGGAATGCTCAAAAAATTTTTCCATATAAATTAGTGATAATTATTCTTTATGCCATTTTGGATTATGGGAATTTGCATAGGAATGCTATGTTTTTGGATAGCAGGGTAAACCCATACTTCGTTGGCATATAATTGATTACAGTAGTCCCCTATGAGCCTCCATATTTCTGTGGTAACAGTTATAGTGTCTCCTCTTTCATTATAAATTTATCTGAGTCCTCTTTCTTTTTTTCCTGGTCAGTCTAGCTAAAGGTTTGTCTGTTTTCTTTATCTTTTCAAAGAATTCTTAGTCTTGCGGGTCTTTTCTATTATTTTTCTATTCTCAATTTCAATTTCTGTAATAATTTTTATTCTGTCTTTCTGCTAACTTTGGGCTCAATTTATTCTTCTTTTTCTAGTTTCTTGAAGTGTAATGTTAGGTTTGAGCTCTTTTTTATTAACATATGCATATATAGCTATTAACTTCCTTCTTAGAACTGCCTTTGTTGCATCCCATAAATTTTAGTACGTGTGTTTCTATTATCATTTGTTTCAAAATATATTTTGGGGCACCTGGGTGGCACAGTCAGTTAAGCATCGGACTCCTGGCTTCAGCTCAGGTCATGATCACAGGGTCGTGGGATCAAGTCCTGTGTTGGGCTCCCTGCTCAGCAGGGAGTCTGCTTAGGATTTTCTCTCCCCTCTCCCTCTACCCCACCCTCTGTACTCTCTCTCTCTCTAAAATAAATAAATCTTTAAAAAATACATTTATTTTTTATTTACCTTCTGATTACTTCTTTGATCCAATGATTGTTGGGGAGTGTGTTTACATCCTCACATCTGAGAATTTTCCAGTTTTCTTCTTCTTGTTGATTTCTAGTTTTACAACACTGTGTTTGGAAACAATACTTGACATGATTTCTATCTCCTTGAATGTGTTGAGACTTATTTGGTGGCCTAACATAGGATCTGTCCTAGAAAATGTTCCATGTACACTTGAGAAGAATGTGTATTCCACTACTGGTGGATGGACTGTCTTGTATATGGTGTTAGGTCCATTTGGTCTATATGTTGTTCAAATGCAATTTCTTTATTGATTCTCCGTCCAGATGACATATTCATTGTTGAGAGCACAGTATTAGTATGCAAATATTATTGTATTTGCTGTTTATCTCACCTTTTAGTTCTGATAGTATTTATTTTATATATTTATGTGCTTCACTGTTGGGTACATAAATATATATCATTATTATATCATTATTATTCACCTCTTTATCATTATATAATGGCATTTTTTGTGACCAATTTTTAGCTTAAAGTCTATTTTGTCTAATATAAGTATAGCTACCGCTGCCTTCTTTTTGCCATTGGCTTTTTTTATTCTAATATAATTAAAACAGTGTTATATTAGTTTCACGTGTACAATATAATGATTCAACAATTCTGTACATTCCTCAGTGTTCATCATGATAAGTGTACTCCTAATCTCCTTCACCTTTTTCACCCATCCGCCCACCCACTTCCTCTCTGGCAACCAATAGTTTGTTCTCTATATTTAAGATGGTTTTTCTGTCTTTTTAAAAATTTTCTTCATTTGTTTTGTTTCTTAAATTCCACATATGAGTGAAGTCATATGATATCTGTCTTTCTCTGACTAACTTGATTCATTCAGCATTATACTCTCTAGGTCCACCCATGTTGTTGCAAATGGAAAGATTTCATCGTTTTTATGGCTGAGTAACATTCCATTGTGTATATATACCACCTCTTCTTTATCCATTCATTGTGGATGGACACATGGGTTGATTCCATATCTTGGCAATTGTAAATAATGCTGCAATAGACATAGGGGTGTATATATCTTTTTGATTTAGTGTTTTCATATTCTTTGGATAAATGCTCAGTATTGGAATTACTGGATTATATGGTAATTTTATTTTTAATTTTTTTAGAGACCTCCATACTATTTTTCACAGGGCTGCACCAGTTTGCATTCCCACAATGCACAATGGTTCCTTTTTTCCCACATGATCACCAACACTTGCTTCTTGTATTTGTGATTTTAGCCATTCTGAAGGTGTGAAGTGATATACCATTGTGGCTTTGATTTGCATTTCCCTGATGATTAGTGATGTTGAGAATCTTTTCATGTGTCTGTTGGCCATCTGTGTGTCTTTTTTGGAAAAATGTCTGTTCATGTCTTCTGCCCATCTTTAATTGGATTATGGTTTTTTGGTGTTGAATTGTATAATTTCATCATATATTTTGGATATTAACCCCTTATCAAATATATTACTTCTAAACATCTTCTCCCATTTAGTAGGTTGTGTTTTAGTTTTGTTGATAGTTTCCTTTGCTGTGCAGAAACTTTTTATTTTGATGTTCCCAATAGTTTATTTTTGCTTTTGTTTCCCTTGCCTCAGGAGATGTATCCAGGAAAATGTTGCTATGGCTCATGTCAAAGATGTTACTGTGTCTTCTTCTAGAAATTTTATGGTTTCAGGTCTTACATTTAGGTCTTTAATCCTTTGTGTATAGTGTAAAAAAGTGATCCATGTAGCTTTACATGTAGCCGTCCAGTTATCCCAATGCCATTTGTTGAAGAGACTGTCTTTTCCCATTGTATATTCTTGCCTCTTTTGTAATAGATAAATTGATCATATAATTGTGGATTTACTTCTGGAATCTCTGTTCTGTTTAATTGATCTATGTGTCTATTTTTGTGCTAGTACTGTACTGTTTTGATTACTACAGCTTTGTAGTAATCTTGAAATCTGGATTGTAATCCTTCCAACTTTGTTCTTTCTCAAGATGCTTTGGTTACTCAGGATCTTTTGTGAAATGTTGTTGGTATTTTGATAGGGATTGTAGTTGCTTTAGGTGGTAATGACATTTTAACAATACTGATTCTCCCAATCCATGAGCATGGAATATCTTTCCATTTGTTTGTTTCATCTTCAATTTCTTTTATCAGTGTGTTATAGTTTTCAGAGTACAAATCTTTCACATCCTTGGTTAAGTTTATTTCTAAGTATTTTATTATTTTTGGTGCAACTGTAAGTGGGATTGTTTTCTTAATTTCGCTGTCTGATAATTCATTATCACTGTATAAAAATGCAACAGAATTCCGCATATTAATTCTGTATCCTGAAGCCTTACTAAATTCATTTACAGTTCTAGTTTTTTGGTGGAGTATGTAGGGCTTTCTATATATAGTATCATGTCATTTGCAAATACTGGAAGTTTTACTTCCTTACAAATTTGGATCCCTTTTTCTTTTAAGATTTATTTGAGAGAGAGAGAGAGAGAGAGAGCATGTGTGCAAGAGGGGGAGGGGCAGAGAGAGAGTGAGAGACAGAATCTCAGGCAGACTCTGGGCTGAGCCTGGAGCCCCACATGGGGCTTGATCCCACAACCCTGAAATAATGACCGGAGCCAAAACCAGGAGTCAGATGCTCAGCCTACTGAGCCATCCAGGCACCCCCCTCTTTTTTTTTTAAGGGGATGCCTTTTATTTATTTTTCTTATCAGATTGTTGTGGCCAGGACTTCCAGTACTATGTTGACAAAGTGATGAGTGGACATCGTTGTCTTGCTTCTGATCTTAGAGGAAAAGCTCTCAGTTTTTCAAAATTGAGTATGATGTTAGCTGTGGGTTTTTCATATATGGCCTTTATTATACTGAGGTATGTTCCCCTCTAAAACCACTTTCTCAAGAGTTTTTATCATCAATGGATGTTGTACTTTGTCAAATGCTTTCTCTGCATCTATTGAGATGATCATATGGTTTTTATCCTTTCTCTTTTTAATATGATGCATCATACTGATTGATTTGCAAATATTGAGCCGCACGCATCCTTGGGATAAATCCCACTTAATCGTGGTGAATGATTTTTTTTAATGCATTTTTGGATTCAGTTTGCTAATATTTTGCTGAGGATTTTTGCATCTATGTTCATCAGAGATATTGTCCTGTAGTTTTCTTTTTTGTAGTGTCTTTATCTGGTTTTGGCATTGGGGGTAATATTCTCCCTACATGGTCCCCTGAGATGCTTTCACTGGTGGTAGAGCCTGCAGTCAGACCAGATATCTGCCCCTAGTCTATCTGTTGGGGAAGCAGTGGTCCTGAACTATAGGGCTCTCTCCTTATACTGCTCCCTGTGAGGTTTTGTTGGTGGGTGGGGCTGGCAGTCAGGTAAGATGTGTGCCCCCAGCCCACAGCTGGGGCTGCAGTCAAACTGTTGTGTTTGGTAATCTTCTCCTCTCCCCAGGGCAAGAGTCACTTTGGAGTGGTGCTGGTCACTGTAGTGCTGCTTGCAGAATGAGACATGTTAGGCAGTCCTTTGAAGGGACTCCTGCTGAGTCAGGTAGGTTCACAAGGGGTAGTGGGGCGACTGCACAGTTTTAGTAAAGTAGACACTGGTCCCTACCAGGACTGCTTACAGGGTGAGAGCTGGCTAGAGCTGCTTTGGAAGGATGGCCGCTGAGTGGGGCAAGTAGGATGAGGCAGAGCAGGAGAACATGGGGGTGGGATACACAGTGTTAGCAAGCTATGTGGAGTGTGTCCGTGCTGGTTCCTGGAGATGTCCTGGTATCTAGGCTGGGGTGAGGAGAAAAATGGTGCCTGCAAGGTCCTTTGTTCTTGGAGAAGTCTCCTTAAGATCCCTGCCCCTCTAGTGCATAGTCTGAGAATAGTAAATAAATTTCCTTCCTGTATACCCCTGGAGCTTGCTTCTCAAACTGCTGCTTCTATGCTGTATCTCAGTGGGGTTGTTTGTTGTGCTGTTTTGTTTGTTTTGTTTTTTAATTTTAGGTAGTTAACATACAGTGCAATGTTGGTTTCTGGAGTAGAATTCAGTGATTTGTCGCTTACACACAGTACCCAGTGCTCATCATAACGAGTGTAGGGACTCAGTTCCCTATCACCCTCTGGCTCTCCCAGTACTGAGTCTACTGATTTTTAAAGTACCTAGAGTTAAGCCCCACTGACTATAAAAATCCCACTGGTTTTTAAATCCAAATGTTATGGGGACTTGTCTTTCCAGTGCAGGTCCTGTATGCCTGCAGTAGGGTCTGTTCCTCTCCCTTCTCCATGCTTGTGGTATCCCTCCAGTTTGTGGTTAGCCTCACAGGAAGTTTAGTTCCCTACCAGATCTCTGGCCCTCCTACCATTTCTGATGTGGCCTCCTCTCTAAGATTAACTGTGGAGGGTCTGTTCGGCCAGTCTTTGGGTCACTTTCTGGGTTAGTTCCACTGATGTGGCTGTTATCTAGCTGTATTCATGAGAGGAGGTGAGCTCCTTCATATCACAGGTTAATCCTTAATTTGAATATGCAAAGCTATAAAACAGATAGTTAAATATCTACTGTCTGAGTGGTAATTATAATTTCTATAATTCAGTGCATTTTCCAAAGTGTTCTCATCCTGGAACGTATATAACGTGAAAGGAATTTCAGGAGTAGATGAACTGTGCCCAAATAAAAGAATTATGTTTAAAAAGTAAAATATTTTCATTATATCATTCATTCAACTGCAATGAGCTAGAAATTGAAGAAAGTACTAGTGATAAAATCACAAACAAGATGTTTCTTATGCCCTCAAAATCTAGATCTGAATCCATTGGCATTTGCAACTATGTATCACTAGGTTCGGTTACTTACAGATTTTGAGCCTTAATTTTCTAAAGTTCTATTATGGCAACCATGTCCTTCTTACTATGTAAGCTTTAAAGCATTGCAAAAATGCTTCACACAAAATAGATGATTAATATATGTGTAAAAAGAATGAATATATAAAACAATGTAACTTTTTGAGATATCATAAAGATTAAATAAGAAAATGCATAAAAACACTTACTATAAGCATGTATACTAAAGTGACTGAATTTTATAATGACCATTAAAGAAATATTAACAAAATCAAAGAGGGGCACCAAGGATGGAATGGAATGGTGAATTCTCTGCTAGGGAGATAGTGAAGGCTACAGAAAAGATTTCACAGACAAGGTTGATCAAACTCAGTGTTAAAAGCACTTTATAGAAAGATGGTGCTAAAGAGTTTTCCAGATGGTAGGACCAGTGTTATTAGCAAAAGTAAGAAAGAAACAAACAAACAAAGAACAAAAGAAAGAAACAAACAAAAAAGAAAAAGAGACTGGCTAGAAGATAAAGGCAGAGCTTTTGTGTGCTAATATTATGGAGTTTAACCTATATCTAATATGCACTGATTTTAATTTCTGAATAATCAATCTGTCAGCAGAGTAGAGAATGTATTAGGGAAAGACAAACCTCCAAGAAGAGAGACTAATTTGAGACTATTCTAGTAATTCAAGCACAATATAATAGATGCTTTAATTATAAGTAGCTCTAAAGATAGAAAGGAAAGCCTAGATATGATAGAGGATAGGGAAGTTGAATCTATAAAACTTGATGATTGAATGGGAGTAAAGAATGAAGGATAGGGAGGTATCAATTATAAATATAAGAAATAGAAAGTTATTGATAGTTTTTGACTAAAGAGTGAAAGAACCAGATTTGTATTTTTAAAAAATCATTCTACACAATTCACACCCAGCCACCCCATCCCTCCCAACCCCCACCACTCCAGCAACCCTCAGGTTGCTTCCTGAGATTAAGAATTCCTCATATCAGTGAGATCATATGATACATGTCTTTCTCTGATTGATTTATTTTGCTTTAGCCTGGTGTTGGGTATTAAAGAGGGCACGTACTGAATGGAGCACTGTGTGTTACGCGCAAACAATGAATCATGGAACACTATATCAAAAACTAATGATGTAATGTATGGTGATTAGCATAACATAATAAAATTTTTAAAAATGTAAAAAAAAATAAAAAGGGGGTTAGATTTGTATTACAAAAAAAAAGAATCTGATACATGTGACATTTCAAATAAAGGAGAAATTATGAATTATTCAATAAAAAAAATCATTCTAAAGAATGTATTTGGGATAAAGGGGAGACTGGAGGTAAGGAAACAATTTAAGAGACAAATGCAACATTTCAGATAAAAGTTGTTTGTAATCCAAAGTAATATAAATGGATTAAAGCAACATATTATAAATCTTTTGCTAAGATTCATCAATTCTCCTAAACTGTTCAGCACTTCAGGTAATTCACATGGAAATGAATGGCAGAATCAGACACAGCCCAGGAATATATCTCTAAAAACTTTGAATATTTGGAGAGGAATCTGAAAATTTTAGGTATATGTGTACTTTACATGCTTTTCCACTTGAAACTAATTAATTTGGAAGGGAAGATACATCAAATGAAAAGCAGAATTTCTTTTTTTTTTTTTTTTAAAGATTTTATTTATTTATTTGACAGAAAGAGACATAGTGAGAGCAGGAACACAGCAGGGGGAGTGGGAGAGGGAGAAGCAGGCTTCCCGCGGAGCAGGGAGCCCAATGTGGGACTTGATCCCAGGACCCTGGGATCATGACCTGAGCTGAAGGCAGACGCTTAACGACTGAGCCACCCAGGCGCCCCAAGCAGAATTTCTTATTTTGGACCATGATTGAGTAAAGAAATTCAAAATAACAAAGGTTATGTCTTTTTTTTTTTTTTTAGATTTTATTTATTTATTTGACAGAGAGAGAGAGCATAAGTAGGAAGAATGGCAGGCAGAGGGAAAGGGAGAAGCAGGCTTCCCGCTGAGCAGGTAGCCCAATGCGGGACTTGATCCCAGGACTCTGGGATCATGACCTAAGCCGAAGGCAGATGCTTAATCAACTGAACCACCCAGGTGCCCGGTTATGTCTTAATTCCTAGGAAAAATGTGTTTATTTAGTAAACATGTATAGATATACTATTTTACATTAAGTTCTATGTGTGGCATATATTGATACACACACATATATAGCACATATATTTCTTTTACATATAAATCATATGGATATGGCTATATATATTTATATAACTGACTTTGTAACACAAATTATAGCAGATAGTGTAATTAAATTTTTGTCGTAATTATGTAATAGGATTTCAGTAGAAACACAGGAGAAGGTACATAAAAGTCTGTGTGTGGCACTAAGTTCAATACAGTAGGTAACATCTGAACTGAGACCTAGTTGATGAATAGGAAGCTGAAGCATAAATTAGTGATAGATCCATGTTAGAAAAAACAGCAAAGGTAGAAGTATAAATATTATTAAGTCAAACCACCAAAATGAGGACTACAAGAGGATGGAAGGAGGAACGAGCTTAGTTTAATGGCAAGCCAGGAATTTTGGATTTCATCCTGTGAGAATGGGGAGACTCTGAGCTTTGAGGAGAGGGTTATCATCACATTTCCAGTTCAGAAAGAGGCTCCACAGCAATATTAGTGTAAATCGGAGCATCAGGATTAAAGATGAAAAGAAAGAACATGATCTCTGCTCTCATACCGCTGGAGAAGGAGCAGATCTGGAACAAAAAATTAGTTCATTTTGGGTTAGATTAAATGTCAATATGGAACATCCAAGTGAAGACCATCCTCAGCCTCAGGCAGAAGAGCCCCAGTCTGGGGCCTGCACTTTAGAGGGCTTCACATTACACACACACACACACACACACACACACACACACACAAATCTGTTAAAGCATTAACACCTAGATAGACACCTCTATCTCTTGGATCTAGTGCTGGCACAAACTGTAGCCCTAAATTTTTGCTCTCATTACTAACTTGGCTTATTTTCCAGAACAATGGTTTTCCATATCTTTTGATTTATACCAATTATACAAAAGATGATTGTGTCCAAATACCACAAAAGTTTATGGATTAGAACTTAAACATCTCCAAATAAAAGTTGGAAGGGCATGAAGTGGTTTCATCAGTTCTTACGTTTTTCTTTCTGCCATGCAAACAGCATTTCCCAAAAGGGCTTCTCTTTCAGAATGGGTCCTAGACAAATAAGTTACAAAGAGCCAAAGCAGCAAACCAACAGTGGTTGACATGTAACAGAAGCAAGAAATAAGTGCTTGTTGTTATAATCTACTGAGACTTGGGGGTTATTTATTACTGCAGTGAAGCTAATAAAATTAGAAAGGAATAAAGGCAAAGATAAAATGACAGAGAAAGGAATAAAGATAATGAGAAGACCTTTTAAAGAATCTTTGTTGTGAAAAGAAACTGTCAGCTCTAAGGAGACTTGGGACAGAAGAATTATTTTAAGATAGTAGAGAACTGAATGTGTTAAAATTCTGATCTACTGTAAGGCACTGTTAAGAAAAGGATATTGACATACAAGAGAAGGAATAAGCCTCAGAAAGTAAGGCCCCTGAGAAAGTGAGTGACATGGAGTTCAGAGGAGAGATGGAAGGGTTCAATGGAAAGGAACACACTTTCCTCTGTAACTATCGGCCAGTAGGAAATACTGAGTGCAGATGTAGGTAAGTTGGTAAGTGAGGGAAAAGGAAAACTCACTGTGTACCTTTACTCTCACACCACTACCACACTCACAACACTTCTGACACCAGATGAACAGGTTTTCCACACCAAGCAATTCTGACACTAACTGCTTGGAAATTAACAATTCCTCCCAAGATTCATGTAGGGTTGGTGCTTTGCCAGGCTAGTGCAATAGGATAACAGTGATACAGATCTCTGAGGATATTGGTGAGAGAAGTATCAAAGTGATGAAAATGATACTTAAAACTGAGGAAGTAAAGAGTAAAATGCTAATATTAAAAAAAAGAAAGAAAACATAACAAGCAATGGGCATCCTCTACAGGTCTGATGAAGAAGATAATTGAAGTAATTGAATAAAAATGGGTTATAAGAAGTTGTGGCAATGGGATATTTAAATAGACAAAATAGCTAAAGAATTATTTCCTACTGATATTTCCAAGTTTTATGTAGAATAGTTTATGACATCCATTCAGAAGTTTCCCTTCTACGTCACTCCAGGCAGCTTCTTACTCAGCTATCGTGTAAAGTCAACTAAGCTTATGTCAATTTCAAAAACTTACTAAAAAAGAATTCCAAACCAACTGGAGTGCTCTTTTTAAATCTATTACTATTGATTTCCAGTGCTTCCAAACACAAAATAAGTTTTCCTGATGAGACATAGATTAGCTTGGTTCAATTCTAACTTTGATGAAAAACTAAATAACAGATCAGAAACAAAAATAAAAAGCAACTTAATATGTTTGCTGTAATTTATTTTATCATTCCTATTTTTCTTGACATATTGCCAAGATTAAAAGCAAACATGCTAACATCCTTGAATCTTTTTTGATCACAGGCATGGAATGTCTACAGGAGATAATCACAAGGAACCCACTTTTCCATTCTTCTTGACCTCAAAAACCCAGAGATGACTGAAACTTAGGACTGTACTAAATTGGGCTCATATTGAGAAAACCATTTTATAGCTCATTTGCCAGAAGAAAAACTTTGAGGTTCAAAGACACCTTCTATCATCTTCCATTCTTTTGGAATAATGTGTGTTTTCCACCTCCATGCACATAATGTTTCCCCAATTTCAGTCTAAAAGTGTTCAATCTATAGTGAAGCACTTTTGCAAGGGCAAGGGGAAGAGGTTAAAAAAAAAAATCCAAGGAACCACAGAAATTTATTTAAACCCAGTCCTAATATCCATCTTTATTTATTTTTTTTTCAAAGATTTTATTTATTTATTTGACAGAGAGAGACACAGTGAGAGAGGGAACACAATCAGGGGGAGTGGGAGAGGGAGAAGCAGGCTTCCCACAAAGCAGGGAGCCCGATGTGGGCTTGATCCCAGTACCCTGGGATCATGATCTGAGCCAAAGGCAGACGCTTAACAACTGAGCCACCCAGGTGCCCCCAATATCCATCTTTAATCTTGGAGGTCTCTGTATGATTTTTTTTATGGGTTTTAAAATACACAAGGATAAAAATAAACAGACTCCATATTTCCAAATCTAGAAAATATCCTCACATATGCCTTAATTATTTTTTATTAATTGGGGTGCAAGGTATATTACTAAAAAGAATTCATCTATGGGCAACTGGATGGCTCAGTCAGTTAAGCATGTCTTGCTTTCATCTCAGGTCATGATCTTATGGGTTGTGAGATCAAGCCCCGTGTCAGGCTCTGCACTCAGTGGGGAGTCTGCTTGCAGATTCTCTCTCTCCCTTCCCCCAACTATCGCACTTTCTCGCTCTCTCCCAAATAAACAAATCTTCAAAAAAAAAAAAAAAGAATTGATCTAAAGAGCTCATTTTAGCTATTAGCTATAATTGTGTCTACCATTAGCTCTTTTGTTAAAATTACTTGGAAACAGGATTCATCTTTCTCATTTTGGTCCTTCATCTTAAGACAGGGATAAGTAGGAAAAGAAAGCACTGATGTAGAAATTTCCTGGTCCATAAAATGATACTCTCTACAAAAATAAGGGTATTAATCTTTTATCTAAGGGTTTCAAGATGCCATCAGTCAGAAGGTTTGCAAGACCTTCAGATGTCTGTAGTTATAAGGTCACTAAAAGATAATAGGCATATAGATGATAGGTAGAAAGGTACATAGGTAGGTAGATGGGTGGTGGGTGGGTGGGTGTATGGATGGACAGACGGATAGACAAATGGACAGACAGGTAAGTAGGTAGATAAGTAGGTAGGTAGGTTTTAGAATTTTAAAATCCTTTTCAACCTCTCATCTTGTTTTAGATTTATGTACTCCCTGCCTCCTTGGTTTCACCTGGCTCTTTATTGTTGATCTTGGCTCCTTTGCTGCCATCCTCTTCCTACAACTCTTCATCACACAAGAAACACTATCCAAAGAATGTTTTCCTTATCAGACTTCAATACCATGAAAGTTATCTCCTATCATGTCCTACCAGCCTTGGTAGCTATTTATTTTTCTCTTTCCTCCATCACTGTTTCTCATCATCACCATCTCTCTCTAAGAAGAAACTCAAATTTTTCTTAATTGATTATGCAAATCAATTTAGTCAACCTTTGGCTTAGCCTCTTTCATCCAGAATAGGAGCTGTAGTTGAGGTAGAAAAAGATCCATTAAGGTGTTTTCTTAAACAAAAGAGCCATTGGGTACCTGGGTGGTTCAGTCAGTTAAACATCTGCCTTCAGTTCGGGTCATCATCTTGAGGTCCCAGGATTGAGCCTCGTGTCTGGCTCCTTGCTCAGTGGGGGGTCTGCTTCTCCCTCTACACCCCCCCTTGTGTGCTCTAATAAAGAAATAAAATCTTTAAAAAAAACAAAAGAACCATCTAACTGTAATAATTATTTTAACACACATGTAGAAGGCATTCATATTTTGTTTTCAGTGGCTATTTATCTGTACCACTACCTAAGTGTTAAAAGTTGGCAGTCTGATAGGGAAGACAACTGTGTATAAATTTTTGGCAAGGAAAGTAAATGACTGCTGTTACAATGTGACAAAACTGCCTAAAGCTAATTTCAGATACTAAATGTATATAATGTTTTGTCATCAGAGGTCCACTGCGTTAAAAGCAGAATGTTTATAAACGCATTCTAGGTCAACAAGTGCCCAAAACATCTGATCAAAAGCAAAAAGAGTATATCATATGGCAAGCAACTAACATTTTTTCAACTGCTTCAAAATGGTTTCTCTGCCTTAACTTCAATAATTTTCTTTCAATCTGGTCCACTTTGTCCTAGCCCTCCCACATCGTTCAATCCAAATCAACACTTCTTAACAGCAGGCACTTGAAAAAGAAAAATAAGCCTATTTAGAGAGCACATGGACAAAAGGGAAAAGTAGAAATAATGTCAAGTATTCGGCTTTTCAATAGCTCATGCCTGGCCCCTGAGTGAAAGACTTAACACAGGGCTCCCACTCAGAGTCAGTGCACTTGCATGTTTTCCATGGCTCCTCTGGACATAAAACTTCATGTATCCCTGTTTTGCTGTCTCAGTTAAAGCTCAAGGAAAATGTTTCAGGATCAGCAGAGCACCTCAACAAGGTGGATATAATTGCATCTCCAGCAGCACTCCAAGTCCAGGGCCTGGGCTTGGGCCTTTCTAGAGTGCCTTAGCTCTCGGTTTCTCTCCATCAACGCTTAACTTACTGTTTCTCATTTCGAAAGTGGGAGCAAATTCTCATTTACTTATACTCTCAAAACTGTCAGAAGGATAAGGATTTGGACGTCACCAGCTCAACTTCTTTTTCCATCATACTGATTGTCTGATCCTATAACATGATACAACTTCAGCTTCTTTCACCAGGGAGAAAAACCGTACCAAAAGAAGAGTCAAATACTAGATATCAAGTTTAAATCATTTAAAGAAAACTTCTATATCTGCTATATCAACAACCATATGTTTTCCAGTGCTCAGGTTTCTTTGTACTCAGAACCCCCACATTACTTAAAATGCAAATGTTTAATGTCATATAAGGGGAAACCACTAAGCAATGCCTTAATGATCAATATCATCTAGTATTCTTGAAACCTTGTTATAACAGCAATAGTGTGGGGGTTTTTTCAGTGATATATATATATAGTCAAATTTTCTTTTACCATGTTAGCATCTGGGGCTTTTTAGGCGCTAAAAATAATGCAACTTACTTTCTTTTTTAGTGCTGTTTTCCTTATAATAATAAGTATAGCTCTGTCCAAATTCAAGAACTCCTGGATGATAGGTGTTGGAAGGGAATAAGAACTACCAGTATTGAAAAGACCAAGAACTACTAAATCTTAAAAATGCATTTTGAATGGACATTGCCCAATTCAATATGTATTGCCACTCCATCTTTGAGCTTGCTTAGCCAAGCACTAATTTCAGCAATAACGCTAAGATATCAATATTATTCACACATATATTCCCTAATAAGCCATACCCAGACTGGAACTAGTCCTTCAGAGTCCACATTATACAAGAACATTCATTTAAATTGAGGCAGCATAGGTAGAACTCATATGATAAAACAAGCTTTTCACCCCTTGGTGAAAATAAGCCTCCAGATTCTCATTATAAAACAAGGATATAAGAGTATAAATCTCATAGGAGTTTTCTGAGAATCACATGAGCTATTCCAAATAAAACACTGAATAAAGTAAAAAGGCAAATACTTTAAAATGTATAAATGGTAGCTATTAATATTATTTCTTTTTATCTTTTTACTAAACTGGAACTGGATAGAGAACAGTATATAATTAATACAGAAAAAGCAAGTGAAATTTGTATATTTGTGAGACCATTTAACATTTTCTCATTAATATCATTCCAAGACCAATGACCTACAAGAATCAGTGATATTTTCAGTCTATCCACATTTTCTTTTTTCATATCTCTTCATGTGAAATCCTATATTCCTACAAAAGCAACTACCCACCCATTTTTGATAAACTCTGTTCTGACATGGGAGTATTCTTCTTGGTATATCCTAAGGCCAATAATTTATTGGACTAATCATTCAAGTGAATTTAATTTTAAAAAGAGAAATGACAAAAAGCTTGGGTACTTGGATGAGCAAAGAATTCTATAGGAATGAGAGGTTCTATGAGTCTCCAATATTTAAGCTTTAAAATTCAAATCAAATGTTTTGTATGATTTTCCAGAAAAAGTCAACATATTTGTGATTAATTCTCATAGGCATATTAAAAAAATTAAAACAGAAAGAGTAAAAACATTTCATAACTACCAATCCCAAAGTTACAGATAATATGAACATGGTAGGAGGTGCCTGGGTAGCTCAATCAGTTGGACATTTGAGTCTTGATTCTGGCTCAGGTCATGATCTCAGGGTTGTGGGATTGAGCCCCATGTTGGCTCCCTGTTCAGCATGAAGTCACTTTGTCCCTCTGCCTCGGTCTCTGCCTGCATGCATGTTCCTGCTCTCGAACCCACGCTCTCTCTCTCAATCAAATAAATTAATTAATTAAATATTTTTTTAAAAAATCCTTGAAGAGTAGAATGAACACCAAAATGATGTGACTGCATAATTAACTCTTGGCAAGGGGAAAACAGATATTAATAAATTTCAAAAATTAAAAACGTAATCACAGAAGAAATAATGTGAATGGCAAAGACATGAAGAAATGCTTAAACTCATTTTTAAAAGAGAATACCAAATTAAAACAATGTGATATAATTTCATGCCCATATTAGCAAAAATTAAAATACTAGATAACATAAATTCTTGGAGAGAACACCAAAATATAGAAAGGTTCATGAAGTACAGATGGCAGTGTAAAATGTGCAGCTATTCTAGAGAGCAATCTGACAGTACTCAGGTTAAATATACAAATACTCTGAAAACCAGCAATCCTCTCCTCAACATATATCCTAGAGAAATTGCCCACAAGTCTGGCCATTACTGGAGAATGGGCATAAAAATATGGTGGACACAAACCATGGAATATTAGAAGGCCATGAGAAACAACAGACTACCTGTAAATATAATTTAAATAGGTCACAGAAACATTGCCATGTTAAAATTATAAGATTAAAATGAGACCTATAACACAACAGCTTATAAAATAAAAATACACATATATAAGATAACATGTATTTTCCAAGAATATACACATATAATAAAGGGATAGAGAATAAATAGAATGATTACCTTTTCAGGATGGTGGTTGGGTAGGCAATATGATAAGAAATGGGGATATACGAGACTTCATAAATATAAATATATAAAAAGGGATGTTTTATATCTCTATTGCTATGTAATGAATTACCAAAAAGTTAGCACTTTAAAACAATGCAAATTCATTGTCTTACAGTGTCTGTACATCAGAAGTCCCAACAGGGCTCAACTAGACTCTCTGCTTAGGGTCTCACAGAAATCCAGGTGACAAATGGGGCCTAGGTTTCATCTGAGGCTTGAGGTCCTCTTCCAAGCTAAATGTGGTTATTGGCAGAATTCATATCCTTGCAGTTTAAGAAGTCATGAACTGAGCCTTCAAGACCATCAAAAGAGGTTCTCTCTGATGCTTCATTTTCATTTAAAGGACTCACCTGGTTAGATCAGGCCCACATGGAACAATATCTTTTTTGAGTAATTAAAAATGAAGTAATAAGTAACCTAATCATAATAGGACTAGTCCATCACACTACTGGTCCTGTCCACATCAAGGGAATTGGATTAAAGAAGGAATGTTATGTTCAAACTGGATAGTATAAAATTTTATAAATTTTCAAATAGATACTTTATCTACTATATAAAGCAGATAAAAATGTTTAAAGATATAGAATATTTAAACATTAATAGTTTGATTTAATGTACATAGAATTTTGCACCCCCCCAAAAAAAATGGAGTAAGAGAAAGGATTTTTAAAGACATGCAACGCAAACTGGAAATGAAAGAAACTAAAACTTGCATAGTTATGTTGATATTAGAAAAAATTGACATGTTAGATACCTATTTTGGTTAAATCTAACTGAAGTATTACTTAGTACAAGGAAGTAAAAAAAATTATATGGTTTTGAAAAGTACTTTAAGACACTGTCATTATTATGTATATATCTACATAAATATGAAGGAAATTATTAGAATAATATTTAATTTAACATTATTTAAAATAATTTATTTTGTGGGTGCCTGGGTGGCTCAGTCGGGTAAGCATCTGCCTTCGGCTCCGATCATGATCCCAGGGTCCTGGGATCAAGTCCTGCATCAGGCTCCCTGCTCAGCGGGGAGTCTGCTTCTCCCTCTCTCACTGCCTCTCCCCACTGCTCGTGCTCTCTCTCGCTCACTTGCTTGCTCTCTCAAATAAATAAATAAAATCTTTTAAAAAATAAAATAAAATAATTTATTTTGATATAAAAGTATAAATTATTTCTATTTTTATATGGTAACAACAAGAAGGTAGAAAAGAAAGTAATTTCAAAAAGTTGCCATTTGAGGGCGCCTGGGTAGCTTAGTCAGCTGAACATCCAACTTTTCACTTCGGCTCTGGCATGATCTCAGGGTCATGAGATCGAGCCCTGGATAGGGCCCTCACTGAGCATAGAGTCAGCTTGAGATTCTCTCTCTCCCTCTCCCTCTGCCTTTCCCCCCACTCATATTCTCTCCCTCTCTCTAAAATAAATAAATAAATCTTTTTTTTTTGAAGTTGCCATTTGCAATAACAACTACAAAATGTGAGGCACCAAAAAATAAGTTTTGAAAAGACATATATGAAAACCATTTGTATTGATATACATTAAAAAAATCTAAATAAATGGAGGGTTATGCCAAGTAAGACATATTATTGGTTTAAATTGACTTTGGGCGTGAAGAAAATTCTAACAAAACATCCAAGCAAGGTTTCTTGTGTTTTCCTTCCTTCCTACCATCCTTATCTCTTTCCTTCCTTCCTTCTTTCCTTTCCTTCCCTTTCCTTCCCTTCTTTGGTAGAACATGATAAGCTCATTCTTAGATACATATGAAAGAGTGAAAGATAAAGAGAGGCCATGATACACATGAAGAGAAAGGATTACATGGTAGGGAGAAGACTGAAAATCATATGCTACCAGATATTGAATCATTTTTTTTTTTTTTTTAAGATTTTATTTATTTGACAGAGAGAGACACAGCGCAAGAGGGAACACAAGCAGGGGGAGTGGGAGAGGGAGAAGCAGGCTTCCCGCTGAGCAGGGAGCCCGATGTGGGGCTCGATCCCAGGACCCTGGGATCATGACCTGAGCTGAAGGCAGACGCTTAACGACTGAGCCACCCAGGCACCCTTGAATCATTTTTATATTACTATGAATACTGTATTGGTACTGGCATATGAATAAACCAGACAGAGCAGTAAAATAGAACAGGTGCCCAATAGCAGATGAACACACACACACACACAACCCCCAAAGCCCTTTGAATACTAGATCACAGGCCCAAAGTGGCAGGGGAATTTAGACCACAGGTGGTCTTGTTCTAATCCTCACTCTAGGCTAGGAGCTGTATGGTTTATCTAGACAAATGGTCAGAGCAGCTCACCACAAGTTGTTATGTTTTGCCTCCCAAATCTTATGAGGCCTACCAAATATTGTGTCTTCTGTCTTTATGGTAGGCAGTGTAAAATGCAACTTTTTTTTTTTCTCACTTTGGACGGGATATCTCAACATGTCCCAAATTAATGAACACTAGAAATCTCACCCATGTGACAGACCGTTGAACTTTTACAAGATATATAATCTACTCCCTAGAATTCATATTTCTTATTAAGGCAAATAGGGTCCTTAGTTTTTTATACTCACTGGGTGTGTAATGGGATAAAGACAACTACAAATATTCTGACATTTTTTCCCATTGAGATGTGATATCTAATTCCCTTCCCCTTGAATCTGGCTGGCCTTAGTAACTGACCTGCAGAAGTAATGCTGTATGACTTCCAAGGCCAAGTCAGAAGACTTGGATCATCCTTCTTGAGCCCTTGGATTACTCATTCTTTGTCACTTCCTCTTAGGACACGTCTCAAAATCCAGTTGCCATGCTCCAAGAAGTCCAAGTCACATGAAACAGCAATGTGAAGGTGTTTGGTCTGTAATTCCAGCTGAGTTCCCAGCATATAGCACATATCAACTGCCTGCCATTTTGGCTTTCAAATGACTAAATCCCCAACCAACATACAAATGCAACCACCTGAGAAATCTCAAGCCAAAATTATGCATTCTGAGCCATTCTCAAATTTGATTTCCAAAACTGTGAACAAGGGGTGCCTGGGTGGCTCAGTCGTTAAGCATCTGCCTTTGGCTCAGGTCATGATCCCAGGGTCCTGGGATCAAGCCCCTCATCGGGCTCTCTGCTCAGCGGGAAGCCTCCTTCTCCCTCTCCCACTCCCCCTGCTTGTGTTACCTCTCTTGCTGTCTCTCCCTCTCTGTCAAATAAATAAATAAAATCTTTAAAAAAGAAACAAAAAACAAACAAACAAAAAAACTGTGAACAAAATAAAAATGGTTGTTTTAAGCTGCTAAGTAATGGGTAATTTGTTATACAATAAAACAAAATCAAAGAAAGGTCTGATTTACAAAACGTCATCGGGGTGCCCGGGTGGCTCAGTCAGTTAAGTGTCTGCCTTCAGCTCAGGTCATGATCCCAGGACACTGGGACTGAGCCCCATGTTGGGTTCCCTACTCAGCAGCCTGCTTCTCCCTCTTGGCCCTGCTTGTACTCTCTCTCTCTCTCTCTCGCTCTCTCTCTCTAAAATAAATAAGATATTAAAAAAAAACATAACATGATCAGATATTCTCTGTGATATCTTCATTATGAGACCCTGAGGCAAAAATCAATATATCCTTTTGTCACTGCCATGTGAGGGTAAAGTGATTCTGATTTTCTTCCAGAGAAGAAGCTGGAAGTCAAATCATGTAGGGACCTATAAGCCCTTATAAAGACTTTGTCTTTTACTGTGAGTCAGATGGCAAGTTGCTGGAAAATTTTCAGCAGATAAATCATGTGATCATCTTTCTGTTTTACAAGGATCATTCTGGATACAATATGGAGAAGAGATTCTAAGGAAGGGAATGATGGAAAATCGACTAGGAAGCAACTGCAATAATTCAGGCAAGAGGAAATGGTGGCATGGAACTAGGCCGGTAGCCCTGGAGGTAGTGAGAATTAATTCTGAATCCAATTTTGAAGGCAAAAATCAATTTCCTGATGCACTGAATGTGGGTTACAAGAAAAAGAAAAGTGTCAAAGAGGCTCCAAGATGTTTGGAGTAAGCATCTGGAAAGTGGAAATTGGGCAATTGTGGCTAAAAAATGAGGTTTGGATTTTGGATACATCAGATTTGAGATGGCTATTAATCATGTAAATGAAGAAATTGAGTAGGGAATTAGATATAGAAGTTTAGTGTTCAAAGGAAATTTCTTGACTGGCAATTAAAATATGGGAACCCTCAAGGTAATTATGATTTTATAAAACTAAATCTGGATTAGATCTCTTAGAAACTAACTATAGAAAGAGGAGAACTAGACCTGGAACATTTCAGTGTTTAGTGGTCTGGAAGAGAAGAAGGAGCCAGCAAAGATTTAGAAGGAGTAGCACTCAGGTAAGAAAAGAATCAAGCAAAAGTGGTGTCCCTGAAACCAAGTGACAGAATATCTCAAGAAAGAGCGACTTTTCTCTGGTAGGAAAAGGAGTAATGAGATCACAGGATGGTGGGGAGTAGCTTTAGGAATATTGGTGACACTTGGTTCAATAATCTGGATGGTGTACAGTGGTAATATCGCACATTAAAAAATGAAAATAAGTTTAAAATTCATGCCAAGGAAAAATATCATGGCACAGGGGAAAATAATTATTTTGATAGGTTTCTATAGGAAATAATCCACTATGGAAGACAGTTAAACTGAAATGGAGAGATCTACATTAGCCATTCAACTTGCCCCCAGTTCTAGAAACTATGTAACAGATACACTACCCAAAACTTATTACTTCTGCTTAACCCAAATAGATAATTTGTGAACCGTGTACATTTGGCACAAAATTAATGTATTCTTATCTGTTTGAAAAGGATGCTATGTTCAGCCATACATAAACCAAATTTTCCAAATTTTTTATGAAATCTTTATAACAAAAGCTGCAATGTTAATAGAAAAACAGTAAAAATGAAGCCCTTTGGGTTTATCCATTTATCTTATAAATACACTAAAGGACAAAAAAAAAAAAAAAAAAAACCCACATCATATCCCCTTAACAATGTAAGACTCATTTTGAAAGTTTTTCTCCCTTAAGAAATAATAATTCATTAGAAATACATTTCTAAAGTTGTGGGTTTTTTTTAACATAACAAACTCCGTAATATTTTATCTTGTGTTTTGAAAACTGCTTCCCCAATGAGAAAATAGAATTCTAGATAGAATTTCTATACCTGAGTTCACATTAAAAAATGATAAAAGTAGGGGTGCCTGGGTGGCTCAGTCGGTTAAGCATCTGCCTTCAGCTCAGGTCACGATCTCAGGGTCCTGGGATCGAGCCCCGCGTCAGGCTCGCTGCTCAGCAGGTAGTCTGCTTCTCCCTCTCCCTCTGCTACTCTTCCACTCATTTTCTCTCTCTCTCTCTCTCTCTCTCTCAAATAAATAAATAAATAAATAAAATCTTTAAAAAATGATAAAAGCAGTTCTTATTCCTAACCCATAACTAGAGAAGGATTGTGGCAAGGAGTGGGAGGAGGAGCACTAAAAGTAGACACCACCTGGCAAGCAGCTCAACAATAAGACTGCTTACACATTTATTCCCAAATATCAATAGCATAATACCAACCAGCAGCAGAGTCAATTTTTCTCATTCACCCTCTCTCTCCCTCTCCCCCTCCCCCCACAGCTTCCTTCCCCCTTTCCTTCCTTTCCTCTCCCTCCCTCCCTCTCCATCTCCCTCTCTCACACACACATACACACACTTACTTCAACTGCAGCTTCCTGTATCTTTCTTGAAGAATATGATGAAGCTGCCTTATTAGTGACTATATAGTTGACCTCCACTAATGTTAGAGATTATTTTCTCAAGTCCCGTTTGAATGTATGTCAAAGCAATCATTTCAGAAGAAAGAAGGAAGGTTTCCTGAAGTTCCTGAAGGAGGCAGTGTTAGCCTCCAGGCACATGCTGAAGGTAGAATTAGCCTCACTAGGTGGAATCATTTTCTATATTAAAACTGCTAGAATGGAAGCTAATCCTGGAGATATATGGTTTGTATATACCTGAATCTGTAAGAGCAACTGATTGGATCCATTCAGTTAATCATCAAGTTGATAATTTGACATCATTCTGGGGAAAAAAAAAGTATTAGTTGGGGTTTTGTGGGTTTTTGTAATTTTGGAGCCATATGAACAGCCCATGAATGGTGGTGACATTATGGAAAAAAATAATAAATTTAATGAATCAACCCTTTTTGCCTATTGACCTACATGCTTACAAGTGGAAAACATTTTCTACTTACATTTCTCCAACTCTTCTGTTTTAAATTACTCATTTCCCATAGGTATTTAAAAGTATATGAGGCAAAACTATTTTTTTCTTAAAAATTAAATTTTTTCTATTTATACCTCCACTATGACTAATTATTATCTCTTTTTAGTAATTTATTTGTACCATGTGGTCATCAATTTTCCAGCTAAAATATCATCTTCTAAATTGATTATTTTCATTTTCAATCACTGTTTCAGTGTTTTAAGTTTTCACCTCTGGTGAGGATGTGGAGAAAGGGGAACCAAAGCTCTTGCACTGTTGGTGGGAATGCAAATCTGGAAAACAATATGGAGGTTCCTCAAAAAGTTAAAAATAGAAATACCCTATGATCCAGCAATTGAACTAGTAGGTATTTACCCAAAGAATGCACAAATACTAATTCAAAGGGATACATGCACCCCAATGTTTATGGCAACATTATCTACAATAGCCAAAATATAGAAACCACTTAAATGTCCATCAATTGATGAATGGATAAAGAAGAAGTGGTATATATATGCAATGGAATATTATTCAGCCATAAAAAAATGAAGCAATCTTGCCATTTGCAACAGCATGCATGGAGGGAAAGAGTATTCTCCTAAGCGAAATAAATCAGTCAGAGAATGATAAATAGCATATGACTTCACTCACATATGGGTTTTAAGAAACAAAATAAATGAGCAAACAGAAAAAGAGAGAGAGAGGCAAGCAAAGAAACAGACTTGTAACTGTAGAGAACAGATGGTTACCAGAGGGAAGGTTAAATAGATGATGGGGCTTAAGGTGTGCATTTGTTGGGATAAGCACCAGGTGTTGTATGGAAGTGTTGAATCACTATATAGTATACCTGAAACTAATATTACACTGTACGTTATCTAACTGGAATTTAAATAAAAACTTTAAAAGAATAAAACAAGCAGAACATTTTTTAAAAGGCAAATTAAATTCAAGTAGAAAATGTGAAAAATAATTTTCCTCAGCATTCACAATTACTTGGAAAAATAAAACATTACTATTACCAGTTTCATCTATGGTCATGCATTACACTAATTACTAAATACAGTTGTGAAGCATCACACACACCTAAACAGATAACCAGCTCAAAAGTTTAGTACAATTGCAAAAGTTTAGTACAAAGCTTATACTCAGCTGAGCAAAACTAAATGAGTAAATGGTTTTAACATTTTAAGACAGAGTATTAATACCCTAGAAGGAAATACTGATAAATGTATTAATTCAGGTTCTATTTACAATTCTATAATGAACAATTTATCATGTAATTGTCTTCTGAAGTATTAATATCTGTTAGTGAATTTCAACAAGCTTGAATTTCTATAAATACGCTAGAACAGATGTAATTAAATATGAAATTATCATTTGTTTAACGTCTGCCTACTTGACAGTAAAACAAATGCTTGCCTTTATTACTCCTGAGCACTTAATGAATAGTATGGAACAAATGAGTAAATGATTGATTGGATTAATGTATATTACAATGCCTGATTTAAGTCAAATTTTCTACCTACTGATAATATAACATTCTTTATCAAAAGTTTATTCTTCAGAATAGAATGATACACAGCTCCATCACAAATCTGTTCTATTGATTTTTTTCCTGCTTCAGTCAGGTGATCCAGAATATGTTTACATAATTTTTAAGATTATCATAAAAATTAAAACACAAATATAAAATCACTTGGGAAAACTTGAAATCCCCAAGAATAAATACCTAAGATTCAGCCAACTCCAGCATCGAAAATACAATAAAAGGAAGTTCAATGCTATAATAATTGAAATTGAAGACAATGACAAGCCAGGAAGAGAAATACTTAAAAGTCACTGTCCCCAAGTCACACTGAATAGTAATCAACTATTCAGCCATTTATAGTATCAGTTCTGCTCTACAAACTTCAAATACGTGCTAGTGTACAAGGTATATAAATATACATAGTAAATACATATATTTAAAAGAAATGGTTTTGGACATTTAGTCTAGTCCTATTTCCTTAAACTCACCTACATACAGGTGAGTGTAGAAGACTCCTTTCTTTATAGTCTAGCAAAAGGGTGGATTAGGAAAAACACAGGGAGGAAGAGGAGAGGGTAGAAAATGTCTATTGAATCTCTACCAAACACAAAGTTCCATAATAGTTACTTTTAAGTAACTACAAGAGAAGCAAGCTCTCATTCAACCTCCCTCCATAGGTAGGCTATTAGTAGCTTTTTCTATTCAAATTCTTTGTAGCACTTTGCCTAGTCTAAAAATAGTTTTGTAGGTAGCAGCACAAAGCCTATAATCACAGGGTTGATACAGAAGCTCATGGCAATGCAAGGTTAGAGTCCTCCCTATTGGTCACCGAAGCAGCAAGAATCAGGATGTGACCATGGAATTCCAATGAAAAGCTCAGGGTGGTTCCTGATAGTTTATGTACACAACTAGGGAGGTGAAAATGCTTGTCAAGTTAGGGCTGATACTAAAGATATGTGTATTGAAAAAACAAAACAGGGGCAATTGGATGTCTCAGTCAGTTAAGTGTCCGGCTCAGGTCTCCTGAACTCAAGGCCTGCATTGGGCTCCACTGTGGGTGTGGAACCTACTTAAAAAAACAAAGAAAGAAACAAAACTCCATGGCATAGCAAAAAAAAAAAAAAAGTATTTATAATGGCTCATCACATGCCAAAGAAAGACTTCACGTTTTTCTTTTTTTAACAGTGAATGTAGCTGTATGTAGCTCGACTGAATGTGTACACTAATAAAATTAAAATTTCTTCATGGTATCTTAAAAAATTGTACTTATACAAATAAGTTTGGAGGTGGTTTGTCACACTTCAATAGATAACTGAAACAGGAAACTGTAACCGAAAGATACAGTCTATACCAATACTAAAGAGATTAAAAAAAAAAAAATGAGGTAAAAAATATGTAATAAGAAATAATACAATTAGGGGCTCCTGGGTGGCTCAGTGGGTTAAGCGACCAACTGAAACCAACAGGTTTCAGTTCAGGTCATGACCTCAGGGTCATGAGATCAAGCCCCACATTGCACTCCACAGTCAGCATGCAGTCTGCTTGAGATTCTCTACCCCTCCCCTCACTCGCCCTCTCTCACTCTCACTCACGCAGGCACTCTCTTAAATAAATAAATAAAATCTTAAAAAAAAAAACAACAGAAAAAGAAATAATACAATTAAATTCTAATGAGCTGAATAATTTTTCAGATGAAAAACATTGCCTTGTAGCAAACATAATTAATGAAAAGGGAGCAACCTAAACATATCTTTTTTTTTCCTTTTCTAACTTCAAAAATAAAGAAAAATCCTAAATTTGAGTTTCAAAGGGACAATACTTCAATTTAAAAATCAACCCATCTCAGAAGATATGAACAGACATTTTTCCAAAGAAGACATCCAAATGGCCAAGAGACACATCAAAAAGTGCTCAACATCACTCAGCATCAGGGAAATACAAATCAAAACCTCAATGAGATACCACCTCACACCAGTCAGAATGGCTAAAATTAACAAGACAGATGTTGACGAGGATGCGGAGAAAAGGGAACCCTCCTACACTGTTGGTGGGAATGCAAGCTGGTGCAGCCACTCTGGAAAACAGTATGGAGGTTCCTCAAAAAGTTGAAAATAGAGCTACCCTACGACCCAGCCATTGCACTACTGGGTATTTACGCCAAAGATAAAAATGTAGTGATCTGAAGGGGTACATGCACCCCGATGTTTATAGCAGCAATGTCCACAATAGCCAAACTATGGAAAGAGCCAAGATGTCCATCAACAGATGAATGGATAAAGAAGATGTGGTATACACACACACACACACACACACACACACACACACACACACACACACACAATGGAATATTATGCAGTCAGCAAAAAAGAAAAACCGAAATCTCACCATTTGCAACAACATGGATGGAACTAGAGTCATGTTTATGAAATTGACTAGCTCAAAAATAGTGGTTGAGCAATTAACTAAAGAGAATAGAGACTAGTAACTTTAATTCTCACCATTTTAGTGCTTCAATGAGGAGTCATCCTTTATTAAATACTAAATTCATAGAGTATGTAGACTCTAAAAAGGAAATATTAGCAATAATATACAATTTTTAAGAACTGACATCATACAAGAACATATTGGCTTCAAGCGTTTTGCATTTGCATCTCCCACTCCTTGGAAAGCTTTTCCTCCAGACAGTTGCTTGGCCCACTCTCAAGTTTTCCCCAGATCTAAAAGTCACTTTGTCAGAGGCCGTTCTGACACATCTATGTAAAACAGCAACCACCCCACCCACTCTTCACCCTTCCTTTACCCTTTACTCTGTTTTAAGTTCTTTACACCATCTGACACACTGCTTGCTTTCTGTTGCTTCTTTATGAGAATATAAATTTCAGAAGATAAAGACAGTATTTTGTTCAGCGATCTAATACTAGGACACAGGGTACTGCCAGGCACATAGAAGGCATTCAATAAATATTCATCAAAGGACAGGTTAATAAATGAATATTTTAAATGTCTAATGGAAATACAAGTTAGGTACAGTTTTTTTTTAAGCCCTAAGTTATGTTAAGAAGTAAAAAGAGGGGGTGCCTGGGTGACTCAGTCGTTAAGCGTCTGCCTTCGGCTCAGGTCATGATCCCAGGGTCCTGGGATCGAGCCCCGCATCGGGCTCCCTGCTCGGTGGGAAGCCTGCTTCTCCCTCTCCCTCTCCCCCTCCTTGTGTTCCCTCCCTCGCTGTGTCTCTCTCTGTCAAATAAATAAAATCTTTAAAAAAAAAAAAAAAAAAAAAAAAAAAGAAGTAAAAAGAGAAGAAATTTCTTAGAGTATGACTTCACAGATTTTATTGTTAGTATTGAAAAGTATACACAACCAGAAAAATGGGGCAAGGAACATGAAAGACAATTCAGTATAGAAGAAATAAGGAATAATCCATAAATATGTAAAGATTATCAAATTCAAAAATAATCAAAGAAACATGAATTTGGATGAGAAAAAAAGTTTTTTACTTTTTACTTCAGAAATAAATTTTTTGTTAAAAAAATGTAGTTTTGGCAAGCCTGTGATGAAAGATTTGCTCTTATGCAACTGATGGCAGTATAAACTTAAATAAAACATTTCTGGACAAAAAAATTCTAGACAAAAATTTCTCTTGGCTTTGGTTCAGTATTTCCACATACTGATTTGACTAGAAAAAAAATAGAGATGCCTGTACATAAAGATTTTTGGACAAGAATTCCAGTTATATCAATATAATAGTAAAACATATAGTAAAATAGTAATAGTAAAACACATAAAATAAATTAAATGTTCATAACAGGATGTCTTAATCTGCTTGGGCTACCATAACAAAATACCATAGATTGGGCATTTTGTTTAGACAAACAGAGAAATTTATTTCTCACAGTTCTGGAGACTGGAAGTTTATGATCAAGGTGAAACCAGGGTTGGCTTCTGGTGAGACTCTCTCCTTAGCTTGCATGTTGCTTTCTCACCATGTCCTTACATGGCCTTTCCCCTGTGGAAAGAGAATGGTCTCTGGTGTCTCTTCCTCATCTTATAAGAACACAAGTCCTATTGAATTAGGTCCCCACTCTTAGGACCTCAAGTTAATCTTAATTACTTCCTTAAAGGCCCAATCTCAAAATACAGCCACACTGGGGGTTAGACCTTCAACATAGTGGGGCAGGATGGGACACAGTTCAGTCCATAAGGAGAATGGCTAAATAACTCATTATATAATCACAAGATGAACTATTATGCAGCTATAAACAAGGACTTACATCTTCCAAGAAGATTTAATGACCTAATAAATGTTAACTGTTATGATTAGTGAAAAAATTAGTTTAAAAAAACATAAACATAATAATCTCAAGTTAGTTTAAAGTAGCTCATATTTTTAAAAACCTAATGTGATACATATTTAGGAAGGCTCTATTAAATTGTTTCTTAATCAATTGGAAAGGATTTTGCTTACTTTTATCTCATGTTGTCCTTAATGTGTGTGTAAATAGCTGCTAAATAGTAAAGTGCTATTTAAATTATTTTGTCTATCTAGGGGCACCTGGGTGGCTCAGTTGTTAAGCGTCTGCCTTCGGCTCAGGTCATGATCCTAGGTTCTTGGGATGGAGCCCCGTGTCGGGCTCCCTGCTCAGCAGGAAGCCTGCTTCTCCCTCTCCCACTCCCCCTGCTTGTGTTCCCTCTCTCGCCGTGTCTCTCTGTCAAATAAATCTTTAAAAAAATAAAAAATAAATTATTTTGTCTATCTAAAATACATGAACAAAACTACTTTCAACATTTTAAAATAAACAGTGGAAAAGATTTAAGTTGGCATGCTGTCAAAAAATACAAGTGAAAGAAATTTACATAGCTAAGCCTCTCAGACTTTCCTGCATTGGTGTGATATATAATCAAGAGCTATGCACTTAACATATCAATATATTAAAAAATATTTACACTGGAAAATTGACACCAGAATAAATCATACTCTCCCTCACAGCTTTTTATCAAAGCATTTACTCCACGAGCAACATTTAGATCAAAAAAGAGAAAAGCACTTAGACCTCCTTCGCTTAGAAAATGTATGAAGTTAGTAATTGTCTTCCAAAGATTAACAGACAGCAACTGAGATGAGAGAGGCAATTCATCTGTCCCTAAAGTTTTCCAATTTATTTTATTTATTTTATTATCTTTGCAGTTTTCAGCATTATCTTGGGTAATGAGAGTGTGAATAAACTGTAAACTTGGAATCCTTCGTTTGTTAAATCAGAAGCCTGTCAAAGGTACCAAATGAAGTACTTTTGTTCTTATAGCCAGTACTCAGAGGCACAACACCGAGGCCAGGGAGCTCCATGTTCCCAGCCCTTAAAGAGAAAGAGGTACAGAAAATACAGAAGAATTTACAATAAGAGTGGTACCATGGAGCAATCTGTCTACAAAGTGAAAAGAGGAGAAAGAAAAAGTCTCCTTCAGCGTTTTGGATGAAATAAAGAACTATTCATTTACAGAGCCACAGCTAAATTCTTAAAAATAGAAACACAACTCTAAGTAACAATATGAAATATATGACAGATTCTTGCCTTCATTAACCAAATTAAATTTATAGATGTATTTTTTAAACCAATTACTTAAAGTCACAAAGGAGCATACAGTTAATATTTTTAATAACTTTATTACTTTTACTGGCATTAGTCCAAATCATGTAATTAGCAGTATATGTTCAAATAAAACCAAGTATGTCCTTTTTTTATTATGTTGAGCACAAGTTGCCATAAATGTATGTTCCCACACATACGCAAAGCAATTTATCTTTTCCTGCCTAATTGAGATTTTTCTGAACTTAAGGAGAAAATGCTTTAATGATGGAAGATGTTTTTGCCTCAGTGGGCCTTGTGCTACCTAATGGCATTGTATATTTATTGCAATGAATAGTATATAAGTTATAAAGAAAGATTACACACATATTTATTCACATATAAAATATGTTACTGCATGCCTACACTATGTTAGGCAATGGGGATAAAATCATGAACCAAACAGACATGATCACTACCCTCAGAAAACTGATAATATTAAATTGACCTGAGAATGAAAATTAACTCTCTCACAATGTACCCAGAAATTCAAAATATTCTCAAATAAAATCTCAAGAGAATTTTTATGGAACATGAAAATCTAATTGTACAGCTCATATGAAAAAGATTACCAAGTACAGTCAAGAAAATATTGCCCCATCTGCTATTAAAGTCTATAGTTACCGTAAATGAAAAAGTATAAACTGGCACAGAAATTGACAAAGATGTAAAGGGAGCAGAGTACAAATCCCACTAAAAAGCACAAACACGTATACAGAACTATAGTCTAAATAAAGCCGGCAAACATTGACACAGGTGGGGAGAGAAAGATCACTTAATAAATTATATTGGACAATCTGCTATCCATTTGAAAATCATGTCAGATACCTGGCCATCCTACAATACATCCTACACACACACATCAAATTGATTAAAAGTTTAAATATTAAGGAGGGCATGTGTTGTGATGAGCACTGGGTGTTATAGCAACTAATGAATCTTTCAACACTACATCAAAAACTAATGCTGTACTATATGTTGGCTAACTGAACATAATAAAATAAATAATTATAATAATAATTGTTATTATTGTTATTACAGTATGATAAGCCAAATATTTTAATTATAGTAAGGTGGAAATAAACTTTCTAAGCAAACACAAAAATTTAAATGATTTGTATGAAAAGACTGATAGATTTTAAACCTCAAAAATTTTAAACTTATCTACTACAAAACATATAAACAAACAACGGACTGAAATTCCCACTAATCATGGCATGTTGGAGCCTCACCTGAAACCTTATTACAATTACAGAAAAAGGATTTGTTTCAGTGGGGGGAGGGAAAAAAACTACAAGGATAAATAAAACTAAAACAGGAAAGAATAAAATAATTGACAAGAAACACAAACTTTTGAAGCTTTGAACCTATGTGGAACAGTAAAAACACACTTGGTTTACTTGAGAAAACACACACTTAAGCACCTGAACTTGTGAAAGAAGAAAGCTAATCTGAGTCTGAGCAAATCAAAAAGAAGCAAGAATCAGGAGTGGGGATATGAAACATAATTTATCCTTTTCCAAAACTCAAAAGTAAAGAATTCAATATTCTATCATTAACTTGATGTTAGCTGTAAGTTTTGGATATATAAACTTGTGGAATCTCCTCTGTTTTCCTGGCTTGCTGGGAGATTTTTACCATGCACAAATATTGAAATTATCAAATGCTTTTTTTTTTTAAGATTTTTTATTTATTTATTTGACAGAGAGAGACACCGCAAGAGAGGGAACACAAGCAGGAGGAGTGGGAGAGGAAGAAGCAAGCTTCCCACCAAGAAGGGAGCCCGATGTGGGGCTCGATCCCAGGACGCTGGGATCATGACCTGAGCTGAAGGTAGACACTTAATGACTGAGCCACCCAGGTGCCCCCAAATGCTTTTCCTGTATCTACTAGATCATCCTATCGCTTTCCTCTTTTATTATTAATGTGGCAAATGAATTGATTTTCACATTTATCCCAACCTGCCTACAATAAACCCATTTGGTCATGATATATTTGTTTAATATGTTATTGGACTTAACTTGCTAATATATTGATTGATACAGGAACTTCCACATTAAAGTAACAGGAGTTTCTCAGAAGAAAATATCAAGTATATTTAAAATTTCTCTGAAACTAAAGGATAGATTTTTCAAAATAAAAATTCCACAGAATTCCTAACTCAAGGAATGAGAAATAGAGTCACACTAAAATTCATTATTGTGAAATTTAAGAATATGAAGACAAAGTAAATATCCAAAACTGTTTCAGAGAAGAGGCTAAAAGGCTCAAAAACAAAAAGATAAGAATCAGAATGGCTTTTGACTTTTCAATCGTCACACGGAAAAGTAAAGGACAATGGAGCAATGCCTTCAAAATATCAAAAGGTAATTATTGCTAACCTAAGATTCTTTATCCAAACTTTTATTCAAATATGATAGCAAAGAAATGGGATGATGTTGTGAAGGGAAAATCCAAGGCAACAGTTGTCTCCCCTCTATGCCATTTTTTTTGTTACAGTTTATATGATGAAGAACCTGGGCCATTTGACCTGTAGTTTTTCTAGTCTGCTTTGTGCTAATTGTATATTCGTGGTGCAGTTCAACATGTTTCTGAATTTCCTACAAACTGACATCTGGATTAAGATTCTGACCAAATTTGGATCCAATCCCTTTGAGGGGGGAAAAAAAAAAAGGCTCCCACTGTGTTCTATCATCAGGAAGTAAATAATATCTAGTTGCTTCCCTTTTTTGATGGTGGCAGAGGGATGCTCAGGCCTGGATCCATTCATTCAATTCAGTGGGGTTATAAAAAGGTGATATTCCAATTCTATCATTTTTTTCATGTAGTAGCTGTAATGATTTTTTAATGAAGCACTTCTCTTTTTCTTTTTGTCTACAGAATGGAATGGTTCTTATGGAAAAATCAAGATCAGTGCTCAGTTCTTTCTCTTATTTAACCTGTTTTCAAGAAAATGAATTTGTTCTCTCTCATTTTCAAAATGTGACCAATTGGTGTGTTTTAAAATATCATTTTAAGCTCAGGGATAAAAAAAGCTTTATGAGTTTAAATTCAATCTAATTCTTATCCTTTTTTCACCTCAAATGGCTCAATCTTCAGCTAGTGGAAGGCTCTTTAAGTTAGCTCCTAAATCTTTTTGATATAGCCAGAGTATTTTTGATAGTTTCCTTGATACCTAATATGTCAAGATGTTTTAAGTTCATCTGTTACATTACCTGCTCTAAAATCAGCCATCTATCCAAGAAGCCGTGGCCCCTTATAATGGCAAGCAATATTTCAAGTTGGCAATTGGCATGCAAGGCATGCTCATTGCTACTGGTTTTATCATTGTTTCCTTTTCAGTGGACAGAACGGGATACAGATAAATATAGACAGATAGATACTGACAGATACATTAACTCATGAGTAAATAATATTTCCAATTCAAATGCAGGACTATAGGGTTCTTGTCTAAATGAATCTTCTTTACCCTGTATCTCCTTTCTTTCATACTGAGGATCATGATTGTTAAGAACACAGATGATGGGATTAGGATAGCTCATAAATACTTTTCTGTTTCACCCCATAATAAAAATACAAATGCTTCAGATATAATAGCAGTACCAACACTATTATAAATAATTAAAGCAGTTATAATTTTTTGCCTATGCCACTCTTATTTTTTCCCCATTTTTATAATTACATTTATATTGTCAAATCACATATCCACTACATATTACATATTATTATATCCTTCTCTTTACATGTTCATTTAACCTTAGTTTTACTAAGAATCATACATTTTATGGTCATCTCCAGTCTTACATCACTGTCTCAATTCATTTTGATACTCTGAAATTCATTTTGTAGTAGATTCCTTAGAAATAACTCTGAGAGGGAGAAATCAAGATGGCAGAGGAGTAGGAGACCTTAGTTTCATCTGGTCCCAGGAACTCAGCTAGATATCTATCAAATCATTCTGAACACCTCTGAACTCAACCAGAGATCTAAGAAAGGAATAGCTGGAACTCTACAAATAAAAATGTGACCACTTTCTGTAAGGTAGGAGGTGCAGAGAAGTGAATCCAAGGAGATATATGGGAAGATTAACCACGGGGGGAGGGAGCCTCTGTAAGCTGGCTACCACAGAAAGTGATATAGCAGCAGAGCAAAAAATCAGAAAGTTTAGAAGTCTGCTCCGGTGAGGGATGTCCCACCTGAAAGGCACTCAGGTGGTGAAGGGGGACAGAATCCTAGGTAGGACAGTGTGGTCTCAGGATTCCCAGGTCATAGGAAGACTGGGGATGCCTGAGTGCAGCAGAGTTCTCAGGCATCAGATTGGGAAGCTGGCTGCAAACAGTGAGCCCAGGAGTGGGCTCTCAGCTCAGGGTTGCCCTTAACTGAAAACCATAGCACAGTCAGGTGACTGCTCTCCAAGCAAGGGCCCAAGAAATGGCAGAACCAGTGAGACCCCCTCTTCCTCCCTGGGGAGGAGCAGCACAGGAGCCCACCACAGGAATCTGCAGGGTTTAGAGACTCAAAACAGGGTCATGTGCCTAAGATAGAAATAGTCACAGTCTGGGTGAGCAGAGAGTGCGTCTGGAGACCAGGGAGACAGGAGTGATTAAGTGCTTTTCCCTAAGGGCGCATTGAAGAGTGGGGCCCCAAGCTTAGGGATTGGGGGGGGCAGAAATTGAGAGGGTGCCATTTTCATTCTCATCCTCTAAAGCTGCACAGAAAGCCTTCAGGGAACAAAAGCCACATAGAGGACACTGCGGCAGTTTACTTAGCCTGGCCCCTGGCAAGAGCAGTGCAATTCCACCCAGGGCAAAGACAATTGAGAATCAAAGCAACAGGCCCCTCCTAGAAACTCAGCAAGAATTTCCAGCCAAGACCAAGTTTACCAATCAATGAGAACCGCAAACTACAGCACTAGGGGAATGTAGCATATAGAATTCATGGTTTGTTTTTTTCCCATGATTCTTTAGTCTTTCAATTTTAATTTTTTTCTCTTTCCTTTTTCAACAAATTTATTTTATCAACTCTTTTTTTAAATCTCTAATTTTCATTTTTACAGTTACATTCTATCCCCTCATTTATTTAATTTTATTTTTGAATATATATGTAAGTTTTTCTTTCTTTACAATTTTAGGATGCAGTTTCTTCTAACAGACCAAAATACACCCAGAATCTAGTGTATGGCTCTGTTCTTTTCACCTGCCTGATCATATTCTCTTTTTTTTTTTTCTTTTCTTCCTTTTTTGTTGTTGTTTGTTTTGTTAAAGTCTTTTTTTATTTTCATCTTTACATTTACATTCTATCCTTCCAATGTATTTCATTTTATTTTTGTATATATATAAGTTTTTCTTTCTTTACAATTTTGAGATGTAGTTTCTTCTAACTGACCAAAATACACTCAGGATATAGAGTATCTTTCTGTTCTGTTCACCTGTCTGTTTATATTCCTTCCTTTTTGTGGTTGTTGTTGTTTTTTCTTTTGTTTTTTCTTGTCTTTCAAGTTTTCTTTTTTACAGTTACATTCAATCGTTTCATTGTATTTAATTTTATTTTTGTATATATATGTCTTTCTTTCTTTACAATTTTGGGATCTAATTTTCTAACAAACAAACCAAAATACACACAGGGTCCAGTGTATTGCTCTATTCTGTCCACCTGATTATATTCTCTTCTTTCTTTTTCTTTTTTTTTTTCTTTTCTTTTTTTTTTTTTTTTTTCAGCTTTGGGTCTCTTCTGATTTGTTTAGTGTATATTTCTCGGGGGTCATTGTTGCCATTTTAGTATTTTGTTCTCTCATTCATCTATTCCTCTCTGGACAGAATGACAAGGAAAAACTCACCTAAAAAAGAACAAGAGGCAGACTGACTGCCAGGGACCTAATCAGTACGGACATAAGTAAGATATCAGAACTAGAGTTCAAAATAATGATTGTAAAGATACTAGCTGGGTTTGAAAAAAGCATAGAAGACACTAAAGAATCCCTTTCTGGGGAAATAAAAAACTAAAATCTAACCAAGTTGAAATCAAAAAGGCTATTAATGATATGCAATCAAAACTGGAGGCTCTAACTGCTAGGATAAATGAGACAGAAGAAAGAATTAGTGATATAGGAGGCCAAATGATGGAGAATAAAGAAACTGAGAAAAAGAGAGATAAACAACTACTGGATCATGAGGGGAAAATTTGAGAGATAAATGATATTATAAAGCAAAACAATATTAGAAAAATTGGGATCCCAGAAGAAGAGGAAAGAGAGGGGCAGAAGGTATATTGGAGCAAATTGTAGCAGAGAACTTACCTAATCTGGGGAAGGAAACAGGCATCAAAATCCAGAAGGCACAGAGAAACCCCTCAAAATCAATAAAAAAGGTCAACACCCTGACATATAATAGTGAAACTTGCAAATCTCAAAGACAATGAGAAATTCCTGAAACAGCTCAGGACAAGAGGTCTGTAACCTACAAGGGTAGAAAAATTAGAATGGCAGAAGAACTAACCACAGAGACCTGGCAGGCCAGAAAGGACTGGCATGATATATTCAGGGTGATAAATGAGAAAAATATGCACCCAAGAATACTTTATCCAGCTCGGATGTCATTCAAAATAGAAGGAGTGATAAAGACCTTCCAGGACAAACAGAAATTAAAATAATTAGTGATCACCAAACCAGCCCTACAAGAAATATTAAAAGGGGTCTGCTAAGCAAAAAGAGAGCCCAAAAGTAACACAGACCACAGAGGAACAGAGACAATACACAGAAACAGTCACTCTACAGGTAATACAATGGCACTAAATTCATATCTTTCAATAGTTACCATGAATGTAAATGGGCTAAATGCCCCAATAAAAAGACACAGGGTATCAAACTGAATAAAAAAGCAAGACCCATCAATATGCTGTCTGCAGGAGACTCATTTTAGACCCAAAGACACCTCCAGATTGAAAGTGAGGGGGTGGAGAACCATTTATCATGCTAATGGACATTAAAAGAAAGCTGGGGTGGCAATCCTTATATCAGTATTAAATATTAAATCTAATATTAAAATATTAGATTTAAAACCAAAGACTGTAATAAGAGATGAGGAAGGACACTATATCATAATTAAAGGGTCTATCCAACAAGAAGATCTAACAATTGTAAATATTTATGCCCCTAACATGGGAGCAGCCAAATACATAAGCCAATTAATAACAAAATCAAAGAAACACATTGACAATAATACAATAATAGTAGGAGAATTTAACACCCCCTCTTTGCAATGGATAGATCATCTAAGCAGAAGATCAACAAGGAAATAAGGGCTTAGAATGACACACTGGACCAGATGGAATTCACAGATATATTCAGAACAATCCATCCAAAAGCAACAGAATACGCATTCTTCTCAAGTGTACATGGAACATTCTCCAGAATAGATCATATACTGGGTCACAAATCAGATCTCAACCGGTACCAAAAGATTGAGATCATTCCCTGCATATTTTCAGACCACAATGCTTTGAAACTGTAACTCAATGACAAGAGGAAAGTTGGAAAGAACTCAAATACATGGAGGCTAAAGAGCATCCTACTAAAGAATGAATGGGTCAACCAGGAAATTAAAGAATTTTAAAAATGCATGAAAACATATGAAAATGAAAAAACAACTATTCAAAATCTTTGGGATGCAGCAAAGGTAGTCTTAAGAGGGAAATATATAGCAATATAAGCTTTTCTCAAGAAACAAGAAAGGCCTCATTTAATATACAACCTAACCTTACACCTAGAGGAGCTGGAGAAAGAAGAGCAAATAAAGCCTATACCCAGTAGAAGAAGAGAAATAATAAAGATCAGAGCAAAAATCAATGAAATAGAAACCAAAAGAGCAGTGGAACAGATCAATGAAACTAGGAGCTTGTTCTTTGAAAGAATTAATAAGATTGATAAAGCCCTGGCCAGACTTATCAAAAAGAAAAGAGAAAGGACCCAAATAAATAAAATCATGAATGAAACAGGAGAGATCACAACCAACATCACAGAACTACAAACAATTATAAGAATATTATGAGCAACTATATGCCAACAAATTAGGCAATCTGGAAGAAATAGATGCATTTTTAGAGATTTATAAAATACCAAAACTGAAACAGTAAGAAACAGAAAACCTAAACAGACCCATAACCAGCAAGGAAATTGAATCAGTAATCAAAAATCTCCTAAAAAACAAGAGTCCAAGGCCAGATGCCTTCCCAGGGGAATTCTACTGAATTTTTAAAAAAGAACTAATATCTTTTCTTCTGAAACTGTTTCAAAAAATAGAAATGGAAGGAAAACTTCCAAACTCTTCCTATAAGGCCAGCATTACCTTGATCCCAAAACCAGACAAAGACCCCACCAAAAAGAATTACAAACCAATATCCCTGATGAACCTGGATGCCAAAATTTTCACCAAAATACTAGGCGATAGGATCCAACAGTACATTAAAAGGATTATTCACCACAACCAAGTGGGATTTATTCCTGGCCTGCAACAGTGGTTCAGCATCCACCAATCAATCAATGTGATACACTACATAAATAAAAGAAAGGACAAGAACCATATGATCATCTCAATAGATGCAGAAAAGGCATTTGACAAAATATAGTATCCTTTCTTGATTAAATCTCTCCCTACTATAGGGAGAGAGGGAACATACTTCAATATCATAAAAGCCATATAAGAAGAGGCCCAAAGCAAATATCATTCTCAGTGGAGAAAAACTGAGAGCTTTTCCCTTAAGGTCAGGGACATAGCAGGGATGTCCACTATCACCACTGCTGTTCAACATACTCCATGTGGAAAACCCAAAAGATTCCACTCCAAAATTGCTAGAACTCATACAGAATTCAGCAAAGTGGCAGGATATAAAATCAATGCACAGAAATCAGTTGTATTTCTATAAACTAATAATGAGACCGAAGAAAGAGAAATTAAGGAGTCGATCCCATTTACAATTGCACCAAAAACCATAAGACACCTAGGAATAAACCTAACCAAAGAGGTAAAGGATCTGTATTCAGAAAACTATAGAACACTCATAAAACAAATTGAAGAAGACACAAAGAAATGGAAAAACATTCTATGCTCTGGATTGGAAGAACAAATATTGTTAAAATATCTGCTACGTAGGGCAATCTACACATTCAATGCAATCCCTATTAAAGTACCATCAACTTTTTTTCACAGAACTGGAATAAGTAATCCTGAAATTTGTATGGAACCAGGAAAGACCCTGAATAGTCAAAGGAATGTTGAAAAAGAAAACCAAAGCTAGTGGCATCACAATTCCAGACTTTAAGCTGTATTACAAAGTGGTAATCATCAAGACAGTATGGTACTGGCACAAAAACAGACGCATAGATCAGTGGAACAGAATAGAGAGCCCAGAAATGGACCCTCAACTCTATGGTCAACTAATCTTCAACAAAGCAGGAAAGAATATCCAAGGGAAAAAAGACAGTCTCTTCAACAAAGGGTGTTGGGAAAATTGGACAGCCACATGCAGAAGAATTAAACTGGGCCATTTTCTTATACCATACATAAAGATAGACTTAAAATGGATGAAAGACCTAAATGTAAGACAGGAATCCATCAAAATCCTTGAGGAGAACACAGGCAGCAACCTCTTTGACCTCAGCTGCAGCCACTTCTTCCTAGAAACATCTCCAAAGGCAAAGGAAACAAGGGCAAAATGAACTATTGGGACTTCATCAAGATAAAAAGCTTTTGCACAACAAAGGAAACAGTCAACAAAACCGAAAGACAGCCTACAGAATGGGAGAAGATATTTGTAAATGACATATCAGATAAAGAGCTACTATCCAAAATCTATAAAGAACTTATCAAACTCAACACCAAAGAACAAATAATCCAATCAAGAAATGGGCAGAAGACATGAACAGACATTTCTCCAAAGAAGATATACAAATGGCCAAGAGGACACATGAAAAAATCTTCAACATCATTTGTCATCAGGGAAATACAAATCAAAACCGCAATGAGATTCCACCTCACACCAGTCAGAATGGCTAAAATTAACAAGTCAGGAAATGACAGATGTTGGCAAGGATGTGGAAAAATGGTAACCCTCCTACACTGTTGGTGGGAATACAAGCTGGTGCAGCCACTCTGGAAAACAGTATAGAGGTTCCTCAAGAAGTTAAAAATAGAGCTACCCTATGACCCAACAAATGCACTACTGGGTATTTACCTCAAAGATACAAATGTAGTGATCTGAAGGGGCACATGCACCCCAATGTTTATAGCAGCAATGTCCACAATAGCCAAACTATGGAAAGAGCCCAGATGTCCATCAACAAATGAATGAATAAAGAAGATGTGGTTCATATCTACAATGGACTACTACTCAGCCATCAAAAAATGAAATCTTGCCATTTGCAATGACGTGGATGGAACTAGAGAGTATTATGCTAAGTGAAATAAGTCATTCAGAGAAAGACACCTATCATATGATGTCATTTATATGTGGAATTTAAGAAAGAAACAGAGGATCATAGGGGAAGAGAGGAAAAAATAAAACAAGACAAAATCAGAGAGAGAGAGACAAACCATAAGAGACTCTTAATCATAGGAAATGAACTGAGGGTTGCTAATGGGGCAGGTGGTGGGGGGATGGGGTAACTGAGTAATAGACATTAAGGAGGGCATGTAATATAATGAGCACTGGGTATTATATAAGACTGATGAATCACTGACCTCTACCTCAGAAACCAATAATAGATTATATGTTAATTAATTGAATTTAAATTTTAAAAAAAGGACTCTGGAAATAATACTCCTTGATTTCTTGAATACCAATAATAGTGTGTGTTTCCCTTTCATTGGAAGGCCAGTGTTTTCCAGATATAAATTCTTGGCCTACATATTCTTTTTTTTTTTTAAAGATTTTATTTATTTGTGAGAGAGAGAATGAGAGACAGAGAGCATGAGAGGGAGGAGGGTCAGAGGGAGAAGCAGACCCCCTGCTGAGCAGGGAGCCCGATGCGGGACTCGATCCCGGGACTCCAGGATCATGACCTGAGCCGAAGGCAGTCACTTAACCAACTGAGCCACCCAGGCGCCCTTGGCCTACATATTCTTTCCCTTAATATCTTAAATATGTTACTGTATTTTCTTTGGTATAAAAAGTTGCTGTCACAAAGACTGATGATGATTCAATTTTATTTCTCTTCTAAGTCACATGTATTTTTCTGGCTAGATGCCAAATGATTTCTTTTCTTATTAATCCAGTAAATTTATGAAAATATGTCCTTGTGATAGTCATTCTAGGTCGATACTCTCAGGCACATGGTATGTTCTTTTAATATTACTTCCATTTTTTCAGTAAGGGTTTATTGAATTATAGTTTTTAGCGTTTGTTATATTCTACTTTCTTTGATTTTCTTCTTTAAGGACACCTAGTTTCCACCTGTTGCCTATTTTCCATTAGTTGTCTATTGTATTAGTTTCATATGGCTGCTGTAACAAATTATCACAAACTTAGTCCCTTAAGCAACAGGAATTTATTCTTTCATATCTTTGAAAGCCAAAAGTTTAAAATCTGTATCACTGATGCAAAATCAATGTGTTAGCAGGGCCACTGTCCCTCTGGAAGTTCTAGAAAAGAATCCTTTCCTCGCCTCTTCCAGCCTCTAGTGGCTGCCAGCATTCCTTGGCTTGTGTCCACATCACTCCAATCTCTATATTTGTCTTTATCACATCATCTTCTGTTCAGTGTATTGTCAAATCTTCCCCTGCCTCCCTCTTAGAAGGATATATGTAATTGAGTTTAGAACCCACCCTAGTGTCCTAGATAATCTTCCCATCTCAAGACTTAATCACATTTGCAAAGGCCCTGTTTTTGTATCAGGTAACATTTATAGGTTCCAGGGATTAGGACCTGGTACCTTTGTTTTTTTTTTTTTTTTTTTTTTTTTTAAGGGGGGCTAGAGGGGGAGCAGAGGGAAGGGAGCAGGGATACTATTCACTTACAACACCTGTCTTCAGTAGTCATTTCTTCTTATATTTCCTCTAACTGAATCTTCATTTCTAAAATGTCATTTTCTTTTGTTTCTAATTTTATTTGAAATTTTTTTCTCTTTCTGAGATTTTTCTAATTCTGATTTATGTTTTTCTGTAATGTTTTATATCCTTTTCTTCATGTCTTTTGGCTCATTTTTTAAGGATTTTTTTTTTTAGATTTTATTTATTTATTTTTGCAAAAGAGAGTGTGAGAGTGAGCACAAGCAGAGGGGAGGGTCAGAGGGAGAAGCAGACTCCCCACTGAGCAAGGAGCCCGATGTGCAACTTGATCCCAGGACCCTGGGATTGATGTAGGAAAGATGACCTTAGGGTTCGAAGCCGATGGCCAAGAAAGAATTCTTGAGACATCTTTGGTGCAAAATGGTGGTTTATTAAAGCCTAGGGACAGGACCCATGGGCAGAAAGAGCTGCTGCACCAGGGTTGTGAGGAGTGGCTGATTATATACTAAGGGGTTGGGGGAGATAAGGAAAAAGGGAGGTTTCAAAAGAACTTTCATATGCTAAAGACGACCTACAAGATATGAGGTTAAGATTGTTCTTCCCCTCTAGCAAAGCATTAACACTAAGATGGTTGGGAAATTCCTGGAAGAATGTCACACATGTCCCACCCAGGAGTGGGGGGTAGGGGGAGGTTGCAGGGTGTCAGCTTATGCTTTGTCTTTAGTCAGCCTTCTGCTCCCTAATCAGGATCATGACCTGAGCTGAAGGCAGACCCTTAACCAACTGAGCCACCCAGGCACCCATCTTTTGGCTCATTTTTAAATAATATGTTACAGTATTTATCTGTTTCTTGAACATGTCTTTCCACAGAATTTAATCCTTGTAGCAATGCTCTTTTCTCCTTATACTTATTTTTCCTATGGCAACTTTATCTGAGATTTGATAATTTTTGTATAAATTTCATTTTTCTACACTTTTAGGAGACTAGGTTCAGATACCTTTTCTAATGTCACAAAGTCCTCTCTTCTCTTGTTTTTGTGTAGTGTTAAAAATATGGCACCTTGATTTCTGAGATCTCTGACTCTGTTCTCCCTAAGTTCTAATTATGTGTCTTTTTTTTTTCTTTCTGCTCCTTTTAATTTTTATTCCACTATCAGTACTTTCTCCTGAGGGTGGAATCCTGTCTTGAAAGAGAAATTATTGCCTGTACTCTCTTGTAGGATTTTTATGGTTTCAGGTCTCACATGTAGGTCTTTATTCCATTTTGAGTTTATTTTTATATATGGTTTAAGAAAGTGATCCAGTTTTCCCAACACCATTTGTTGAAGAGACTGTGTTTTTCCATTACTTATTTTTCCTGCTGTGTTGGAGATTAATTGGTCATATAGTTGTGGGTTCATTTCTGGATTTTCTATTCTGTTCCACTGATCTGTGTCTATTTTTGTGCCAGTTCCATACTGTCTTGATTACTACAGTTTTGTATTATAACTTGAAATCTGGGATTATAATACCTACAGTTTTGTTCTCCTTGTTCAAGATTGCTTTAGCTACTCATGGTCTTTTGTGGTTCCATACAATTTTTAAAATTATTTGTTCTACTTCTGTGAAAAATTCTGTTAGTATTTTGATAGAGATTGCTTTAAATTTGTAGATGGCTTTGGGTACTATGCACATTTTAACAATATTTCTTCTCCCAAACCATGAGCATAAAATATCTTTCCATTTGTGTCATCTTCAATTTCTTTCATCTATGTTTTATAGTTTTCAGAGTACAGATCTTCCTCCTCCTTGGTTAAGTTTATTCCTAGGTATTTTATTATTTTTGGTGTAATTATAAATGGGAATGTTTTCTTAATTTCTCTTTTTCTGCCTTATTATTAGTGTATAGAAAAGCAATAGATTTCCCTATATTGATTTTATATCCTACAATTTTACTGAATTCATTTATCAGTTCTAATAGTTTTTGGTGGATTGCACTCCTATGTTTACTGCAGCACTAATTACAGTAGCCAAATTATGGAAACAGCACAAGTGTCCATCGATAGATGAATGGATAAAGATGGGAGACATATATATAGATAGATGGATACACACACACACACACACACACACACACACACACACACAGTGGAATAATACCCAGTCATAAAAAAAGAATGGAACCTTGCCATTTGCAAAAACATGAATGGAGCTAGAGAATATAATCCTAAGTAAAGTAAGTCAGTCAGAAAAAGACAAATATCATATGATTCCACTCATATGTGGAATTTAAGAAACAAAACAAATGAACAAAGAAAAAAAGAGATAAACCAAAACAAACAAAAAACAGACCCTTAACTAGAGAGAATAGACCCTTAACTAGAGATGGTTACCAGAGGGCAGGTGGGTAGGGGATGTGTGATATAGGTGATGGGGATTAAAGAGTACACTTATCATGATGAGCACTGAGTAATGTATAGAATTGTTGAATCACTATATTGTAATCTGAAACTAATGTTAACTACATTAGAATTAAAATTTAAAAAAGCCATGGAGTACTAGTTTCAAAGTTCTTGGGGCTATACTGCCCCACATGGCACAGATCTGTCCACAAACCCCTTACCCTCAATTGACTTTAGAGAAAGTAGCACTCACTCCCAGTTGCAGCTGCTGTCTTAAATTTTCCCTACTACACTTTCAAGTTGACTGTGTCAGAGTTTTCCTACTCTGGGCTGGGGTCCCAGCTCCCAGGGACAGCAGCACACCACACAGATGCATACCAGGGACAGCCAGCCTCAGACTAGACCTAGGACACTTTTGTTTCCAACTCTCTAGTCTGCTCCCTACCCTGCATGGGACCCCCTCTGCCCACAGGAGGTATGTGCCCGGGGACAAAGCTCCCGACTTAATTTAGTATTGGTGCCTTGGCCCCATCCAATCAACCGCAGGGGTGGGCCTTGGCCACCATCAGCCTTTAAACGGTGCCTCCAGCCAAAGCAGATGAACTGCCCCCACCCCACAGCAGCCCATGGCTCTCTCTTTCCTAATTGTACATGCCTATGAAAACTCAGCCTAGGAAGAGAAGAAATGAGACACAGGAAAAAAAAGAGATAAACTACCTCCCACTCCCCAAAACAGGTGTCTCCCTCTGATTTTCCTTGCACAGATACTGATAACAGGCATGTCTGGTAGCTATTGGTACTTTTTTCCAACATACTTGCATTTGGGGATTTGAGGGGCTATGTAGTTTGGTTGAAAATATTATCTACAGGTATTTGGTTTTGCTATCTAGTTACCCTGTTTTTATGTAGGGATTTATTAGGAAGATCCAAAATGTATGCTGCCACTACCACTATGCTTTCCCAAAATCCTCTTTAGTATAATATTTTTTTAGTTATTGTTTCTTTTAAAACATGAATATGGAACATGTTCCCCTTTTGTGACCCCATTATGTAATATCCCATTTAGTGAAAAATTAATGTGTACTACAATTTCTAGAAAAAGCTGGAGGCACCATAATTGGTGACTTACACATCCCTAAAGACCACAGAGTCTACATTCAACCCAGGAGCTGCTCTACCTTACTGATCAAGACCATCTTTTATTTTGTAAAGAAGGGACACTGTTGCGGGTGGGGTGTTAGGGTCCTAGGGTTAAAGGGCACAGACTACACAGGGAGAAAGACTAAGGATATTACAACTAGAATTTGCACCATAAGATTTATCTTTAAATTTTCTGAGCCTTTTAATAAATGGTACAGTCATACAAAATTGCCAAGACTCCTAATAGTCCACATGTGTTTTTAAATTATAATTAACATCTTAATTAGTACCACCTCAACCAGACATAGCTATTCCTAATCATTTGGGAAGTATAAAATTTTAAAAGGTATGAGTCATTTAAAGATGCTTATATGACTATTAATGTTTTTATTGAAGATAACTAAGGAAAGAACAAACACATTCATTTAAGATATTAAGATGGGTATGAATACTCTATAAAGTTTAAAGGAGAAGGATTTTAACAGAGAACAGGAAAATTGGTATAGCTTTAGGGCAAACCAATAACAATGTTCTGCTGTCCTGCAATGACAAAGCAAACTGCTTCTGATTATCTTTACTAATAAGGTTGGGGGTGGAAATTGCAATAGCTGCATATTAGGGGCAGGGAATATTTTTATTTCCCCCAATAAAGAACACAAATCTGGAACTATAGCTGTGATTAGTATCTCCAACTATAATAACCCACAGCTGTTCTCCAAGACCTACCTAGTTTTGATTCACTATCTTGGGGTTCAGGGATGGGAGCAAGGGTAGAAGGCAATTCCTGAGGCTTACTTGACAATTCCAAACCTAATGGCCTTGACTCCATGGATCATGACACTACTTTGGAATTCTTCCAATTGCTAAATGTATCAATTCTTATTCTACCGTCTCTGGATGGTTCGGTGGTAGCATTAAACTCAATGTGGGGCATATCAGTGTAAGACTTAACTTGTCACCTGACCTATAGATCTCCATTCTGACTGCCAAAGGGTGTAGAGTTTGTTGTCAATGGGGATTAGTGTTGTTTAAGATTCTTAATCTTATAACCCCTGAAGGATCTGGTTTTTCTCTGTCCCCAGTATGGCTAACAGCCACAGGCCCCTTCAGGGGAGGCTTTGTGGGGGGAGTGGGGAGTATGTATACCTCTGGGTCACATTACATGGTCCTTTCCCATGGACTTGGCACCACTCTCAATCAGAGGCTTATACAATGCAAACGCGCTTAGTGAGAAATGGATAAGAAGCTACAAATTTCCTCTAAGGCATCTCAAGTTATGTCAATGCCCAGAAGACCTAGATTTTTTTCCTACCCATTTTAGTGAAGCAGCCCCTTGGTATGCTATGTGTGTATGCAGTTACCTGTGTGTAGATAGATGATAAGTGACTGGTAGATAGGTGATAAAGAGATATTTATATGTATATTACCTCTAATAGCCCAAACACTTTCCATTTTCCCTTTTAACATGTGTTTTTCAGAGATGGATTATCATGAAACCCTTCTTAGGTAAGAGGAAGAAAGAATACAATAGATTTCAGTATCTACTTATTCATTATAGCTACATTTGTTTCCAAGATAAATACAGCCTAATGTTGTGTTCCTTTTCCTAGAGAATGAAAGATTTGGTAACTTACTGTTTTTTAAAAGAGAAACATTAAAGAGCTTCTATGAAGGCCAGACTCTATTATGAGTGCAAGGGAGAGCGTAGTGACTGCAGACAGACATGGCCTCAGAGAGTCTACATTCTTGTATGGTAAGACAAAATAAATGTCAAAGGCAACAATAAAAAGATAATTTTATATTTTGATTAAGTATATGACAATACACTTGGGATTACAAATAGTAACTGGGGTGGGTTTGAATATTACTAAAGTAAGGGTGGTTAGTGAATGCTTCCTGGATAAAGTAATTATTAAGCTGAGACCTGAGCCATGAGAGTATCTATAAAGACAGTAGAGTAGAAACATTAATAGCAAGTCTGGAGCCAGACTCTTGGGTCAGAAGCCCTGCTTTACAAATACTAGATATGGAATGCTGGGGAAGTTACTTAACTTCCTTGTGCCTCAGTATCCTCATCTGTAAAATGATAATAATCATAATACTCACCTGATAGACCTGTTATTAGAATTAAGTTAATACATACCAAAAATACTCCAGAGGAAACAGGATGTTCAAAGATTCTGAGGCAAGAAAGGACTCAGTGTGTACAAGGAAATTCGAGAGCAGTGACTGCAAAGAAGGGTGCCGAGAGATGAGTCTGAAAATTTGAATGAGGACCTAAAGCACCCAGAGCCTTGAAGACTGAGCAGGCACAGAAGTTTACTACCTAAATCCATCTTTAAGGATGCCCAGCTGCAAGGAATGTGGTTAACTAACAGCTTCCAGGAGTCAGCCCCATGAGATCCACCTCAACTTCTAAACTAATGGCATTCTTTCTTTGGGGTAGCATGAGCAGGTGACTGAGCAAGACTCTAGGTACAAGGCCATATCCATGTCCACCCAATGCAGGACTCCTCTAGTGAGCAACTGTCACTCCACAGCAAGCTGTTCGGAATGCAGAGACATTTTTAGCTCTGCATTGCTCTTTCATTGCTATCTCTGCCAAATCCTGCTCTCCCCCTTTTTCTTTCAAATGATTCTTCCCCTAAACCTTAGCATTTCTAATTCCTTCTCTGCAAGGATCCAACTGATACAAAGACCATGGTAATTGCTTTATATTGTAATCTAAATGCAATGGGAAGCCATTGATGGTGAAATCTCTTTTGTGGAGAATGGATTTTAAAAGGGAAAGAGTACAAGTAGGAAGACCACTTAGGGGGACTATGGAAGTTGCTCAGTAAAGTCACAGCACTTTACTGTGAGATGGAGAGAAGTATTCATATTAAATACACAATTTTTTTAAAGATTTATTTATTTGAGAGAGAGAATGAGAGAGCAGGGGGAGGGGCAGAGGAAGAGGGAGAGAAGCAGACTCCCCACTGAGCATGGAGCCTGAAGTGGGGCTCCATGCTAGGACCCTGAGATCATGACCTGAGCAGAAATCAAGAGTCAGACCCCTTGGGGCACCTGGGTGGCTCAGTTGGTTAAGCGACTGCCTTCAGCTCAGGCCATGATCCTGGAGTCCCAGGATCAGTCCCACATCGGTCTCCCTGCTCAGCGGGGAGCCTGCTTCTCCCTCTGACCCTCCCCCTTCTCATGCTCTCTCTCTCAAATAGACAAAATCTTAAAAAAAAAAAAAAGAGTCAGACCCCTTAACTGACTGAGCCACCCAGGCACCCCACATATTAAATACACATTTTGAAGCTAAAATCAACTGGACTTGCTATGTGAAGATCAAAGAAAAATGGTAAGGCTGACTTCCAGGTTTTTGTCTTGAGAAAATTTTTGTCTTGAGTGAACTGTGACAAAAAAAAAAGAGATAGGAACCAACTTTGAAATGCAGAGGAAATCAAGAGTTCTATTTAGAGATTAAATTTGGAATGCTTATTAGACATTGAAGTGACAATGTCAGATGGGGTACTTGGATAAATGTATATGTAGAAATATCAGTATAAAAGAGAGCTGTATTGTAAATTTGTTTGCCGGGTTTTATTTTTTATTTAGTGTAAAACAAGCACTTGAGCATTTTTTACTAGCATATGATGTTATATGTGAAAATGATTTCTCCAATTATGTTCAACTCTCCATTGAGATGGCTTATCAAGGCAAGGGTGATTTTGATAATTTATTTTACAATAAGTTATGAGAAGGATAAATCCATTTAAGTTTCATTGATCAAGACTCAGGAAACAAAAGGCTTATAGTTTTTTCACCTCAGTGATAACTGATGCTAATTTCTTTTAAATTGCTAAAAGGAGCTTCCATTTAATTTTAGACAATTCAACTTGATAATATGTAAATATATACTGTATTAGCGTATAGCCTCAGTCATCATGTGAAATGAACAAAAGTGGAGAGGAGAAATAACCTTTAAAAATTAATTCTGAAAGAATTGCATTTTATCACAAAAGCAATGATGGCATTTATTTTAAGAACTCTAAAACAGATGCTAAATTTTTTAGTTTAATTACGGGTGATTTTTCATTATTAATTACACCTAATGACTACTGACTTTAAGAATAAGACAAACTTAATATTTTATTAATTCTAAAATATTTATTGAGTGCCTATCATGTTGGGTACTACTAAGTGGACATAAAACACAATTCTTGCCTGCTGTAATAAATTTCAGTCTAGTGGGGAGGTATACGTTGAGGAATAACCCCACAAGTAATTATTTTTCATTGTAATTAAAATCTTGCTATGAGGGAAAAACACTGAGTGCTAATCTAGTCTTCGTGAATGTGTGTGTATGTCTGTGTGGAGACTTCTCTTCCAATTTTCTTCCATTTAGCTAGGATTTTAAAGATGAGTAAGGTGTAGAGGTGATACTGAATAAGTCTACAGTAACCTATTCAAAGTTTTGTGGGATATATGTATCTGTGCCTGTTACTTTCTCTGAAAAAAAAAAAAAAAGAAATAGATTTTATCTTAGGCCTCATCCCTCCCCCCATCCAAAAGAAAACAATTCAGAAAATATTAGATAACAGAATAGAAGGAAAAACTGAAGAACTTGTCCTCAGAATGTACTAGAACTATATTGGTCTGTGAGGGCTGCTGTAACGAAAGTACCACGAACTGAGCAGGAATTTATTGTCTCAGGGTTCTAGAGGTTAGAAGTTCAAGATCAAGATGTCAGCAGGGTTGGCTCCCTCTAGGGGCTATGAAGGAGAATCTGTTTCATGTCCGTCTTCTAGCTTCTGGTGGTTTGCTGGCAATCCTTGGAATTCTTTGGCTTCTGCTGCATTGCCCTGATCTCTGCCTTCATCTTTACCTGGTAGTCTCCGTGTATGTGTTTGTGTCCAAATTTCTCCTTTTTATAAAACACCAGTCATACTGGAGTAGGGGTCCATCCTACTCCAATATGACCTCATCTTAACTAATTACCTTTGCAATGATCCTATTTCCAAATAAAGTTACATTATAAAGTATATTCTCTGCTATCTTCCATTAGTACCATACCCTGGGCTCTGCACTATAAGACTCTCCCTCTTGTAAAAATCTAAGGCTCTTTCACTTGTGAGCCCTTTCACCAGTATCCAAAGGCCTAGAGGGTCACTAAAAGTATTTTTTTACAGGTTCTTCTGCTTCCTCAATCCATTGCTCAAGGCAACTCTGAGTAGGTACGTGAGATAAAGGGTAACTTAATCCAGAGTTCAATTATTCAGCGTTTTTTATTCCTTATCAAAAGGGATCATGAAATCAAATATAAATTAGTGCAATGGACTGGAATAGGGCTGCCATACAAATGGATGGGCCTAGAGCAAACTGAAGCACACCTGCCACATCTTAAGCAGACAACAGCAAATTGTTGCCACATAGGAATATGAACTCAGTGTTGCCAGATCTTTTAAAAAGAGGGTAGGAATAAAAGTTTTTATGAAGGTTTTTTGGCATATAAATCAACAGTTTTAAAAACACTATGTGGACCAAAATTATGAGGGCCAAACAAAGCATGTCAACAGGTCAGATTCAAGCTGCAGGCTGCCAGAGAGCAATCTCTGTTCTGCACGACACTAAGGATTCCTGGCCAACTCATGCCTTTAAGAATCGGCCAACTTTGAATTTGGATTTTTGTTATTTAACCCAGAAACCATTAAAATCACAGCTCTAGCTCTGGCTAATCCATTAAATTCAGAATCTCAAAAAAGTCTAGCCATTGCAATAAAGAAAGCATAATTACAATGCTGTTACACCTGCCTTCATTATTATACCCTCTAAGGCAACTCCCTCAATTTTTTTCAGATTTTTGATTAATCAAATTGGCGAATTCTTCAAATTCATCTGTCTGTGTGTAACCTTTCATTCCCTCCTCTAACTGTGCACTTCAATGCCCTGGCATTGTGGAGTCTGGATTCTGGTTACTAACAAGCAACAGCATGGGCATGAAGGGAAGTGCTAGCTTCCCCATTAGCAGAAGAGGAATTTCTCTAACAAACAACATGCCAATAGTGAGTTTCAGATGACTTCCAATTTGGCACACTCCATGTCCAGATTCTCTAAACCTTTCTAGATATATTTTTTTTCTTACAGTCAGATCTTCATCAGTTATTGATTAGTTCCCTAACATTCACACAAGAGACCTGATGAGGTTCTGATTTCAACTGATATAATTCAGCAATCTTCAGAATCAATAATTAGTGACTTCAGTACTTCTGTTATTTTTTTAAAAGATTTTATTTATTTATTTCTGTTATTAAAAAAATAAATGTCTTTTAAGAGAGTAAGAAAGCCCCTGGGTTTCATTCCATGATACTTGGTGACAATTTAGGGACTTGAATTTTTATCCTCTTACTTTAAGTGTTCCAATGTTATCAGAAGTCCTGGAATTCAGACTCTTAAATTATTAAATTATTCTAGGGCGTTAGCGGCTTCAATCTCAGAACTTCAATGTCATGGTTTGATTGTGCCTCATGGGCTATTAGTTCCTCTTCCCAGAATATGAACTGAAATCTTACTGTCTCGAATACTAAGTCCCATTTCCAAGAGAATAGCATAGTCAGCTAATTCATTCTCTGAAAACAATTGATTTAGTTAGGCTTCTTGGTTGTAAGCAACAGTGGCCAGGTTAGCTTCATGTGGATGGAGACAAAAGAATTTTAGTGAATTCTAGATTTTAGTTCTGAAAGCATAATTCAAGTGATCAAAATTTAAAGACCTTTATTTCTCCATTATAGAGTTTAACTTATTCATAAGTTCCTATTTCTCCTAATTCTTTTTTCTTTTAGAGGTAGTGAATAAATTTTGGAGGTATTAAATGAATGCCCGTTTAGAATCATCTTTTTGATCAAGTATACAGTCAAATTCTGAATCCTCACCCTGTGCCCTTTCTTCCTTTCCCCATGCTTAGGGCAGTCTAATGTTAGAGGAGAGTATTTAGTCATTGTATAGTCCTCAGACCTTTAATAGCCTCCAATTATTATGTAGCTTGTCCTGCTTAGTTTTTGTTGCATGGGTGGCATTCATTTGCTGAATGTCCTTATCATGCCTAATTTTTGATATTTGCATAAGATGGCCATCCTACTTCAAATCCCAGTTTCTCCTAGTCCAAAATCTGGAAGGGAAGAAAGCATGTCGCTTACTAATTCTAAATGTCTGCCATACCACTTCAGAATCTCTTTATATGAGATATTTCTGGTGTCTTGGTGTCTAGTGCATATCCTTAAGGCCTTCAATCAAAATTGGAGTGAACAGTTCCATAAGGGCTTTAAGTCAGTTCATGCCTCTAGCATCCCACTACAAAGACATACTGCCTCATTTTACACTTTGTCCCCCAGGACTTTCTCCAATGCTGTGATAGCCTGAATGGCATATAGAGCTCAGAAGTACAAGGAAGTTAACTCTCAGGAGTAACTCAACCAATTTGGGATGAGAGTCAATGAATAAGTGCTTCCGTCTCCCCTTCTTGAAAGTAAAGTTCTACAAGGCTGACTGCATTTCTTAGGAAAATAAAATCTTTATTGTTCCTAACAGAAGTTTCAATAATACACTTATATTGGCTTTCTTCAGATTTACCTCACTCTCTCTAATTTCTCCTCCTGTTCCTAAAGATCACCTCCCTATATAAAAAGTTACATGGTTACGTGTAAGCCCTTATCACAGCATCTACTTTTGGAAAACCCAAGTTGAAATGCTCCCCACTCTAGACTACTCTTCCACTGCCACATAGGGATGATTTTTTTACCTTCTTCCATAATTAAATGAAACTATCCCCATAATACTGTGTCTACTCTTAGACTAAAATGCCAAAAACACATTTTCAAGTATGCTTTCTTGCTATTAAAAACATCTTTGGGGGATACCTGGGTGGCTCAGTTAAGTGGCTGCCTTCAGCTCAGGTCATGATCTCAGGGTCCTGGGATTGAGCCCCATATTGGGCTATCCTCTCAGTCAGGGGTGAGTCTGCTTCTCCATCTCCCTCTGTGATCTCTCTCACTTTCTCTCTCTCAAAGAAATAAATAAAATCTTTAAAAGAAAAAAAACATCTTTGGAAGTTCAGAGAAAAAAGAAAAACTTTTCTCACTCTCAAGTGCCTAGCTCTTGCAACTGAAAATCAGTTTTCATAACCTTTGGCACTCCTGTGAGATTTTAAAATTGTCTGTGGAATATTAAAGCTGAACATTGACTTCACATTCAGCTGTGTTCTGTCCTCTCCCTCAGGTAACAGTGGCTTTCATTTCAAGGGAGAGAGCACCCCAACGGAAAAAAAAAAAAAAGAGAGAGAGAGAGAGAGAGAGAGAGAGATAATCATAGGAATTTTTAAAAATGGCAAAAATATTATCCTGCCACATTTTCTCATGAATTTATTTGCAAGGAGGAAGTTCATGTTCAGTGGAACTCCAACTGGAGTGACTAGGAAATTAGAGTGAAACAGGAAGTCTGGGCTACCATTTTGATAAGCTTGAAAAGGGAAAAGATAGTAGCTGGACAGGGTTATAGGCCAATAAGTGGTTTGCTGTATTTGTTTGTATTTCACTTATTCATTTAGCTATTGTAAGTCAAATAAATAGTCAAAATTCACTGCACTTTTAGAATGTGGCATAGACAGCTAGGCATTCACCAAAAATTCAGTTTCTTTGTAGCCACTGGAGGGTAGCTGCTCAATCAGGGGCTACATTCCCCACACGTTTTCATCCAAATGTTGTTATCTTACTGGGTACCTTCATTGGAAATCAAATGGAAATAAAGTAGGTCATTTCTGTGCTATGACCTTTAAGAACCAGGAATTGCCTCCAGAATGGCCTTAGATGATGAAATTAGAAGATGGTAGGGTTTTTGTCAGTCTGGGTCACTAAATGACTATTTGGGGGCAGAATGCCCTCTTGAACCCACTGATCATAAAAATAAATGAACATCTATATTAGCCAAAAATAAAATATTATGTTAACCTAGTGAAATTTGGGGACTTATTTGTTGCAACAGCTAGCATTACTCTAATATAAGGTTTATATTTTATTAGGGGAGACAGACAAAAATAAGATAAATAAAATATATCCTCTATTATGAAAAAACAAAGTATTAGGCCAAATAAATATCTGGGGAAAGACCATTACAGGCAGAAGCAATATCAATTAGGAGAGTCTCAGTTGCAAGCATGCTGACATGTTTAAGGAAGAGCTGAAGAGCTAAAGGGCTATTATGGCTGGAGTAGAAGTTAGAGATGGTAACGTAGGAGAGATAATTTGAAATGAGAATAATATAGGGTACTGTGGTTACTACGAGGACTTGACTTTTATTCAGAATGCAATAGAAAACTGGAAGATTTTGAGCATGACCTGCTTTGGGTTTTACCATATTTACTCTGACTTCTTCATACACTGGGAATAAGTTGAAAGTAGACAAGGGGAGACCAATTAAGAGATTTTGGGTAGTGATAATTAGGATTTTGATCAGGGTGGAATGACAGTAGAGATATAAGAATTTGTATCCTGGATATATTTTAAAGGTAGAGCCTAAGATATGAAGAATGAGGGAGAAAAAGATATTAAGAAGGATTCTAAGCTTCAGTCCTGAGAAATTTCAAGAGTGAATTTGCCATCTACTGCATTAGAGAACACTGTGAGAGGTACAGGCTTGAATGGTGGGCATATAAAGAGCTCAGTTTTAGACATGTTAAGTTTATAATGCATATTACATATTTAAGTTGAGGGAACAAGTAAGGCAGATGGCTATGTGAAGCTGGAGGTCAGGGAAGAGATCTCTGTTGAAAGTATTAATTTGGGAGTCAGCAGCTCATATTTAAAATTCTGAATCTTGAGAATCCCAAGGAAGTGAGCTTAAATAGAAAAGAGAAGAAGTGCAGGTGGTAAGCCCCAAATAATCTCACGATTAGAGGTCAAGGAGATGAGAAGGAATCAGCAAAGGGCAGTGAGAAGGAAAAGCCAGAGAATTAATGGGAAAACCAGACATCTTGGAAGCCATGAAGAAAGAGACTCGAGGAAAAGCATAAGCAACTATGGCAAATGTTGCTGAAATTTCAAGAAATATCACAGCAAAGAAGTGACTGCTGAATTTAATAATGTTTATTGATAATCCTGATACAAGAAGCTTGATGAGGGAAAAGAAGAGAAAAAAATTAGAAATAGGAGTATACAACAGTCTTTCCAAGAGTTTTGCTATGAAAGAAAGACAGAAAGAGGGCAATAGTTGGAAGCATAAGTGAGCTAAGGAGGGTGGTTTTAAGATTAAAAAATAACAATGTGCTTATATGAGGAGGGGAAAAATTATTTTCCTCAGTAGAGGAAATAATAATTATTAATGTTCTGTGGATTTGTAATTAATAAAATTAACATGTACAATAATGTATAAATACATTTATAACATATTGAAATGTTATATTTAAAATATATTGAAGAGATACTTGCATGTAGCATATTTAATTGCTAATAAGAAGGGTTCCGCTCAGAGAAATAAGCTGAAAATAAAGGAGAGAAAGGGTGTATTTGATAGCTTAGTTTCTGAAAAGGCAAGAGAGTATCTAATTCACATGATGGAAAGAGATATAGTTTACCCAGGTTAACAGGAGAGAGGGAGGAAAGGATAGATGACAGCAAATTAATGGGTGGGGAGGATTGGGAAATGAAGTAGGCAATGTCTAATGGCTTCCATTTTGCCCCTGAAGTAAGACACAAAATCATCAACCAAGAGTAACGTGGGAAGGAAAGAGTGAGACTTAAAGCACAGAACGTTTGAAATCCTATTTGGGTCAGAAGGAAAGTAAGCTAACTCACAGTTGGCTAAGGTCTTGGTTGAGGCTGAAGTTAGAGAAAGACCATTTGTGTTATTTACTTCAGCTCTGGCTGTGTTGTAAGAAGACAGAATTGGATCTACTCAGGGATAGTGAAATGTACCTTTTAAGATTGTAATAAGTGATCAAAAGTATAGTATCCAGCATATCATGGGTACTCTATAAATATTATTTCACTTTCTCTCCTATCTTGTCTTTTCCCTCTATAAAATGAATTCTTAAATTCCCCACTCACTAGAAGACTTAGGACTGGAGTCCGCCCGCCGTCGCCGCCGCCCCCCGGCCCGGCCCCCCCGGG